>NW_027136055.1:0-300000 GCF_039906515.1 Pseudorca crassidens | reverse complement strand
AGGCGTCCCAAACTTTGGGGTGGCTGTGTCTTTTTGATTTTAATTTCCCTAATCTATAGGACCATAAGTGGAAGTGCCCTAGGCTCTGTTGCTTTGTTTTTTAGATGTTTCAGGAAACACCATACACTTCTCCCGAGTGTCTGTTGGCAATTTACATCCCGCCCATCAGCATAACAAGGCTCCCAGTTCTCCATGGCCTGTCCTGCCTTTCTGGATTTTACACTTTTTTCAGATGGCCCTTTTGACCGGGGGGAAGTGAGACTTCATTGTAGTGCAGATTTCCTTTGCAAGCTTGCTTGGTTGGCCAAAAAGGGCGTATGCGTTTTTTCCTGAATATATTCAGGAAAAAACGCATACGCCCTTTTTGGCCAAGTGCATCATTGTGGACGTTCTGCCTCTTTTCCTATGCTTTCAATGCAATTCCAGTCTACCTCCTGAAATCGGTTTCCTGCAATTCTGCCCCGCTTTCAAGTCCTCTTGGCAGCCTTACTTCAGTATATTTTTGGACGATAGCTGTCATTTATAACTCTGCAGGTTTGTGAATTACAGTGCCCCTGAGCTCCTTTCTTCAACTCGCTTTCTTGTGACCTGGCCGCAACACCGCAGGATGGCTTCAGGCCCTAATCTGGTTCCGGCACGGCACGCTGAGCCTTTGGTTAATTCCTCTTCCTGGTGGGAAATGAGAGTAAAATTTTCCCGTCCAGACACCTCCAGCTAGTCTCTCATTGGTTCTCGCTATTCCTGTTCATCTTCCGCAGAAATTGCAAACTGGGCCAAACAGGAGGTTAAAGGGACTGACTCTCCAAGTCGGGAGAGTGTTAGTAAAGTGTCTGGAATGTTGCACCCGAGTACCAGGGTAAGAAATCTGAGACATATTTGAACACGTCTCCCGAGCACATGGTTGATCATACTCTAGGTTCCACATGCATGTTTTAGCTGAAGGAAGAATACCTTAAACCTGGGTAGTTGAAACCTGTGGAATGGGTACCATGCAATATGACTTCAAAGGGTCTTCATTTGCTCACCGAACCTCTCCAATCCTATCACTGCTGCATTTATGCCCCTGTACACACGCTTGATTCTCTTTCGGAGACATAGCAATCCCTAGGTTTTAAGATACTTACTAGTCAGGTACATTCTTAGGCGTTTAATATGGGGTGTTGAGTCCATTTCGTTGAGCAAGGAGTAGCTCTTGTCTATTCCATATTTGGCTTAAGGAACTTTATCTGTGCTCATTTCAATCTCTGGTTTTATGCAGCACCCCAACTCACCTTTCCCCTTAAGCAAGCATAAGTTGGTTTTCTAAATTTGAGACCCTGTTCTGTTCTGTAATTCAGTTCCTGTGTAGCCGAGTTTGCATTCCGTGTATTACTGATATCTTATGATGTTTCTTTTTCTGTGTGACTTATTTCATTTAGAATCATCATACCTGAATCAACTCATTGTGCTGCTAAGGGCCTGATGACATAGATTTCATTGCTGAGTGATATTGCTTTGTAAGTAAATACCACAACTTCTTTATCCATTTTTCACTTTCTGCGATGTTGAACTTGTACTGTAAACGAGGTTCTTGTAAACAGAGGCGTCCCAAACTTTGGGGTGGCTGTGTCTTTTTGATTTTAATTTCCCTAAGCTATAGGACCATAAGTGGAAGTGCCCTAGGCTCTGTTGCTTTGTTTTTTAGATGTTTCAGGAAACACCATACACTTCTCCCGAGTGTCTGTTGGCAATTTACATCCCGCCCATCAGCATAACAAGGCTCCCAGTTCTCCATGGCCTGTCCTGCCTTTCTGGATTTTACACTTTTTTCAGATGGCCCTTTTGACCGGGGGGAAGTGAGACTTCATTGTAGTGCAGATTTCCTTTGCAAGCTTGCTTGGTTGGCCAAAACGGGCGTATGCGTTTCTTCCTGAATATATTCAGGAAAAAACGCATACGCCCTTTATGGCCAAGTGCATCATTGTGGACGTTCTGCCTCTTTTCCTATGCTTTCAATGCAATTCCAGTCTACCTCCTGAAATCGGTTTCCTGCAATTCTGCCCCGCTTTCAAGTCCTCTTGGCAGCCTTACTTCAGTATATTTTTGGACGATAGCTGTCATTTATAACTCTGCAGGTTTGTGAATTACAGTGCCCCTGAGCTCCTTTCTTCAACTCGCTTTCTTTTGAGCTGGCCGCAACACCGCAGGATGGCTTCAGGCCCTAATCTGGTTCCGGCACGGCACGCTGAGCCTTTGGTTAATTCCTCTTCCTGGTGGGAAATGAGAGTTAAATTTGCCCGTCCAGACACCTCCAGCTAGTCTCTCATTGGTTCTCGCTATTCCTGTTCATCTTCCGCAGAAATTGCAAACTGGGCCAAACAGGAGGTTAAAGGGACTGACTCTCCAAGTCGGGAGGGTGTTAGTAAAGCGTCTGGAATGTTGCACCCGAGTACCAGGGTACAAAAACTGAGACATATTTGAACACGTCTCCCGATCACATGGTTGATCATACTCTAGGTTCCACATGCATGTTTTAGCTGAAGGAAGAATACCTTAAACCTGGGTAGTTGAAACCCGTGGAATGGGTACCATGCAATATGACTTCAAAGGGTCTTCATTTGCTCACCAAACCTCTCCAATCCTATCACTGCTGCATTTATGCCCCTGTACACATGCTTGATTCTCTTTCGGAGACACAGCAATCCATAGGTTTCAAGATACTTACTAGTCAGGTACATTCTTAGGCATTTAATATGCGGTGTTGAGTCCATTTCGTTGAGCAAGGAGTAGCTCTTGTCTATTCCATATTTGGCTTAAGGAACTTTATCTGTGTTCATTTCAATCTCTGGTTTTATGCAGCACCCCAACTCACCTTTCCCCTTAAGCAAGCATAAGTTGGTTTTCTAAATTTGAGACCCTGTTCTGTTCTGTAATTCAGTTCCTGTGTAGCCAAGTTTACATTCCGTGTATTACTGATATCTTATGATGTTTCTTTTTCTGTGTGACTTATTTCAGTTAGAATCATCATACCTGAATCCACTCATTGTGCTGCTAAGGGCCTGATGACATAGATTTCATTGCTGAGTGATATTGCTTTGTAAGTAAATACCACAACTTCTTTATCCATTTTTCACTTTCTGCGATGTTGAACTTGTACTGTAAACGAGGTTCTTGTAAACAGAGGCGTCCCAAACTTTGGGGTGGCTGTGTCTTTTTGATTTTAATTTCCCTAAGCTATAGGCCCATAAGTGGAAGTGCCCTAGGCTCTGTTGCTTTGTTTTTTAGATGTTTCAGGAAACACTATACACTTCTCCCGAGTGTCTGTTGGCAATTTACATCCCGCCCATCAGCATAACAAGGCTCCCAGTTCTCCATGGCCTGTCCTGCCTTTCTGGATTTTACACTTTTTTCAGATGGCCCTTTTGACCGGGGGGAAGTGAGACTTCATTGTAGTGCAGATTTCCTTTGCAAGCTTGCTTGGTTGGCCAAAAAGGGCGTATGCGTTTTTTCCTGAATATATTCAGGAAAAAACGCATACGCCCTTTTTGGCCAAGTGCATCATTGTGGACGTTCTGCCTCTTTTCCTATGCTTTCAATGCAATTCCAGTCTACCTCCTGAAATTGGTTTCCTGCAATTCTGCCCCGCTTTCAAGTCCTCTTGGCAGCCTTACTTCAGTATATTTTTGGACGATAGCTGTCATTTATAACTCTGCAGGTTTGTGAATTACAGTGCCCCTGAGCTCCTTTCTTCAACTCGCTTTCTTTTGAGCTGGCCGCAACACCGCAGGATGGCTTCAGGCCCTAATCTGGTTCCGGCACGGCACGCTGAGCCTTTGGTTAATTGCTCTTCCTCATGGGAAATGAGAGTTAAATTTGCCCGTCCAGACACCTCCAGCTAGTCTCTCATTGGTTCTCGCTATTCCTGTTCATCTTCCGCAGAAATTGCAAACTGGGCCAAACAGGAGGGTAAAGGGACTGACTCTCCAAGTCGGGAGGGTGTTAGTAAAGCGTCTGGAATGTTGCACCCGAGTACCAGGGTACGAAAACTGAGACATATTTGAACACGTCACCCGATCACATGGTTGATCATACTCTAGGTTCCACACGCATGTTTTAGCTGAAGGAAGGATACCTTAAACCTGGGTAGTTGAAACCCGTGGAATGGGTACCATGCAATATGACTTCAAAGGGTCTTCATTTGCTCACCGAACCTCTCCAATCCTATCACTGCTGCGTTTATGCCCCTGTACACATGCTTGATTCACTTTCGGAGACATAGCAATCCATAGGTTTTAAGATACTTACTAGTCAGGTACATTCTTAGGCGTTTAATATGCGGTGTTGAGTCCATTTCGTTGAGCAAGGAGTAGCTCTTGTCTATTCCATATTTGGCTTAAGGAACTTTATCTGTGCTCATTTCAATCTCTGGTTTTATGCAGCACCCCAACTCACCTTTACCCTTAAGCAAGCATAAGTTGGTTTTCTAAATTTGAGACCCTGTTCTGTTCTGTAATTCAGTTCCTGTGTAGCCAAGTTTACATTCCGTTTATTACTGATATCTTATGATGTTTCTTTTTCTGTGTGACTTATTTCAGTTAGAATCATCATACCTGAATCAACTCATTGTGCTGCTAAGGGCCTGATGACATAGATTTCATTGCTGAGTGATATTGCTTTGTAAGTAAATACCACAACTTCTTTATCCATTTTTCACTTTCTGCGATGTTGAACTTGTACTGTAAACGAGGTTCTTGTAAACAGAGGCGTCCCAATGTTTGGGGTGGCTGTGTCTTTTTGATTTTAATTTCCCTAAGCTATAGGACCATAAGTGGAAGTGCCCTAGGCTCTGTTGCTTTGTTTTTTAGATGTTTCAGGAAACACCATACACTTCTCCCGAGTGTCTGTTGGCAATTTACATCCCGCCCATCAGCATAACAAGGCTCCCAGTTCTCCATGGCCTGTCCTGCCTTTCTGGATTTTACACTTTTTTCAGATGGCCCTTTTGACTGGGGGGAAGTGAGACTTCATTGTAGTGCAGATTTCCTTTGCAAGCTTGCTTGGTTGGCCAAAAAGGGCGTATGCGTTTTTTCCTGAATATATTCAGGAAAAAACGCATACGCCCTTTTTGGCCAAGTGCATCATTGTGGACGTTCTGCCTCTTTTCCTATGCTTTCAATGCAATTCCAGTCTACCTCCTGAAATCGGTTTCCTGCAATTCTGCCCCGCTTTCAAGTCCTCTTGGCAGCCTTACTTCAGTATATTTTTGGACGATAGCTGTCATTTATAACTCTGCAGGTTTGTGAATTACAGTGCCCCTGAGCTCCTTTCTTCAACTCGCTTTCTTTTGAGCTGGCCGCAACACCGCAGGATGGCTTCAGGCCCTAATCTGGTTCCGGCACGGCACGCTGAGCCTTTGGTTAATTCCTCTTCCTGGTGGGAAATGAGAGTTAAATTTGCCCGTCCAGACACCTCCAGCTAGTCTCTCATTGGTTCTCGCTATTCCTGTTCATCTTCCGCAGAAATTGCAAACTGGGCCAAACAGGAGGTTAAAGGGACTGACTCTCCAAGTCGGGAGGGTGTTAGTAAAGCGTCTGGAATGTTGCACCCGAGTACCAGGGTACAAAAACTGAGACATATTTGAACACGTCTCCCGATCACATGGTTGATCATACTCTAGGTTCCACATGCATGTTTTAGCTGAAGGAAGAATACCTTAAACCTGGGTAGTTGAAACCCGTGGAATGGGTACCATGCAATATGACTTCAAAGGGTCTTCATTTGCTCACCAAACCTCTCCAATCCTATCACTGCTGCGTTTATGCCCCTGTACACATGCTTGATTCTCTTTCGGAGACATAGCAATCCATAGGTTTCAAGATACTTACTAGTCAGGTACATTCTTAGGCATTTAATATGCGGTGTTGAGTCCATTTCGTTGAGCAAGGAGTAGCTCTTGTCTATTCCATATTTGGCTTAAGGAACTTTATCTGTGTTCATTTCAATCTCTGGTTTTATGCAGCACCCCAACTCACCTTTACCCTTAAGCAAGCATAAGTTGGTTTTCTAAATTTGAGACCCTGTTCTGTTCTGTAATTCAGTTCCTGTGTAGCCAAGTTTACATTCCGTGTATTACTGATATCTTATGATGTTTCTTTTTCTGTGTGACTTATTTCAGTTAGAATCATCATACCTGAATCCACTCATTGTGCTGCTAAGGGCCTGATGACATAGATTTCATTGCTGAGTGATATTGCTTTGTAAGTAAATACCACAACTTCTTTATCCATTTTTCACTTTCTGCGATGTTGAACTTGTACTGTAAACGAGGTTCTTGTAAACAGAGGCGTCCCAAACTTTGGGGTGGCTGTGTCTTTTTGATTTTAATTTCCCTAAGCTATAGGACCATAAGTGGAAGTGCCCTAGGCTCTGTTGCTTTGTTTTTTAGATGTTTCAGGAAACACCATACACTTCTCCCGAGTGTCTGTTGGCAATTTACATCCCGCCCATCAGCATAACAAGGCTCCCAGTTCTCCATGGCCTGTCCTGCCTTTCTGGATTTTACACTTTTTTCAGATGGCCCTTTTGACCGGGGGGAAGTGAGACTTCATTGTAGTGCAGATTTCCTTTGCAAGCTTGCTTGGTTGGCCAAAAAGGGCGTATGCGTTTTTTCCTGAATATATTCAGGAAAAAACGCATACGCCCTTTTTGGCCAAGTGCATCATTGTGGACGTTCTGCCTCTTTTCCTATGCTTTCAATGCAATTCCAGTCTACCTCCTGAAATCGGTTTCCTGCAATTCTGCCCCGCTTTCAAGTCCTCTTGGCAGCCTTACTTCAGTATATTTTTGGACGATAGCTGTCATTTATAACTCTGCAGGTTTGTGAATTACAGTGCCCCTGAGCTCCTTTCTTCAACTCGCTTTCTTTTGAGCTGGCCGCAACACCGCAGGATGGCTTCAGGCCCTAATCTGGTTCCGGCACGGCACGCTGAGCCTTTGGTTAATTCCTCTTCCTGGTGGGAAATGAGAGTTAAATTTGCCCGTCCAGACACCTCCAGCTAGTCTCTCATTGGTTCTCGCTATTCCTGTTCATCTTCCGCAGAAATTGCAAACTGGGCCAAACAGGAGGTTAAAGGGACTGACTCTCCAAGTCGGGAGGGTGTTAGTAAAGCGTCTGGAATGTTGCACCCGAGTACCAGGGTACAAAAACTGAGACATATTTGAACACGTCTCCCGATCACATGGTTGATCATACTCTAGGTTCCACATGCATGTTTTAGCTGAAGGAAGAATACCTTAAACCTGGGTAGTTGAAACCCGTGGAATGGGTACCATGCAATATGACTTCAAAGGGTCTTCATTTGCTCACCAAACCTCTCCAATCCTATCACTGCTGCGTTTATGCCCCTGTACACATGCTTGATTCTCTTTCGGAGACATAGCAATCCATAGGTTTCAAGATACTTACTAGTCAGGTACATTCTTAGGCATTTAATATGCGGTGTTGAGTCCATTTCGTTGAGCAAGGAGTAGCTCTTGTCTATTCCATATTTGGCTTAAGGAACTTTATCTGTGTTCATTTCAATCTCTGGTTTTATGCAGCACCCCAACTCACCTTTACCCTTAAGCAAGCATAAGTTGGTTTTCTAAATTTGAGACCCTGTTCTGTTCTGTAATTCAGTTCCTGTGTAGCCAAGTTTACATTCCGTGTATTACTGATATCTTATGATGTTTCTTTTTCTGTGTGACTTATTTCAGTTAGAATCATCATACCTGAATCCACTCATTGTGCTGCTAAGGGCCTGATGACATAGATTTCATTGCTGAGTGATATTGCTTTGTAAGTAAATACCACAACTTCTTTATCCATTTTTCACTTTCTGCGATGTTGAACTTGTACTGTAAACGAGGTTCTTGTAAACAGAGGCGTCCCAAACTTTGGGGTGGCTGTGTCTTTTTGATTTTAATTTCCCTAAGCTATAGGACCATAAGTGGAAGTGCCCTAGGCTCTGTTGCTTTGTTTTTTAGATGTTTCAGGAAACACTATACACTTCTCCCGAGTGTCTGTTGGCAATTTACATCCCGCCCATCAGCATAACAAGGCTCCCAGTTCTCCATGGCCTGTCCTGCCTTTCTGGATTTTACACTTTTTTCAGATGGCCCTTTTGACCGGGGGGAAGTGAGACTTCATTGTAGTGCAGATTTCCTTTGCAAGCTTGCTTGGTTGGCCAAAAAGGGCGTATGCGTTTTTTCCTGAATATATTCAGGAAAAAACGCATACGCCCTTTTTGGCCAAGTGCATCATTGTGGACGTTCTGCCTCTTTTCCTATGCTTTCAATGCAATTCCAGTCTACCTCCTGAAATCGGTTTCCTGCAATTCTGCCCCGCTTTCAAGTCCTCTTGGCAGCCTTACTTCAGTATATTTTTGGACGATAGCTGTCATTTATAACTCTGCAGGTTTGTGAATTACAGTGCCCCTGAGCTCCTTTCTTCAACTCGCTTTCTTTTGAGCTGGCCGCAACACCGCAGGATGGCTTCAGGCCCTAATCTGGTTCCGGCACGGCACGCTGAGCCTTTGGTTAATTCCTCTTCCTGGTGGGAAATGAGAGTTAAATTTGCCCGTCCAGACACCTCCAGCTAGTCTCTCATTGGTTCTCGCTATTCCTGTTCATCTTCCGCAGAAATTGCAAACTGGGCCAAACAGGAGGTTAAAGGGACTGACTCTCCAAGTCGGGAGGGTGTTAGTAAAGCGTCTGGAATGTTGCACCCGAGTACCAGGGTACGAAAACTGAGACATATTTGAACACGTCTCCCGATCACATGGTTGATCATACTCTAGGTTCCACACGCATGTTTTAGCTGAAGGAAGAATACCTTAAACCTGGGTAGTTGAAACCCGTGGAATGGGTACCATGCAATATGACTTCAAAGGGTCTTCATTTGCTCACCGAACCTCTCCAATCCTATCACTGCTGCGTTTATGCCCCTGTACACATGCTTGATTCTCTTTCGGAGACATAGCAATCCATAGGTTTTAAGATACTTACTAGTCAGGTACATTCTTAGGCGTTTAATATGCGGTGTTGAGTCCATTTCGTTGAGCAAGGAGTAGCTCTTGTCTATTCCATATTTGGCTTAAGGAAGTTTATCTGTGCTCATTTCAATCTCTGGTTTTATGCAGCACCCCAACTCACCTTTACCCTTAAGCAAGCATAAGTTGGTTTTCTAAATTTGAGACCCTCTTCTGTTCTGTAATTCAGTTCCTGTGTAGCCAAGTTTACATTCTGTGTATTACTGATATCTTATGATGTTTCTTTTTCTGTGTGACTTATTTCAGTTAGAATCATCATACCTGAATCCACTCATTGTGCTGCTAAGGGCCTGATGACATAGATTTCATTGCTGAGTGATATTGCTTTGTAAGTAAATACCACAACTTCTTTATCCATTTTTCACTTTCTGCGATGTTGAAATTCTACTGTAAACGAGGTTCTTGTAAACAGAGGCGTCCCAAACTTTGGGGTGGCTGTGTCTTTTTGATTTTAATTTCCCTAAGCTATAGGACCATAAGTGGAAGTGCCCTAGGCTCTGTTGCTTTGTTTTTTAGATGTTTCAGGAAACACCATACACTTCTCCCGAGTGTCTGTTGGCAATTTACATCCCGCCCATCAGCATAACAAGGCTCCCAGTTCTCCATGGCCTGTCCTGCCTTTCTGGATTTTACACTTTTTTCAGATGGCCCTTTTGACCGGGGGAAGTGAGACTTCATTGTAGTGCAGATTTCCTTTGCAAGCTTGCTTGGTTGGCCAAAAAGGGCGTATGCGTTTTTTCCTCAATATATTCAGGAAAAAACGCATACGCCCTTTTTGGCCAAGTGCATCATTGTGGACGTTCTGCCTCTTTTCCTATGCTTTCAATGCAATTCCAGTCTACCTCCTGAAATCGGTTTCCTGCAATTCTGCCCCGCTTTCAAGTCCTCTTGGCAGCCTTACTTCAGTATATTTTTGGACGATAGCTGTCATTTATAACTCTGCAGGTTTGTGAATTACAGTGCCCCTGAGCTCCTTTCTTCAACTCGCTTTCTTGTGACCTGGCCGCAACACCGCAGGATGGCTTCAGGCCCTAATCTGGTTCCGGCACGGCACGCTGAGCCTTTGGTTAATTCCTCTTCCTGGTGGGAAATGAGAGTTAAATTTGCCCGTCCAGACACCTCCAGCTAGTCTCTCATTGGTTCTCGCTATTCCTGTTCATCTTCCGCAGAAATTGCAAACTGGGCCAAACAGGAGGTTAAAGGGACTGACTCTCCAAGTCGGGAGGGTGTTAGTAAAGCGTCTGGAATGTTGCACCCGAGTACCAGGGTACGAAAACTGAGACATATTTTAACACGTCTCCCGATCACATGCTTGATCATACTCTAGGTTCCACATGCATGTTTTAGCTGAAGGAAGAATACCTTAAACCTGGGTAGTTGAAACCTGTGGAATGGGTACCATGCAATATGACTTCAAAGGGTCTTCATTTGCTCACCGAACCTCTCCAATCCTATCACTGCTGCGTTTATGCCCCTGTACACATGCTTGATTCTCTTTCGGAGACATAGCAATCCATAGGTTTTAAGATACTTACTAGTCAGGTACATTCTTAGGCATTTAATATGCGGTGTTGAGTCCATTTCGTTGAGCAAGGAGTAGCTCTTGTCTATTCCATATTTGGCTTAAGGAACTTTATCTGTGTTCATTTCAATCTCTGGTTTTATGCAGCACCCCAACTCACCTTTCCCCTTAAGCAAGCATAAGTTGGTTTTCTAAATTTGAGACCCTGTTCTGTTCTGTAATTCAGTTCCTGTGTAGCCAAGTTTACATTCCGTGTATTACTGATATCTTATGATGTTTCTTTTTCTGTGTGACTTATTTCAGTTAGAATCATCATACCTGAATCCACTCATTGTGCTGCTAAGGGCCTGATGACATAGATTTCATTGCTGAGTGATATTGCTTTGTAAGTAAATACCACAACTTCTTTATCCATTTTTCACTTTCTGCGATGTTGAACTTGTACTGTAAATGAGGTTCTTGTAAACAGAGGTGTCCCAAACTTTGGGGTGGCTGTGTCTTTTTGATTTTAATTTCCCTAAGCTATAGGACCATAAGTGGAAGTGCCCTAGGCTCTGTTGCTTTGTTTTTTAGATGTTTCAGGAAACACCATACACTCCTCCCGAGTGTCTGTTGGCAATTTACATCCCGCCCATCAGCATAACAAGGCTCCCAGTTCTCCATGGCCTGTCCTGCCTTTCTGGATTTTACACTTTTTTCAGATGGCCCTTTTGACCGGGGGGAAGTGAGACTTCATTGTAGTGCAGATTTCCTTTGCAAGCTTGCTTGGTTGGCCAAAAAGGGCGTATGCGTTTTTTCCTGAATATATTCAGGAAAAAACGCATACGCCCTTTTTGGCCAAGTGCATCATTGTGGACGTTCTGCCTCTTTTCCTATGCTTTCAATGCAATTCCAGTCTGCCTCCTGAAATCGGTTTCCTGCAATTCTGCCCCGCTTTCAAGTCCTCTTGGCAGCCTTACTTCAGTATATTTTTGGACGATAGCTGTCATTTATAACTCTGCAGGTTTGTGAATTACAGTGCCCCTGAGCTCCTTTCTTCAACTCGCTTTCTTTTGAGCTGGCCGCAACACCGCAGGATGGCTTCAGGCCCTAATCTGGTTCCGGCACGGCACGCTGAGCCTTTGGTTAATTCCTCTTCCTGGTGGGAAATGAGAGTTAAATTTGCCCGTCCAGACACCTCCAGCTAGTCTCTCATTGGTTCTCGCTGTTCCTGTTCATCTTCCGCAGAAATTGCAAACTGGGCCAAACAGGAGGTTAAAGGGACTGACTCTCCAAGTCGGGAGGGTGTTAGTAAAGCGTCTGGAATGTTGCACCCGAGTACCAGGGTACGAAAACTGAGACATATTTGAACACGTCTCCCGATCACATGGTTGATCATACTCTAGGTTCCACATGCATGTTTTAGCTGAAGGAAGAATACCTTAAACCTGGGTAGTTGAAACCCGTGGAATGCGTACCATGCAATATGACTTCAAAGGGTCTTCATTTGCTCACCGAACCTCTCCAATCCTATCACTGCTGCGTTTATGCCCCTGTACACATGCTTGATTCTCTTTCGGAGACATAGCAATCCATAGGTTTTAAGATACTTACTAGTCAGGTACATTCTTAGGCATTTAATATGCGGTGTTGAGTCCATTTCGTTGAGCAAGAGGTAGCTCTTGTCTATTCCATATTTGGCTTAAGGAACTTTATCTGTGCTCATTTCAATTTCTGGTTTTATGCAGCACCCCAACTCACCTTTCCCCTTAAGCAAGCATAAGTTGGTTTTCTAAATTTGAGACCCTGTTCTGTTTTGTAATTCAGTTCCTGTGTAGCCAAGTTTACACTCCGTGTATTAGTGATATCTTATGATGTTTTTTTTTCTGTGTGACTTATTTCAGTTAGAATCATCATACCTGAATCCACTCATTATGCTGCTATGGGCCTGATGACATAGATTTCATTGCTGAGTGATATTGCATTGTACGTAAGTACCACAACTTCTTTATCCATTTTTCACTGTCTGCGATGTTGTACTTGTATTGTAAACGAGGTTCTTGTAAACAGAGGCGTCCCAAACTTTGGGGTGGCTGTGTCTTTTTGATTTTAATTTCCCTAAGCTATAGGACCATAAGTGGAAGTGCCCTAGGCTCTGTTGCTTTGTTTTTTAGATGTTTCAAGAAACACCATACACTTCTCCCGAGTGTCTGTTGGCAATTTACACCCCGCCCATCAGCATAACAAGGCTCCTAGTTCTCCATGGCCTGTCCTGCCTTTCTGGATTTTACACTTTTTTCAGATGGCCCTTTTGACCGGGGGGAAGTGAGACTTCATTGTAGTGCAGATTTCCTTTGCAAGCTTGCTTGGTTGGCCAAAAAGTGCGTATGCGTTTTTTCCTGATTCAGGAAAAAACGCATACGCCCTTTTTGGCCAAGTGCTTCATTGTGGACGTTCTCCTTCTTTTCCTATGCTTTCAATGCAATTCCAGTCTACCTCCTGAAATCGGTTTCCTGCAATTCTGCCCCGCTTTCAAGTCCTCTTGGCAGCCTTACTTCAGTATGTTTTTGGACGATAGCTGTCATTTATAACTCTGCAGGTTTGTGAATTACAGTGCCCCTGAGCTCCTTTCTTCAACTCGCTTTCTTATGACCTGGCCGCAACACCGCAGGATGGCTTCAGGCCCTAATCTGGTTCCGGCACGGCACGCTGAGCCTTTGGTTAATTCCTCTTCCTGGTGGGAAATGAGAGTTAAATTTGCCCGTCCAGACACCTCCAGCTAGTCTCTCATTGGTTCTCGCTATTCCTGTTCATCTTCCGCAGAAATTGCAAACTGGGCCAAACAGGAGGTTAAAGGGACTGACTCTCCAAGTCGGGAGGGTGTTAGTAAAGCGTCTGGAATGTTGCACCCGAGTACCAGGGTACAAAAACTGAGACATATTTGAACACGTCTCCCGATCACATGGTTGATCATACTCTAGGTTCCACATGCATGTTTTAGCTGAAGGAAGAATACCTTAAACCTGGGTAGTTGAAACCCGTGGAATGGGTACCATGCAATATGACTTCAAAGGGTCTTCATTTGCTCACCAAACCTCTCCAATCCTATCACTGCTGCGTTTATGCCCCTGTACACATGCTTGATTCTCTTTCGGAGACATAGCAATCCATAGGTTTCAAGATACTTACTAGTCAGGTACATTCTTAGGCATTTAATATGCGGTGTTGAGTCCATTTCGTTGAGCAAGGAGTAGCTCTTGTCTATTCCATATTTGGCTTAAGGAACTTTATCTGTGTTCATTTCAATCTCTGGTTTTATGCAGCACCCCAACTCACCTTTACCCTTAAGCAAGCATAAGTTGGTTTTCTAAATTTGAGACCCTGTTCTGTTCTGTAATTCAGTTCCTGTGTAGCCAAGTTTACATTCCGTGTATTACTGATATCTTATGATGTTTCTTTTTCTGTGTGACTTATTTCAGTTAGAATCATCATACCTGAATCCACTCATTGTGCTGCTAAGGGCCTGATGACATAGATTTCATTGCTGAGTGATATTGCTTTGTAAGTAAATACCACAACTTCTTTATCCATTTTTCACTTTCTGCGATGTTGAACTTGTACTGTAAACGAGGTTCTTGTAAACAGAGGCGTCCCAAACTTTGGGGTGGCTGTGTCTTTTTGATTTTAATTTCCCTAAGCTATAGGACCATAAGTGGAAGTGCCCTAGGCTCTGTTGCTTTGTTTTTTAGATGTTTCAGGAAACACTATACACTTCTCCCGAGTGTCTGTTGGCAATTTACATCCCGCCCATCAGCATAACAAGGCTCCCAGTTCTCCATGGCCTGTCCTGCCTTTCTGGATTTTACACTTTTTTCAGATGGCCCTTTTGACCGGGGGGAAGTGAGACTTCATTGTAGTGCAGATTTCCTTTGCAAGCTTGCTTGGTTGGCCAAAAAGGGCGTATGCGTTTTTTCCTGAATATATTCAGGAAAAAACGCATACGCCCTTTTTGGCCAAGTGCATCATTGTGGACGTTCTGCCTCTTTTCCTATGCTTTCAATGCAATTCCAGTCTACCTCCTGAAATCGGTTTCCTGCAATTCTGCCCCGCTTTCAAGTCCTCTTGGCAGCCTTACTTCAGTATATTTTTGGACGATAGCTGTCATTTATAACTCTGCAGGTTTGTGAATTACAGTGCCCCTGAGCTCCTTTCTTCAACTCGCTTTCTTGTGACCTGGCCGCAACACCGCAGGATGGCTTCAGGCCCTAATCTGGTTCCGGCACGGCACGCTGAGCCTTTGGTTAATTCCTCTTCCTGGTGGGAAATGAGAGTTAAATTTGCCCGTCCAGACACCTCCAGCTAGTCTCTCATTGGTTCTCGCTATTCCTGTTCATCTTCCGCAGAAATTGCAAACTGGGCCAAACAGGAGGTTAAAGGGACTGACTCTCCAAGTCGGGAGGGTGTTAGTAAAGCGTCTGGAATGTTGCACCCGAGTACCAGGGTACGAAAACTGAGACATATTTTAACACGTCTCCCGATCACATGGTTGATCATACTCTAGGTTCCACATGCATGTTTTAGCTGAAGGAAGAATACCTTAAACCTGGGTAGTTGAAACCTGTGGAATGGGTACCTTGCAATATGACTTCAAAGGGTCTTCATTTGCTCACCGAACCTCTCCAATCCTATCACTGCTGCGTTTATGCCCCTGTACACATGCTTGATTCTCTTTCGGAGACATAGCAATCCATAGGTTTTAAGATACTTACTAGTCAGGTACATTCTTAGGCATTTAATATGCGGTGTTGAGTCCATTTCGTTGAGCAAGGAGTAGCTCTTGTCTATTCCATATTTGGCTTAAGGAACTTTATCTGTGTTCATTTCAATCTCTGGTTTTATGCAGCACCCCAACTCACCTTTCCCCTTAAGCAAGCATAAGTTGGTTTTCTAAATTTGAGACCCTGTTCTGTTCTGTAATTCAGTTCCTGTGTAGCCAAGTTTACATTCCGTGTATTACTGATATCTTATGATGTTTCTTTTTCTGTGTGACTTATTTCAGTTAGAATCATCATACCTGAATCCACTCATTGTGCTGCTAAGGGCCTGATGACATAGATTTCATTGCTGAGTGATATTGCTTTGTAAGTAAATACCACAACTTCTTTATCCATTTTTCACTTTCTGCGATGTTGAACTTGTACTGTAAATGAGGTTCTTGTAAACAGAGGTGTCCCAAACTTTGGGGTGGCTGTGTCTTTTTGATTTTAATTTCCCTAAGCTATAGGACCATAAGTGGAAGTGCCCTAGGCTCTGTTGCTTTGTTTTTTAGATGTTTCAGGAAACACCATACACTTCTCCCGAGTGTCTGTTGGCAATTTACATCCCGCCCATCAGCATAACAAGGCTCCCAGTTCTCCATGGCCTGTCCTGTCTTTCTGGATTTTACACTTTTTTCAGATGGCCATTTTGACCGGGGGGAAGTGAGACTTCATTGTAGTGCAGATTTCCTTTGCAAGCTTGCTTGGTTGGCCAAAAAGGGCGTATGCGTTTTTTCCTGAATATATTCAGGAAAAAACGCATACGCCCTTTTTGGCCAAGTGCATCATTGTGGACGTTCTGCCTCTTTTCCTATGCTTTCAATGCAATTCCAGTCTGCCTCCTGAAATCGGTTTCCTGCAATTCTGCCCCGCTTTCAAGTCCTCTTGGCAGCCTTACTTCAGTATATTTTTGGACGATAGCTGTCATTTATAACTCTGCAGGTTTGTGAATTACAGTGCCCCTGAGCTCCTTTCTTCAACTCGCTTTCTTTTGAGCTGGCCGCAACACCGCAGGATGGCTTCAGGCCCTAATCTGGTTCCGGCACGGCACGCTGAGCCTTTGGTTAATTCCTCTTCCTGGTGGGAAATGAGAGTTAAATTTGCCCGTCCAGACACCTCCAGCTAGTCTCTCATTGGTTCTCGTTATTCCTGTTCATCTTCCGCAGAAATTGCAAACTGGGCCAAACAGGAGGTTAAAGGGACTGACTCTCCAAGTCGGGAGGGTGTTAGTAAAGCATCTGGAATGTTGCACCCGAGTACCAGGGTACGAAAACTGAGACATATTTGAACACGTCTCCCGATCACATGGTTGATCATACTCTAGGTTCCACATGCATGTTTTAGCTGAAGGAAGAATACCTTAAACCTGGGTAGTTGAAACCCGTGGAATGGGTACCATGCAATATGACTTCAAAGGGTCTTCATTTGCTCACCGAACCTCTCCAATCCTATCACTGCTGCGTTTATGCCCCTGTACACATGCTTGATTCTCTTTTGGAGACATAGCAATCCATAGGTTTTAAGATACTTACTAGTCAGGTACATTCTTAGGCATTTAATATGCGGTGTTGAGTCCATTTCGTTGAGCAAGGAGTAGCTCTTGTCTATTCCATATTTGGCTTAAGGAACTTTATCTGTGTTCATTTCAATCTCTGGTTTTATGCAGCACCCCAACTCACCTTTCCCCTTAAGCAAGCATAAGTTGGTTTTCCAAATTTGAGACCCTGTTCTGTTCTGTAATTCAGTTCCTGTGTAACCAAGTTTACATTCCGTGTATTACTGATATCTTATGATGTTTCTTTTTCTGTGTGACTTATTTCAGTTAGAATCATCATACCTGAATCCACTCATTGTGCTGCTAAGGGCCTGATGACATAGATTTCATTGCTGAGTGATATTGCTTTGTAAGTAAATACCACAACTTCTTTATCCATTTTTCACTTTCTGCGATGTTGAACTTGTACTGCAAACGAGGTTCTTGTAAACAGAGGCGTCCCAATGTTTGGGGTGGCTGTGTCTTTTTGATTTTAATTTCCCTAAGCTATAGGACCATAAGTGGAAGTGCCCTAGGCTCTGTTGCTTTGTTTTTTAGATGTTTCAGGAAACACCATACACTCCTCCCGAGTGTCTGTTGGCAATTTACATCCCGCCCATCAGCATAACAAGGCTCCCAGTTCTCCATGGCCTGTCCTGCCTTTCTGGATTTTACACTTTTTTCAGATGGCCCTTTTGACCGGGGGGAAGTGAGACTTCATTGTAGTGCAGATTTCCTTTGCAAGCTTGCTTGGTTGGCCAAAAAGGGCGTATGCGTTTTTTCCTGAATATATTCAGGAAAAAACGCATACGCCCTTTTTGGCCAAGTGCATCATTGTGGACGTTCTGCCTCTTTTCCTATGCTTTCAATGCAATTCCAGTCTGCCTCCTGAAATCGGTTTCCTGCAATTCTGCCCCGCTTTCAAGTCCTCTTGGCAGCCTTACTTCAGTATATTTTTGGACGATAGCTGTCATTTATAACTCTGCAGGTTTGTGAATTACAGTGCCCCTGAGCTCCTTTCTTCAACTCGCTTTCTTTTGAGCTGGCCGCAACACCGCAGGATGGCTTCAGGCCCTAATCTGGTTCCGGCACGGCACGCTGAGCCTTTGGTTAATTCCTCTTCCTGGTGGGAAATGAGAGTTAAATTTGCCCGTCCAGACACCTCCAGCTAGTCTCTCATTGGTTCTCGTTATTCCTGTTCATCTTCCGCAGAAATTGCAAACTGGGCCAAACAGGAGGTTAAAGGGACTGACTCTCCAAGTCGGGAGGGTGTTAGTAAAGCATCTGGAATGTTGCACCCGAGTACCAGGGTACGAAAACTGAGACATATTTGAACACGTCTCCCGATCACATGGTTGATCATACTCTAGGTTCCACATGCATGTTTTAGCTGAAGGAAGAATACCTTAAACCTGGGTAGTTGAAACCCGTGGAATGGGTACCATGCAATATGACTTCAAAGGGTCTTCATTTGCTCACCGAACCTCTCCAATCCTATCACTGCTGCGTTTATGCCCCTGTACACATGCTTGATTCTCTTTTGGAGACATAGCAATCCATAGGTTTTAAGATACTTACTAGTCAGGTACATTCTTAGGCATTTAATATGCGGTGTTGAGTCCATTTCGTTGAGCAAGGAGTAGCTCTTGTCTATTCCATATTTGGCTTAAGGAACTTTATCTGTGTTCATTTCAATCTCTGGTTTTATGCAGCACCCCAACTCACCTTTCCCCTTAAGCAAGCATAAGTTGGTTTTCCAAATTTGAGACCCTGTTCTGTTCTGTAATTCAGTTCCTGTGTAACCAAGTTTACATTCCGTGTATTACTGATATCTTATGATGTTTCTTTTTCTGTGTGACTTATTTCAGTTAGAATCATCATACCTGAATCCACTCATTGTGCTGCTAAGGGCCTGATGACATAGATTTCATTGCTGAGTGATATTGCTTTGTAAGTAAATACCACAACTTCTTTATCCATTTTTCACTTTCTGCGATGTTGAACTTGTACTGCAAACGAGGTTCTTGTAAACAGAGGCGTCCCAATGTTTGGGGTGGCTGTGTCTTTTTGATTTTAATTTCCCTAAGCTATAGGACCATAAGTGGAAGTGCCCTAGGCTCTGTTGCTTTGTTTTTTAGATGTTTCAGGAAACACCATACACTCCTCCCGAGTGTCTGTTGGCAATTTACATCCCGCCCATCAGCATAACAAGGCTCCCAGTTCTCCATGGCCTGTCCTGCCTTTCTGGATTTTACACTTTTTTCAGATGGCCCTTTTGACCGGGGGGAAGTGAGACTTCATTGTAGTGCAGATTTCCTTTGCAAGCTTGCTTGGTTGGCCAAAAAGGGCGTATGCGTTTTTTCCTGAATATATTCAGGAAAAAACGCATACGCCCTTTTTGGCCAAGTGCATCATTGTGGACGTTCTGCCTCTTTTCCTATGCTTTCAATGCAATTCCAGTCTGCCTCCTGAAATCGGTTTCCTGCAATTCTGCCCCGCTTTCAAGTCCTCTTGGCAGCCTTACTTCAGTATATTTTTGGACGATAGCTGTCATTTATAACTCTGCAGGTTTGTGAATTACAGTGCCCCTGAGCTCCTTTCTTCAACTCGCTTTCTTTTGAGCTGGCCGCAACACCGCAGGATGGCTTCAGGCCCTAATCTGGTTCCGGCACGGCACGCTGAGCCTTTGGTTAATTCCTCTTCCTGGTGGGAAATGAGAGTTAAATTTGCCCGTCCAGACACCTCCAGCTAGTCTCTCATTGGTTCTCGCTGTTCCTGTTCATCTTCCGCAGAAATTGCAAACTGGGCCAAACAGGAGGTTAAAGGGACTGACTCTCCAAGTCGGGAGGGTGTTAGTAAAGCGTCTGGAATGTTGCACCCGAGTACCAGGGTACGAAAACTGAGACATATTTGAACACGTCTCCCGATCACATGGTTGATCATACTCTAGGTTCCACATGCATGTTTTAGCTGAAGGAAGAATACCTTAAACCTGGGTAGTTGAAACCCGTGGAATGCGTACCATGCAATATGACTTCAAAGGGTCTTCATTTGCTCACCGAACCTCTCCAATCCTATCACTGCTGCGTTTATGCCCCTGTACACATGCTTGATTCTCTTTCGGAGACATAGCAATCCATAGGTTTTAAGATACTTACTAGTCAGGTACATTCTTAGGCATTTAATATGCGGTGTTGAGTCCATTTCGTTGAGCAAGAGGTAGCTCTTGTCTATTCCATATTTGGCTTAAGGAACTTTATCTGTGCTCATTTCAATTTCTGGTTTTATGCAGCACCCCAACTCACCTTTCCCCTTAAGCAAGCATAAGTTGGTTTTCTAAATTTGAGACCCTGTTCTGTTTTGTAATTCAGTTCCTGTGTAGCCAAGTTTACACTCCGTGTATTAGTGATATCTTATGATGTTTTTTTTTCTGTGTGACTTATTTCAGTTAGAATCATCATACCTGAATCCACTCATTATGCTGCTATGGGCCTGATGACATAGATTTCATTGCTGAGTGATATTGCATTGTACGTAAGTACCACAACTTCTTTATCCATTTTTCACTGTCTGCGATGTTGTACTTGTATTGTAAACGAGGTTCTTGTAAACAGAGGCGTCCCAAACTTTGGGGTGGCTGTGTCTTTTTGATTTTAATTTCCCTAAGCTATAGGACCATAAGTGGAAGTGCCCTAGGCTCTGTTGCTTTGTTTTTTAGATGTTTCAAGAAACACCATACACTTCTCCCGAGTGTCTGTTGGCAATTTACACCCCGCCCATCAGCATAACAAGGCTCCTAGTTCTCCATGGCCTGTCCTGCCTTTCTGGATTTTACACTTTTTTCAGATGGCCCTTTTGACCGGGGGGAAGTGAGACTTCATTGTAGTGCAGATTTCCTTTGCAAGTTTGCTTGGTTGGCCAAAAAGGGCGTATGCGTTTTTTCCTGAATATATTCAGGAAAAAACGCATACGCCCTTTTTGGCCAAGTGCATCATTGTGGACGTTCTGCCTCTTTTCCTATGCTTTCAATGCAATTCCAGTCTACCTCCTGAAATCGGTTTCCTGCAATTCTGCCCCGCTTTCAAGTCCTCTTGGCAGCCTTACTTCAGTATATTTTTGGACGATAGCTGTCATTTATAACTCTGCAGGTTTGTGAATTACAGTGCCCCTGAGCTCCTTTCTTCAACTCGCTTTCTTTTGAGCTGGCCACAACACCGCAGGATGGCTTCAGGCCCTAATCTGGTTCCGTCACGGCACGCTGAGCCTTTGGTTAATTCCTCTTCCTGGTGGGAAATGAGAGTTAAATTTGCCCGTCCAGACACCTCCAGCTAGTCTCTCATTGGTTCTCGCTATTCCTGTTCATCTTCCGCAGAAATTGCAAATTGGGCCAAACAGGAGGTTAAAGGGACTGACTCTCCAAGTCGGGAGGGTGTTAGGAAAGCGTCTGGAATGTTGCACCCGAGTACCAGGGTACGAAAACTGAGACATATTTGAACACGTCTCCCGATCACATGGTTGATCATACTCTAGGTTCCACATGCATGTTTTAGCTGAAGGAAGAATACCTTAAACCTGGGTAGTTGAAACCCGTGGAATGGGTACCATGCAATATGACTTCAAAGGGTCTTCATTTGCTCACCGAACCTCTCCAATCCTATCACTGCTGCGTTTATGCCCCTGTACACACGCTTGATTCTCTTTCGGAGACATAGCAATCCATAGGTTTTAAGATACTTACTAGTCAGGTACATTCTTAGGCGTTTAATATGGGGTGTTGAGTCCATTTCGTTGAGCAAGGAGTAGCTCTTGTCTATTCCATATTTGGCTTAAGAAAATTTATCTGTGCTCATTTCAATCTCTGGTTTTATTCAGCACCCCAACTCACCTTTCCCCTTAAGCAAGCATAAGTTGGTTTTCTAAATTTGAGACCCTGTTCTGTTTTGGAATTCAGTTCCTGTGTAGCCAAGTTTACATTCCGTGCATTAGTGATATCTTATGATGTTTCTTTTTCTGTGTGACTTATTTCAGTTAGAATCATCGTACCTGAATCCACTCATTATGCTGCTACGGGCCTGATGACATAGATTTCATTGCTGAGTGATACTGCATTGCACGTAGTTACCACAAGTTCTTTATCCATTTTTCACTTTCTGTGATATTGAACTTGTACGGTAAACGCGGTTCTTGTAAACAGAGGCGTCCCAAACTTTGGGGTGGCTGTGTCTTTTTGATTTTAATTTCCCTAAGCTATAGGACCATAAGTGGAAGTGCCCTAGGCTCTGTTGCTTTGTTTTTTAGATGTTTCAGGAAACACCATACACTTCTCCCGAGTGTCTGTTGGCAATTTACATCCCGCCCATCAGCATAACAAGGCTCCCAGTTCTCCATGGCCTGTCCTGTGTTTCTGGATTTTACACTTTTTTCAGATGGCCCTTTTGACCGGGGGGAAGTGAGACTTCATTGTAGTGCAGATTTCCTTTGCAAGCTTGCTTGGTTGGCCAAAAAGTGCGTATGCGTTTTTTCCTGATTCAGGAAAAAACGCATACGCCCTTTTTGGCCAAGTGCTTCATTGTGGACGTTCTCCTTCTTTTCCTATGCTTTCAATGCAATTCCAGTCTACCTCCTGAAATCGGTTTCCTGCAATTCTGCCCCGCTTTCAAGTCCTCTTGGCAGCCTTACTTCAGTATGTTTTTGGACGATAGCTGTCATTTATAACTCTGCAGGTTTGTGAATTACAGTGCCCCTGAGCTCCTTTCTTCAACTCGCTTTCTTATGACCTGGCCGCAACACCGCAGGATGGCTTCAGGCCCTAATCTGGTTCCGGCACGGCACGCTGAGCCTTTGGTTAATTCCTCTTCCTGGTGGGAAATGAGAGTTAAATTTGCCCGTCCAGACACCTCCAGCTAGTCTCTCATTGGTTCTCGCTATTCCTGTTCATCTTCCGCAGAAATTGCAAACTGGGCCAAACAGGAGGTTAAAGGGACTGACTCTCCAAGTCGGGAGGGTGTTAGTAAAGCGTCTGGAATGTTGCACCCGAGTACCAGGGTATGAAAACTGAGACATATTTGAACACGTTTCCCGATCACATGGTTGATCATACTCTAGGTTCCACATGCATGTTTTAGCTGACGGAAGAATCCCTGAAACCTGGAGAGTTGAGACCCGTGGAATGGGTACCATGCAATATGACTTCAAAGGGTCTTTGTTTGCTCACCGAACCTCTCCAATCCTATCATTTGTGCATTTATGCCCCTGGACACACGCTTGATTCTCTTTTGGAGATATAGCAATCCATAGGTTTTAAGATACTTACTAGTCAGGTACATTCTTAGGCGCTTAATATGGGGTGTTGAGTCCATTTCGTTGAGCAAGGAGTAGCTCTTGTCTATTCCATATTTGGCTTAAGGAACTTTATCTGTGCTCATTTCAATCTCTGGTTTTATGCAGCACCACAACTCACCTTTACCCTTAAGCAAGCATAAGTTGGTTTTCTAAATTTGAGACCCTGTTCTGTTCTGTAATTCAGTTCCTTTGGAGCCAAGTTTACATTCCGTGTATTACTGATATCTTATGATGTTTCGTTTTCTGTGTGACTTATTTCAGTTAGAATCGTCAAACCTGAATCCACTCATTGTGCTGCTAAGGGCCTGATGACATAGATTTCATTGCTGCGTGATATTGCTTTGTAAGTAAATACCACAAATTCTTTATCCATTTTTCACTTTCTGCGATGTTGAACTTGTACTGTAAACGAGGTTCTTGTAAACAGAGGCGTCCCAAACTTTGGGGTGGCTGTGTCTTTTTGATTTTAATTTCCCTAAGCTATAGGACCATAAGTGGAAGTGCCCTAGGCTCTGTTGCTTTGTTTTTTAGATGTTTCAGGAAACACCATACACTTCTCCCGAGTGTCTGTTGGCAATTTACATCCCGCCCATCAGCATAACAAGGCTCCCAGTTCTCCATGGCCTGTCCTGCCTTTCTGGATTTTACACTTTTTTCAGATGGCCCTTTTGACCGGGGGGAAGTGAGACTTCATTGTAGTGCAGATTTCCTCTCCAAGCTTGCTTGGTTGGCCAAAAAGGGCGTATACGTTTTTTCCTGAATATATTCAGGAAAAAACGCATATGCCCTTTTTGGCCAAGTGCATCATTGTGGACGTTCTGCTTCTTTTCCTATGCTTTCAATGCAATTCCAGTCTACCTCCTGAAATCGGTTTCCTGTAATTCTGCCCCGCTTTCAAGTCCTCTTGGCAGCCTTACTTCAGTATATTTTTGGACGATAGCTGTCATTGATAACTCTGTAGGTTTGTGAATTACAGTGCCCCTGAGCTCCTTTCTTCAACTCGCTTTCTTTTGAGCTGGCCGCAACACCGCAGGATGGCTTCAGGCCCTAATCTTGTTCCGGCACGGCACGCTGAGCCTTTGGTTAATTCCTCTTCCTGGTGGGAAATGAGAGTTAAATTTGCCCGTCCAGACACCTCCAGCTAGTCTCTCATTGGTTCTCGCTATTCCTGTTCATCTTCCGCAGAAATTGCAAACTGGGCCAAACAGGAGGTTAAAGGGACTGACTCTCCAAGTCGGGAGAGTGTTAGTAAAGCGTCTGGAATGTTACACCCGAGTACCAGGGGAGGAAAACTGAGACATATTTGAACACGTCTCCCGTTCACACGGTTGATCATACTCTGGGTTCCACATGCATGTTTTAGCTGAAGGAAGAATACCTTAAACCTGGAGAGTTGAGACCCGTGTAATGGGTACCATGAAATATGACTTCAAAGGGTCTTCATTTGCTCACCGAAACTCTCCAATCCTATCACTGCTGCGTTTATGCCCCTGTACACACGCTTCATTCTCTTTTGGAGACATAGCAATCCATAGGTTTTAAGATACTTACTAGTCAGGTACATTCTTAGGCGTTTAATATGGGGTGTTGAGTCCATTTCGTTGAGCAAGGAGTAGCTCTTGTCTATTCCATATTTGGCTTAAGGAATTTTATCTGTGCTCATTTCAATCACTGGTTTTATGCAGCACCCCAACTCACCTTTCCCCTTAAGCAAGCATAAGTTGGTTTTCTAAATTTGAGACCCTGTTCTGTTTTGGAATTCAGTTCCTGTGTAGCCAAGTTTACATTCCGTGTATTACTGATATCTTATGATGTTTCTTTTTCGGTGTGACTTATTTCAGTTAGAATCATCGTACTTGAATCCACTCATTATGCTGCTACGGGACTGATGACATAGATTTCATTGCTGAGTGATATTGCTTTGTAAGTAAATACCACAAATTCTTTATCCATTTTTCACTTTCTGCGATGTTGAACTTGTACTGTAAACGAGGTTCTTGTAAACAGAGGCGTCCCAATGTTTGGGGTGGCTGTGTCTTTTTGATTTTAATTTCCCTAAGCTATAGGACCATAAGTGGAAGTGCCCTAGGCTCTGTTGCTTTGTTTTTTAGATGTTTCAGGAAACACCATACACTTCTCCCAAGTGTCTCTTGGCAATTTACATCCCGCCCATCAGCATAACAAGGCTCCCAGTTCTCCATGGCCTGTCCTGCCTTTCTGGATTTTACACTTTTTTCAGATGGCCCTTTTGACCGGGGGGAAGTGAGACTTCATTGTAGTGCAGATTTCCTTTGCAAGCTTGCTTGGTTGGCCAAAAAGTGCGTATGCGTTTTTTCCTGAATATATTCAGGAAAAAACGCATACGCCCTTTTTGGCCAAGTGCATCATTGTGGACGTTCTGCCTCTTTTCCTATGCTTTCAATGCAATTCCAGTCTACCTCCTGAAATCGGTTTCCTGCAATTCTGCCCCGCTTTCAAGTCCTCTTGGCAGCCTTACTTCAGTATATTTTTGGACGATAGCTGTCATTTATAACTCTGCAGGTTTGTGAATTACAGTGCCCCTGTGCTCCTTTCTTTAACTCGCTTTCTATTGAGCTGGCCGCAACACCACAGGATGGCTTCAGGCCCTAATCTGGTTCCGGCACGGCATGCTGAGCCTTTGGTTAATTCCTCTTCCTGGTGGGAAATGAGAGTTAAATTTGCCCGTCCAGACACCTCCAGCTAGTCTCTCATTGGTTCTCGCTATTCCTGTTCATCTTCCGCAGAAATTGCAAACTGGGCCAAACAGGAGGTTAAAGGGACTGACTCTCCAAGTCGGGAGGGTGTTAGTAAAGCGTCTGGAATGTTGCACCCGAGTACCAGGGTACGAAAACTGAGACATATTTGAACACGTCTCCCGATCACATGGTTGATCATACTCTAGGTTCCACATGCATGTTTTAGCTGAAGGAAGAATACCTTAAACCTGGGTAGTTGAAACCCGTGGAATGGGTACCATGCAATATGACTTCAGAGGGTCTTCATTTGCTCACCGAACCTCTCCAATCCTATCACTGCTGCGTTTATGCCCCTGTACACATGCTTGATTCTCTTTCGGAGACATAGCAATCCATAGGTTTTAAGATACTTACTAGTCAGGTACATTCTTAGGCATTTAATATGGGGTGTTGAGTCCATTTCGTTGAGCAAGGAGTAGCTCTTGTCTATTCCATATTTGGCTTAAGGAACTTTATCTGTGCTCATTTCAATCTCTGGTTTTATGCAGCACCCCAACTGACCTTTACCCTTAAGCAAGCATAAGTTGGTTTTCTAAATTTGAGACCCTGTTCTGTTCTGTAATTCAGTTCCTGTGTAGCCAAGTTTACATTCCGTGTATTACTGATATCTTATGATGTTTCTTTTTCTGTGTGACTTATTTCAGTTAGAATCATCATACCTGAATCCACTCATTGTGCTGCTAAGGGCCTGATGACATAGATTTCATTGCTGAGTGATATTGCTTTGTAAGTAAATACCACAACTTCTTTATCCATTTTTCACTTTCTGCGATGTTGAACTTGTACTGTAAACGAGGTTCTTGTAAACAGAGGCGTCCCAAACTTTGGGGTGGCTGTGTCTTTTTGATTTTAATTTCCCTAAGCTATAGGACCATAAGTGGAAGTGCCCTAGGCTCTGTTGCTTTGTTTTTTAGATGTTTCAGGAAACACCATACACTTCTCCCGAGTGTCTGTTGGCAATTTACATCCCGCCCATCAGCATAACAAGGCTCCCAGTTCTCCATGGCCTGTCCTGTGTTTCTGGATTTTACACTTTTTTCAGATGGCCCTTTTGACCGGGGGGAAGTGAGACTTCATTGTAGTGCAGATTTCCTTTGCAAGCTTGCTTGGTTGGCCAAAAAGGGCGTATGCGTTTTTTCCTGAATATATTCAGGAAAAAACGCATACGCCCTTTTTGGCCAAGTGCATCATGGTGGACGTTCTGCCTCTTTTCCTATGCTTTCAATGCAATTCCAGTCTGCCTCCTGAAATCGGTTTCCTGCAATTCTGCCCCGCTTTCAAGTCCTCTTGGCAGCCTTACTTCAGTATATTTTTGGACGATAGCTGTCATTTATAACTCTGCAGGTTTGTGAATTACAGTGCCCCTGAGCTCCTTTCTTCAACTCGCTTTCTTTTGAGCTGGCCGCAACACCGCAGGATGGCTTCAGGCCCTAATCTGGTTCCGGCACGGCATGCTGAGCCTTTGGTTAATTCCTCTTCCTGGTGGGAAATGAGAGTTAAATTTGCCCGTCCAGACACCTCCAGCTAGTCTCTCATTGGTTCTCGCTATTCCTGTTCATCTTCCGCAGAAATTGCAAACTGGGCCAAACAGGAGGTTAAAGGGACTGACTCTCCAAGTCGGGAGGGTGTTAGTAAAGCGTCTGGAATGTTGCACCCGAGTACCAGGGTACAAAAACTGAGACATATTTGAACACGTCTCCCGATCACATGGTTGATCATACTCTAGGTTCCACATGCATGTTTTAGCTGAAGGAAGAATACCTTAAACCTGGGTAGTTGAAACCCGTGGAATGGGTACCATGCAATATGACTTCAGAGGGTCTTCATTTGCTCACCAAACCTCTCCAATCCTATCACTGCTGCGTTTATGCCCCTGTACACATGCTTGATTCTCTTTCGGAGACATAGCAATCCATAGGTTTTAAGATATTTACTAGTCAGGTACATTCTTTGGCGTTTAATATGCGGTGTTGTGTCCATTTCGTTGAGCAAGGAGTAGCTCTTGTCTATTCCATATTTGGCTTAAGGAACTTTATCTGTGCTCATTTCAATCTCTGGTTTTATGCAGCACCCCAACTCACCTTTACCCTTAAGCAAGCATAAGTTGGTTTTCTAAATTTGAGACCCTGTTCTGTTCTGTAATTCAGTTCCTGTGTAGCCAAGTTTACATTCCGTGTATTACTGATATCTTATGATGTTTCTTTTTCTGTGTGACTTATTTCAGTTAGAATCATCATACCTGAATCCACTCATTGTGCTGCTAAGGGCCTGATGACATAGATTTCATTGCTGAGTGATATTGCTTTGTAAGTAAATACCACAACTTCTTTATCCATTTTTCACTTTCTGCGATGTTGAACTTGTACTGTAAACGAGGTTCTTGTAAACAGAGGCGTCCCAATGTTTGGGGTGGCTGTGTCTTTTTGATTTTAATTTCCCTAAGCTATAGGACCATAAGTGGAAGTGCCCTAGGCTCTGTTGCTTTGTTTTTTAGATGTTTCAGGAAACACCATACACTTCTCCCGAGTGTCTGTTGGCAATTTACATCCCGCCCATCAGCATAACAAGGCTCCCAGTTCTCCATGGCCTGTCCTGCCTTTCTGGATTTTACACTTTTTTCAGATGGCCCTTTTGACCGGGGGGAAGTGAGACTTCATTGTAGTGCAGATTTCCTTTGCAAGCTTGCTTGGTTGGCCAAAAAGTGCATATGAGTTTTTTCCTGAATATATTCAGGAAAAAACGCATACACACTTTTTGGCCAAGTGCATCATTGTGGACGTTCTGCCTCTTTTCCTATGCTTTCAATGCAATTCCAGTCTACCTCCTGAAATCGGTTTCCTGCAATTCTGCCCCGCTTTCAAGTCCTCTTGGCAGCCTTACTTCAGTATGTTTTTGGACGATAGCTGTCATTTATAACTCTGCAGGTTTGTGAATTACAGTGCCCCTGAGCTCCTTTCTTCAACTCGCTTTCTTGTGAGCTGGCCGCAACACCGCAGGATGGCTTCAGGCCCTAATCTGGTTCCGGCACGGCACGCTGAGCCTTTGGTTAATTCCTCTTCCTGGTGGGAAATGAGAGTTAAATTTGCCCGTCCAGACACCTCCAGCTAGTCTCTCATTGGTTCTCACTATTCCTGTTCATCTTCCGCAGAAATTGCAAACTGGGCCAAACAGGAGGTTAAAGGGACTGACTCTCCAAGTCGGGAAGGTGTTAGTAAAGCGTCTGGAATGTTGCACCCGAGTACCAGGGTACGAAAACTGAGACATATTTGAACACGTCTCCCGATCACATGGTTGATCATACTCTAGGTTCCACATGCATGTTTTAGCTGAAGGAAGAATACCTTAAACCTGGGTAGTTGAAACCCGTGGAATGGGTACCATTCAATATGACTTCAGAGGGTCTTCATTTGCTCACCAAACCTCTCCAATCCTATCACTGCTGCGTTTATGCCCCTGTACACATGCTTGATTCTCTTTCGGAGACATAGCAATCCATAGGTTTTAAGATACTTACTAGTCAGGTACATTCTTAGGCGTTTAATATGCGGTGTTGTGTCCATTTCGTTGAGCAAGGAGTAGCTCTTGTCTATTCCATATTTGGCTTAAGGAACTTTATCTGTGCTCATTTCAATCTCTGGTTTTATGCAGCACCCCAACTCACCTTTCCCCTTAAGCAAGCATAAGTTGGTTTTCTAAATTTGAGACCCTGTTCTGTTCTGTAATTCAGTTCCTGTGTAGCCAAGTTTACATTCCGTGTATTACTGATATCTTATGATGTTTCTTTTTCTGTGTGACTTATTTCAGTTAGAATCATCATACCTGAATCCACTCATTGTGCTGCTAAGGGCCTGATGACATAGATTTCATTGCAGAGTGATATTGCTTTGTAAGTAAATACCACAACTTCTTTATCCATTTTTCACTTTCTGCGATGTTGAACTTGTACTGTAAACGAGGTTCTTGTAAACAGAGGCGTCCCAAACTTTGGGGTGGCTGTGTCTTTTTGATTTTAATTTCCCTAATCTATAGGACCATAAGTTGAAGTGCCCTAGGCTCTGTTGCTTTGTTTTTTAGATGTTTCAGGAAACACCATACACTTCTCCCGAGTGTCTGTTGGCAATTTACATCCCGCCCATCAGCATAACAAGGCTCCCAGTTCTCCATGGCCTGTCCTGCCTTTCTGGATTTTACACTTTTTTCAGATGGCCCTTTTGACCGGGGGGAAGTGAGACTTCATTGTAGTGCAGATTTCCTTTGCAAGCTTGCTTGGTTGGCCAAAAAGGGCATATGAGTTTTTTCCTGAATATATTCAGGAAAAAACGCATACACCCTTTTTGGCCAAGTGCATCATTGTGGACGTTCTGCCTCTTTTCCTATGCTTTCAATGCAATTCCAGTCTACCTCCTGAAATCGGTTTCCTGCAATTCTGCCCCGCTTTCAAGTCCTCTTGGCAGCCTTACTTCAGTATGTTTTTGGACGATAGCTGTCATTTATAACTCTGCAGGTTTGTGAATTACAGTGCCCCTGAGCTTCTTTCTTCAACTCGCTTTCTTGTGAGCTGGCCGCAACACCGCAGGATGGCTTCAGGCCCTAATCTGGTTCCGGCACGGCACGCTGAGCCTTTGGTTAATTCCTCTTCCTGGTGGGAAATGAGAGTTAAATTTGCCCGTCCAGACACCTCCAGCTAGTCTCTCATTGGTTCTCACTATTCCTGTTCATCTTCCGCAGAAATTGCCAACTGGGCCAAACAGGAGGTTAAAGGGACTGACTCTCCAAGTCGGGAGGGTGTTAGTAAAGCGTCTGGAATGTTGCACCCGAGTACCAGGGTACGAAAACTGAGACATATTTGAACACGTCTCCCGATCACATGGTTGATCAGACTCTAGGTTCCACATGCATGTTTTAGCTGAAGGAAGAATACCTTAAACCTGGGTAGTTGAAACCCGTGGAATGGGTACCATGCAATATGACTTCAAAGGGTCTTCATTTGCTCACCGAACCTCTCCAATCCTATCACTGCTGTGTTTATGCCCCTGTACACATGCTTGATTCTCTTTCGGAGACATAGCAATCCATAGGTTTTAAGATACTTACTAGTCAGGTACATTCTTAGGCGTTTAATATGCGGTGTTGAGTCCATTTCTTTGAGCAAGGAGTAGCTCTTGTCTATTCCATATTTGGCTTAAGGAACTTTATCTGTGCTCATTTCAATCTCTGGTTTTATGCAGCACCCCAACTCACCTTTCCCCTTAAGCAAGCATAAGTTGGTTTTCTAAATTTGAGACCCTGTTCTGTTCTGTAATTCAGTTCCTGTGTAGCCAAGTTTACATTCCGTGTATTACTGATATCTTATGATGTTTCTTTTTCTGTGTGACTTATTTCAGTTAGAATCATCATACCTGAATCCACTCATTGTGCTGCTAAGGGCCTGATGACATAGATTTCATTGCAGAGTGATATTGCTTTGTAAGTAAATACCACAACTTCTTTATCCATTTTTCAATTTCTGCGATGTTGAACTTGTACTGTAAACGAGGTTCTTGTAAACAGAGGCGTCCCATACTTTGGGGTGGCTGTGTCTTTTTGATTTTAATTTCCCTAATCTATAGGACCATAAGTGGAAGTGCCCTAGGCTCTGTTGCTTTGTTTTTTAGATGTTTCAGGAAACACCATACACTTCTCCGGAGTGTCTGTTGGCAATTTACATCCCGCCCATCAGCATAACAAGGCTCCCAGTTCTCCATGGCCTGTCCTGCCTTTCTGGATTTTACACTTTTTTCAGATGGCCCTTTTGACCGGGGGGAAGTGAGACTTCATTGTAGTGCAGATTTCCTTTGCAAGCTTGCTTGGTTGGCCAAAAAGGGCGTATGCGTTTTTTCCTGAATATATTCAGGAAAAAACGCATACGCCCTTTTTGGCCAAGTGCATCATTGTGGACGTTCTGCCTCTTTTCCTATGCTTTCAATGCAATTCCAGTCTACCTCCTGAAATCGGTTTCCTGCAATTCTGCCCCGCTTTCAAGTCCTCTTGGCAGCCTTACTTCAGTATATTTTTGGACGATAGCTGTCATTTATAACTCTGCAGGTTTGTGAATTACAGTGCCCCTGAGCTCCTTTCTTCAACTCGCTTTCTTGTGACCTGGCCGCAACACCGCAGGATGGCTTCAGGCCCTAATCTGGTTCCGGCACGGCACGCTGAGCCTTTGGTTAATTCCTCTTCCTGGTGGGAAATGAGAGTAAAATTTTCCCGTCCAGACACCTCCAGCTAGTCTCTCATTGGTTCTCGCTATTCCTGTTCATCTTCCGCAGAAATTGCAAACTGGGCCAAACAGGAGGTTAAAGGGACTGACTCTCCAAGTCGGGAGAGTGTTAGTAAAGTGTCTGGAATGTTGCACCCGAGTACCAGGGTATGAAATCTGAGACATATTTGAACACGTCTCCCGAGCACATGGTTGATCATACTCTAGGTTCCACATGCATGTTTTAGCTGAAGGAAGAATACCTTAAACCTGGGTAGTTGAAACCTGTGGAATGGGTACCATGCAATATGACTTCAAAGGGTCTTCATTTGCTCACCGAACCTCTCCAATCCTATCACTGCTGCATTTATGCCCCTGTACACACGCTTGATTCTCTTTCGGAGACATAGCAATCCCTAGGTTTTAAGATACTTACTAGTCAGGTACATTCTTAGGCGTTTAATATGGGGTGTTGAGTCCATTTCGTTGAGCAAGGAGTAGCTCTTGTCTATTCCATATTTGGCTTAAGGAACTTTATCTGTGCTCATTTCAATCTCTGGTTTTATGCAGCACCCCAACTCACCTTTCCCCTTAAGCAAGCATAAGTTGGTTTTCTAAATTTGAGACCCTGTTCTGTTCTGTAATTCAGTTCCTGTGTAGCCGAGTTTGCATTCCGTGTATTACTGATATCTTATGATGTTTCTTTTTCTGTGTGACTTATTTCATTTAGAATCATCATACCTGAATCAACTCATTGTGCTGCTAAGGGCCTGATGACATAGATTTCATTGCTGAGTGATATTGCTTTGTAAGTAAATACCACAACTTCTTTATCCATTTTTAACTTTCTGCGATGTTGAACTTGTACTGTAAACGAGGTTCTTGTAAACAGAGGCGTCCCAAACTTTGGGGTGGCTGTGTCTTTTTGATTTTAATTTCCCTAAGCTATAGGACCATAAGTGGAAGTGCCCTAGGCTCTGTTGCTTTGTTTTTTAGATGTTTCAGGAAACACCATACACTTCTCCCGAGTGTCTGTTGGCAATTTACATCCCGCCCATCAGCATAACAAGGCTCCCAGTTCTCCATGGCCTGTCCTGCCTTTCTGGATTTTACACTTTTTTCAGATGGCCCTTTTGACCGGGGGGAAGTGAGACTTCATTGTAGTGCAGATTTCCTTTGCAAGCTTGCTTGGTTGGCCAAAAAGGGCGTATGCGTTTCTTCCTGAATATATTCAGGAAAGAACGCATATGCCCTTTTTGGCCAAGTGCATCATTGTGGACGTTCTGCCTCTTTTCCTATGCTTTCAATGCAATTCCAGTCTGCCTCCTGAAATCGGTTTCCTGCAATTCTGCCCCGCTTTCAAGTCCTCTTGGCAGCCTTACTTCAGTATATTTTTGGACGATAGCTGTCATTTATAACTCTGCAGGTTTGTGAATTACAGTGCCCCTGAGCTCCTTTCTTCAACTCGCTTTCTTTTGAGCTGGCCGCAACACCGCAGGATGGCTTCAGGCCCTAATCTGGTTCCGGCACGGCACGCTGAGCCTTTGGTTAATTCCTCTTCCTGGTGGGAAATGAGAGTTAAATTTGCCCGTCCAGACACCTCCAGCTAGTCTCTCATTGGTTCTCGCTATTCCTGTTCATCTTCCGCATAAATTGCAAACTGGGCCGAACAGGAGGTTAAAGGGACTGACTCTCCAAGTCGGGAGGGTGTTAGTAAAGCGTCTGGAATGTTGCACCCGAGTACCAGGGTACAAAAACTGAGACATATTTGAACACGTCTCCCGATCACATGGTTGATCAGACTCTAGGTTCCACATGCATGTTTTAGCTGAAGGAAGAATACCTTAAACCTGGGTAGTTGAAACCCGTGGAATGGGTACCATGCAATATGACTTCAAAGGGTCTTCATTTGCTCACCGAACCTCTCCAATCCTATCACTGCTGCGTTTATGCCCCTGTACACATGCTTGATTCTCTTTCGGAGACATAGCAATCCATAGGTTTTAAGATACTTACTAGTCAGGTACATTCTTAGGCGTTTAATATGCGGTGTTGAGTCCATTTCTTTGAGCAAGGAGTAGCTCTTGTCTATTCCATATTTGGCTTAAGGAACTTTATCTGTGCTCATTTCAATCTCTGGTTTTATGCAGCACCCCAACTCACCTTTCCCCTTAAGCAAGAATAAGTTGGTTTTCTAAATTTGAGACCCTGTTCTGTTCTGTAATTCAGTTCCTGTGTAGCCAAGTTTACATTCCGTGTATTACTGATATCTTATGATGTTTCTTTTTCTGTGTGACTTATTTCAGTTAGAATCATCATACCTGAATCCACTCATTGTGCTGCTAAGGGCCTGATGACATAGATTTCATTGCTGAGTGATATTGCTTTGTAAGTAAATACCACAACTTCTTTATCCATTTTTCACTTTCTGTGATGTTGAACTTGTACTGTAAACGAGGTTCTTGTAAACAGAGGCGTCCCAAACTTTGGGGTGGCTGTGTCTTTTTGATTTTAATTTCCCTAAGCTATAGGACCATAAGTGGAAGTGCCCTAGGCTCTGTTGCTTTGTTTTGTAGATATTTCAGGAAACACCATACACTTCTCCCGAGTGTCTGTTGGCAATTTACATCCCACCCATCAGCATAACAAGGCTCCCAGTTCTCCATGGCCTGTCCTGCCTTTCTGGATTTTACACTTTTTTCAGATGGCCCTTTTGACCGGGGGGAAGTGAGACTTCATTGTAGTGCAGATTTCCTTTGCAAGCTTGCTTGGTTGGCCAAAAAGGGCGTATGCGTTTTTTCCTGAATATATTCAGGAAAAAACGCATACGCCCTTTTTGGCCAAGTGCATCATTGTGGACGTTCTGCCTCTTTTCCTATGCTTTCAATGCAATTCCAGTCTACCTCCTGAAATCGGTTTCCTGCAATTCTGCCCCGCTTTCAAGTCCTCTTGGCAGCCTTACTTCAGTATATTTTTGGACGATAGCTGTCATTTATAACTCTGCAGGTTTGTGAATTACAGTGCCCCTGAGCTCCTTTCTTCAACTCGCTTTCTTTTGAGCTGGCCGCAACACTGCAGGATGGCTTCAGGCCCTAATCTGGTTCTGGCACGGCACGCTGAGACTTTGGTTAATTCCTCTTCCTGGTGGGAAATGAGAGTTAAATTTGCCCATCCAGACACCTCCAGCTAGTCTCTCATTGGTTCTCGCTATTCCTGTTCATCTTCCGCAGAAATTGCAAACTGGGCCAAACAGGAGGTTAAAGGGACTGACTCTCCAAGTCGGGAGGGTGTTAGTAAAGCGTCTGGAATGTTGCACCCGAGTACCAGGGTACGAAAACTGAGACATATTTGAACACGTCTCCCGATCACATGGTTGATCATACTCTAGGTTCCACATGCATGTTTTAGCTGAAGGAAGAATACCTTAAACCTGGGTAGTTGAAACCCGTGGAATGGGTACCATGCAATATGACTTCAGAGGGTCTTCATTTGCTCACCAAACCTCTCCAATCCTATCACTGCTACGTTTATGCCCCTGTACACATGCTTGATTCTCTTTCGGAGACATAGCAATCCATAGGTTTTAAGATACTTACTAGTCAGGTACATTCTTAGGCGTTTAATATGCGGTGTTGTGTCCATTTCGTTGAGCAAGGAGTAGCTCTTGTCTATTCCATATTTGGCTTAAGGAACTTTATCTGTGCTCATTTCAATCTCTGGTTTTATGCAGCACCCCAACTCACCTTTCCCCTTAAGCAAGCATAAGTTGGTTTTCTAAATTTGAGACCCTGTTCTGTTTTGGAATCCAGTTCCTGTGTAGCGAAGTTTACATTCCGTGTATTACTGATATCTTATGATGTTTCTTTTTCTGTGTGACTTATTTCAGTTAGAATCATCATACCTGAATCCACTCATTGTGCTGCTAAGGGCCTGATGACATAGATTTCATTGCAGAGTGATATTGCTTTGTAAGTAAATACCACAACTTCTTTATCCATTTTTCAATTTCTGCGATGTTGAACTTGTACTGTAAACGAGGTTCTTGTAAACAGAGGCGTCCCAAACTTTGGGGTGGCTGTGTCTTTTTGATTTTAATTTCCCTAATCTATAGGACCATAAGTGGAAGTGCCCTAGGCTCTGTTGCTTTGTTTTTTAGATGTTTCAGGAAACACCATACACTTCTCCCGAGTGTCTGTTGGCAATTTACATCCCGCCCATCAGCATAACAAGGCTCCCAGTTCTCCATGGCCTGTCCTGCCTTTCTGGATTTTACACTTTTTTCAGATGGCCCTTTTGACCGGGGGGAAGTGAGACTTCATTGTAGTGCAGATTTCCTTTGCAAGCTTGCTTGGTTGGCCAAAACGGGCGTATGCGTTTCTTCCTGAATATATTCAGGAAAAAACGCATACGCCCTTTATGGCCAAGTGCATCATTGTGGACGTTCTGCCTCTTTTCCTATGCTTTCAATGCAATTCCAGTCTACCTCCTGAAATCGGTTTCCTGCAATTCTGCCCCGCTTTCAAGTCCTCTTGGCAGCCTTACTTCAGTATATTTTTGGACGATAGCTGTCATTTATAACTCTGCAGGTTTGTGAATTACAGTGCCCCTGAGCTCCTTTCTTCAACTCGCTTTCTTTTGAGCTGGCCGCAACACCGCAGGATGGCTTCAGGCCCTAATCTGGTTCCGGCACGGCACGCTGAGCCTTTGGTTAATTCCTCTTCCTGGTGGGAAATGAGAGTTAAATTTGCCCGTCCAGACACCTCCAGCTAGTCTCTCATTGGTTCTCGCTATTCCTGTTCATCTTCCGCAGAAATTGCAAACTGGGCCAAACAGGAGGTTAAAGGGACTGACTCTCCAAGTCGGGAGGGTGTTAGTAAAGCGTCTGGAATGTTGCACCCGAGTACCAGGGTACAAAAACTGAGACATATTTGAACACGTCTCCCGATCACATGGTTGATCATACTCTAGGTTCCACATGCATGTTTTAGCTGAAGGAAGAATACCTTAAACCTGGGTAGTTGAAACCCGTGGAATGGGTACCATGCAATATGACTTCAAAGGGTCTTCATTTGCTCACCAAACCTCTCCAATCCTATCACTGCTGCATTTATGCCCCTGTACACATGCTTGATTCTCTTTCGGAGACACAGCAATCCATAGGTTTCAAGATACTTACTAGTCAGGTACATTCTTAGGCATTTAATATGCGGTGTTGAGTCCATTTCGTTGAGCAAGGAGTAGCTCTTGTCTATTCCATATTTGGCTTAAGGAATTTTATCTGTGTTCATTTCAATCTCTGGTTTTATGCAGCACCCCAACTCACCTTTCCCCTTAAGCAAGCATAAGTTGGTTTTCTAAATTTGAGACCCTGTTCTGTTCTGTAATTCAGTTCCTGTGTAGCCAAGTTTACATTCCGTGTATTACTGATATCTTATGATGTTTCTTTTTCTGTGTGACTTATTTCAGTTAGAATCATCATACCTGAATCCACTCATTGTGCTGCTAAGGGCCTGATGACATAGATTTCATTGCTGAGTGATATTGCTTTGTAAGTAAATACCACAACTTCTTTATCCATTTTTCACTTTCTGCGATGTTGAACTTGTACTGTAAACGAGGTTCTTGTAAACAGAGGCGTCCCAAACTTTGGGGTGGCTGTGTCTTTTTGATTTTAATTTCCCTAAGCTATAGGACCATAAGTGGAAGTGCCCTAGGCTCTGTTGCTTTGTTTTTTAGATGTTTCAGGAAACACTATACACTTCTCCCGAGTGTCTGTTGGCAATTTACATCCCGCCCATCAGCATAACAAGGCTCCCAGTTCTCCATGGCCTGTCCTGTCTTTCTGGATTTTACACTTTTTTCAGATGGCCCTTTTGACCGGGGGGAAGTGAGACTTCATTGTAGTGCAGATTTCCTTTGCAAGCTTGCTTGGTTGGCCAAAAAGGGCGTATGCGTTTTTTCCTGAATATATTCAGGAAAAAACGCATACGCCCTTTTTGGCCAAGTGCATCATTGTGGACGTTCTGCCTCTTTTCCTATGCTTTCAATGCAATTCCAGTCTACCTCCTGAAATTGGTTTCCTGCAATTCTGCCCCGCTTTCAAGTCTTCTTGGCAGCCTTACTTCAGTATATTTTTGGACGATAGCTGTCATTTATAACTCTGCAGGTTTGTGAATTACAGTGCCCCTGAGCTCCTTTCTTCAACTCGCTTTCTTTTGAGCTGGCCGCAACACCGCAGGATGGCTTCAGGCCCTAATCTGGTTCCGGCACGGCACGCTGAGCCTTTGGTTAATTGCTCTTCCTCATGGGAAATGAGAGTTAAATTTGCCCGTCCAGACACCTCCAGCTAGTCTCTCATTGGTTCTCGCTATTCCTGTTCATCTTCCGCAGAAATTGCAAACTGGGCCAAACAGGAGGTTAAAGGGACTGACTCTCCAAGTCGGGAGGGTGTTAGTAAAGCGTCTGGAATGTTGCACCCGAGTACCAGGGTACGAAAACTGAGACATATTTGAACACGTCTCCCGATCACATGGTTGATCATACTCTAGGTTCCACACGCATGTTTTAGCTGAAGGAAGGATACCTTAAACCTGGGTAGTTGAAACCCGTGGAATGGGTACCATGCAATATGACTTCAAAGGGTCTTCATTTGCTCACCGAACCTCTCCAATCCTATCACTGCTGCGTTTATGCCCCTGTACACATGCTTGATTCTCTTTCGGAGACATAGCAATCCATAGGTTTTAAGATACTTACTAGTCAGGTACATTCTTAGGCGTTTAATATGCGGTGTTGAGTCCATTTCGTTGAGCAAGGAGTAGCTCTTGTCTATTCCATATTTGGCTTAAGGAACTTTATCTGTGCTCATTTCAATCTCTGGTTTTATGCAGCACCCCAACTCACCTTTACCCTTAAGCAAGCATAAGTTGGTTTTCTAAATTTGAGACCCTGTTCTGTTCTCTAATTCAGTTCCTGTGTAGCCAAGTTTACATTCCGTGTATTACTGATATCTTATGATGTTTCTTTTTCTGTGTGACTTATTTCAGTTAGAATCATCATACCTGAATCCACTCATTGTGCTGCTAAGGGCCTGATGACATAGATTTCATTGCTGAGTGATATTGCTTTGTAAGTAAATACCACAACTTCTTTATCCATTTTTCACTTTCTGCGATGTTGAACTTGTACTGTAAACGAGGTTCTTGTAAACAGAGGCGTCCCAATGTTTGGGGTGGCTGTGTCTTTTTGATTTTAATTTCCCTAAGCTATAGGACCATAAGTGGAAGTGCCCTAGGCTCTGTTGCTTTGTTTTTTAGATGTTTCAGGAAACACCATACACTTCTCCCGAGTGTCTGTTGGCAATTTACATCCCGCCCATCAGCATAACAAGGCTCCCAGTTCTCCATGGCCTGTCCTGCCTTTCTGGATTTTACACTTTTTTCAGATGGCCCTTTTGACTGGGGGGAAGTGAGACTTCATTGTAGTGCAGATTTCCTTTGCAAGCTTGCTTGGTTGGCCAAAAAGGGAGTATGCGTTTTTTCCTAAATATATTCAGGAAAAAACGCATACGCCCTTTTTGGCCAAGTGCATCATTGTGGACGTTCTGCCTCTTTTCCTATGCTTTCAATGCAATTCCAGTCTACCTCCTGAAATCGGTTTCCTGCAATTCTGCCCCACTTTCAAGTCCTCTTGGCAGCCTTACTTCAGTATATTTTTGGACGATAGCTGTCATTTATAACTCTGCAGGTTTGTGAATTACAGTGCCCCTGAGCTCCTTTCTTCAACTCGCTTTCTTTTGAGCTGGCCGCAACACCGCAGGATGGCTTCAGGCCCTAATCTGGTTCCGGCACGGCACGCTGAGCCTTTGGTTAATTCCTCTTCCTGGTGGGAAATGAGAGTTAAATTTGCCCGTCCAGACACCTCCAGCTAGTCTCTCATTGGTTCTCGCTATTCCTGTTCATCTTCCGCAGAAATTGCAAACTGGGCCAAACAGGAGGTTAAAGGGACTGACTCTCCAAGTCGGGAGGGTGTTAGTAAAGCGTCTGGAATGTTGCACCCGAGTACCAGGGTACAAAAACTGAGACATATTTGAACACGTCTCCCGATCACATGGTTGATCATACTCTAGGTTCCACATGCATGTTTTAGCTGAAGGAAGAATACCTTAAACCTGGGTAGTTGAAACCCGTGGAATGGGTACCATGCAATATGACTTCAAAGGGTCTTCATTTGCTCACCAAACCTCTCCAATCCTATCACTGCTGCGTTTATGCCCCTGTACACATGCTTGATTCTCTTTCGGAGACATAGCAATCCATAGGTTTTAAGATACTTACTAGTCAGGTACATTCTTAGGCGTTTAATATGCGGTGTTGAGTCCATTTCGTTGAGCAAGGAGTAGCTCTTGTCTATTCCATATTTGGCTTAAGGAAGTTTATCTGTGCTCATTTCAATCTCTGGTTTTATGCAGCACCCCAACTCACCTTTACCCTTAAGCAAGCATAAGTTGGTTTTCTAAATTTGAGACCCTCTTCTGTTCTGTAATTCAGTTCCTGTGTAGCCAAGTTTACATTCTGTGTATTACTGATATCTTATGATGTTTCTTTTTCTGTGTGACTTATTTCAGTTAGAATCATCATACCTGAATCCACTCATTGTGCTGCTAAGGGCCTGATGACATAGATTTCATTGCTGAGTGATATTGCTTTGTAAGTAAATACCACAACTTCTTTATCCATTTTTCACTTTCTGCGATGTTGAAATTCTACTGTAAACGAGGTTCTTGTAAACAGAGGCGTCCCAAACTTTGGGGTGGCTGTGTCTTTTTGATTTTAATTTCCCTAAGCTATAGGACCATAAGTGGAAGTGCCCTAGGCTCTGTTGCTTTGTTTTTTAGATGTTTCAGGAAACACCATACACTTCTCCCGAGTGTCTGTTGGCAATTTACATCCCGCCCATCAGCATAACAAGGCTCCCAGTTCTCCATGGCCTGTCCTGCCTTTCTGGATTTTACACTTTTTTCAGATGGCCCTTTTGACCGGGGGAAGTGAGACTTCATTGTAGTGCAGATTTCCTTTGCAAGCTTGCTTGGTTGGCCAAAAAGGGCGTATGCGTTTTTTCCTCAATATATTCAGGAAAAAACGCATACGCCCTTTTTGGCCAAGTGCATCATTGTGGACGTTCTGCCTCTTTTCCTATGCTTTCAATGCAATTCCAGTCTACCTCCTGAAATCGGTTTCCTGCAATTCTGCCCCGCTTTCAAGTCCTCTTGGCAGCCTTACTTCAGTATATTTTTGGACGATAGCTGTCATTTATAACTCTGCAGGTTTGTGAATTACAGTGCCCCTGAGCTCCTTTCTTCAACTCGCTTTCTTGTGACCTGGCCTCAACACCGCAGGATGGCTTCAGGCCCTAATCTGGTTCCGGCACGGCACGCTGAGCCTTTGGTTAATTCCTCTTCCTGGTGGGAAATGAGAGTTAAATTTGCCCGTCCAGACACCTCCAGCTAGTCTCTCATTGGTTCTCGCTATTCCTATTCATCTTCCGCAGAAATTGCAAACTGGGCCAAACAGGAGGTTAAAGGGACTGACTCTCCAAGTCGGGAGGGTGTTAGTAAAGCGTCTGGAATGTTGCACCCGAGTACCAGGGTACGAAAACTGAGACATATTTTAACACGTCTCCCGATCACATGGTTGATCATACTCTAGGTTCCACATGCATGTTTTAGCTGAAGGAAGAATACCTTAAACCTGGGTAGTTGAAACCTGTGGAATGGGTACCATGCAATATGACTTCAAAGGGTCTTCATTTGCTCACCGAACCTCTCCAATCCTATCACTGCTGCGTTTATGCCCCTGTACACATGCTTGATTCTCTTTCGGAGACATAGCAATCCATAGGTTTTAAGATACTTACTAGTCAGGTACATTCTTAGGCATTTAATATGCGGTGTTGAGTCCATTTCGTTGAGCAAGGAGTAGCTCTTGTCTATTCCATATTTGGCTTAAGGAACTTTATCTGTGTTCATTTCAATCTCTGGTTTTATGCAGCACCCCAACTCACCTTTACCCTTAAGCAAGCATAAGTTGGTTTTCTAAATTTGAGACCCTGTTCTGTTCTGTAATTCAGTTCCTGTGTAGCCAAGTTTACATTCCGTGTATTACTGATATCTTATGATGTTTCTTTTTCTGTGTGACTTATTTCAGTTAGAATCATCATACCTGAATCCACTCATTGTGCTGCTAAGGGCCTGATGACATAGATTTCATTGCTGAGTGATATTGCTTTGTAAGTAAATACCACAACTTCTTTATCCATTTTTCACTTTCTGCGATGTTGAACTTGTACTGTAAATGAGGTTCTTGTAAACAGAGGTGTCCCAAACTTTGGGGTGGCTGTGTCTTTTTGATTTTAATTTCCCTAAGCTATAGGACCATAAGTGGAAGTGCCCTAGGCTCTGTTGCTTTGTTTTTTAGATGTTTCAGGAAACACCATACACTTCTCCCGAGTGTCTGTTGGCAATTTACATCCCGCCCATCAGCATAACAAGGCTCCCAGTTCTCCATGGCCTGTCCTGTCTTTCTGGATTTTACACTTTTTTCAGATGGCCATTTTGACCGGGGGGAAGTGAGACTTCATTGTAGTGCAGATTTCCTTTGCAAGCTTGCTTGGTTGGCCAAAAAGGGCGTATGCGTTTTTTCCTGAATATATTCAGGAAAAAACGCATACGCCCTTTTTGGCCAAGTGCATCATTGTGGACGTTCTGCCTCTTTTCCTATGCTTTCAATGCAATTCCAGTCTGCCTCCTGAAATCGGTTTCCTGCAATTCTGCCCCGCTTTCAAGTCCTCTTGGCAGCCTTACTTCAGTATATTTTTGGACGATAGCTGTCATTTATAACTCTGCAGGTTTGTGAATTACAGTGCCCCTGAGCTCCTTTCTTCAACTCGCTTTCTTTTGAGCTGGCCGCAACACCGCAGGATGGCTTCAGGCCCTAATCTGGTTCCGGCACGGCACGCTGAGCCTTTGGTTAATTCCTCTTCCTGGTGGGAAATGAGAGTTAAATTTGCCCGTCCAGACACCTCCAGCTAGTCTCTCATTGGTTCTCGTTATTCCTGTTCATCTTCCGCAGAAATTGCAAACTGGGCCAAACAGGAGGTTAAAGGGACTGACTCTCCAAGTCGGGAGGGTGTTAGTAAAGCATCTGGAATGTTGCACCCGAGTACCAGGGTACGAAAACTGAGACATATTTGAACACGTCTCCCGATCACATGGTTGATCATACTCTAGGTTCCACATGCATGTTTTAGCTGAAGGAAGAATACCTTAAACCTGGGTAGTTGAAACCCGTGGAATGGGTACCATGCAATATGACTTCAAAGGGTCTTCATTTGCTCACCGAACCTCTCCAATCCTATCACTGCTGCGTTTATGCCCCTGTACACATGCTTGATTCTCTTTTGGAGACATAGCAATCCATAGGTTTTAAGATACTTACTAGTCAGGTACATTCTTAGGCATTTAATATGCGGTGTTGAGTCCATTTCGTTGAGCAAGGAGTAGCTCTTGTCTATTCCATATTTGGCTTAAGGAACTTTATCTGTGTTCATTTCAATCTCTGGTTTTATGCAGCACCCCAACTCACCTTTCCCCTTAAGCAAGCATAAGTTGGTTTTCCAAATTTGAGACCCTGTTCTGTTCTGTAATTCAGTTCCTGTGTAACCAAGTTTACATTCCGTGTATTACTGATATCTTATGATGTTTCTTTTTCTGTGTGACTTATTTCAGTTAGAATCATCATACCTGAATCCACTCATTGTGCTGCTAAGGGCCTGATGACATAGATTTCATTGCTGAGTGATATTGCTTTGTAAGTAAATACCACAACTTCTTTATCCATTTTTCACTTTCTGCGATGTTGAACTTGTACTGCAAACGAGGTTCTTGTAAACAGAGGCGTCCCAATGTTTGGGGTGGCTGTGTCTTTTTGATTTTAATTTCCCTAAGCTATAGGACCATAAGTGGAAGTGCCCTAGGCTCTGTTGCTTTGTTTTTTAGATGTTTCAGGAAACACCATACACTCCTCCCGAGTGTCTGTTGGCAATTTACATCCCGCCCATCAGCATAACAAGGCTCCCAGTTCTCCATGGCCTGTCCTGCCTTTCTGGATTTTACACTTTTTTCAGATGGCCCTTTTGACCGGGGGGAAGTGAGACTTCATTGTAGTGCAGATTTCCTTTGCAAGCTTGCTTGGTTGGCCAAAAAGGGCGTATGCGTTTTTTCCTGAATATATTCAGGAAAAAACGCATACGCCCTTTTTGGCCAAGTGCATCATTGTGGACGTTCTGCCTCTTTTCCTATGCTTTCAATGCAATTCCAGTCTGCCTCCTGAAATCGGTTTCCTGCAATTCTGCCCCGCTTTCAAGTCCTCTTGGCAGCCTTACTTCAGTATATTTTTGGACGATAGCTGTCATTTATAACTCTGCAGGTTTGTGAATTACAGTGCCCCTGAGCTCCTTTCTTCAACTCGCTTTCTTTTGAGCTGGCCGCAACACCGCAGGATGGCTTCAGGCCCTAATCTGGTTCCGGCACGGCACGCTGAGCCTTTGGTTAATTCCTCTTCCTGGTGGGAAATGAGAGTTAAATTTGCCCGTCCAGACACCTCCAGCTAGTCTCTCATTGGTTCTCGCTGTTCCTGTTCATCTTCCGCAGAAATTGCAAACTGGGCCAAACAGGAGGTTAAAGGGACTGACTCTCCAAGTCGGGAGGGTGTTAGTAAAGCGTCTGGAATGTTGCACCCGAGTACCAGGGTACGAAAACTGAGACATATTTGAACACGTCTCCCGATCACATGGTTGATCATACTCTAGGTTCCACATGCATGTTTTAGCTGAAGGAAGAATACCTTAAACCTGGGTAGTTGAAACCCGTGGAATGCGTACCATGCAATATGACTTCAAAGGGTCTTCATTTGCTCACCGAACCTCTCCAATCCTATCACTGCTGCGTTTATGCCCCTGTACACATGCTTGATTCTCTTTCGGAGACATAGCAATCCATAGGTTTTAAGATACTTACTAGTCAGGTACATTCTTAGGCATTTAATATGCGGTGTTGAGTCCATTTCGTTGAGCAAGAGGTAGCTCTTGTCTATTCCATATTTGGCTTAAGGAACTTTATCTGTGCTCATTTCATTTTCTGGTTTTATGCAGCACCCCAACTCACCTTTCCCCTTAAGCAAGCATAAGTTGGTTTTCTAAATTTGAGACCCTGTTCTGTTTTGTAATTCAGTTCCTGTGTAGCCAAGTTTACACTCCGTGTATTAGTGATATCTTATGATGTTTTTTTTTTCTGTGTGACTTATTTCAGTTAGAATCATCATACCTGAATCCACTCATTATGCTGCTATGGGCCTGATGACATAGATTTCATTGCTGAGTGATATTGCATTGTACGTAAGTACCACAACTTCTTTATCCATTTTTCACTGTCTGCGATGTTGTACTTGTATTGTAAACGAGGTTCTTGTAAACAGAGGCGTCCCAAACTTTGGGGTGGCTGTGTCTTTTTGATTTTAATTTCCCTAAGCTATAGGACCATAAGTGGAAGTGCCCTAGGCTCTGTTGCTTTGTTTTTTAGATGTTTCAAGAAACACCATACACTTCTCCCGAGTGTCTGTTGGCAATTTACACCCCGCCCATCAGCATAACAAGGCTCCTAGTTCTCCATGGCCTGTCCTGCCTTTCTGGATTTTACACTTTTTTCAGATGGCCCTTTTGACCGGGGGGAAGTGAGACTTCATTGTAGTGCAGATTTCCTTTGCAAGTTTGCTTGGTTGGCCAAAAAGGGCGTATGCGTTTTTTCCTGAATATATTCAGGAAAAAACGCATACGCCCTTTTTGGCCAAGTGCATCATTGTGGACGTTCTGCCTCTTTTCCTATGCTTTCAATGCAATTCCAGTCTACCTCCTGAAATCGGTTTCCTGCAATTCTGCCCCGCTTTCAAGTCCTCTTGGCAGCCTTACTTCAGTATATTTTTGGACGATAGCTGTCATTTATAACTCTGCAGGTTTGTGAATTACAGTGCCCCTGAGCTCCTTTCTTCAACTCGCTTTCTTTTGAGCTGGCCACAACACCGCAGGATGGCTTCAGGCCCTAATCTGGTTCCGTCACGGCACGCTGAGCCTTTGGTTAATTCCTCTTCCTGGTGGGAAATGAGAGTTAAATTTGCCCGTCCAGAAACCTCCAGCTAGTCTCTCATTGGTTCTCGCTATTCCTGTTCATCTTCCGCAGAAATTGCAAATTGGGCCAAACAGGAGGTTAAAGGGACTGACTCTCCAAGTCGGGAGGGTGTTAGGAAAGCGTCTGGAATGTTGCACCCGAGTACCAGGGTACGAAAACTGAGACATATTTGAACACGTCTCCCGATCACATGGTTGATCATACTCTAGGTTCCACATGCATGTTTTAGCTGAAGGAAGAATACCTTAAACCTGGGTAGTTGAAACCCGTGGAATGGGTACCATGCAATATGACTTCAAAGGGTCTTCATTTGCTCACCGAACCTCTCCAATCCTATCACTGCTGCGTTTATGCCCCTGTACACACGCTTGATTCTCTTTCGGAGACATAGCAATCCATAGGTTTTAAGATACTTACTAGTCAGGTACATTCTTAGGCGTTTAATATGGGGTGTTGAGTCCATTTCGTTGAGCAAGGAGTAGCTCTTGTCTATTCCATATTTGGCTTAAGAAAATTTATCTGTGCTCATTTCAATCTCTGGTTTTATTCAGCACCCCAACTCACCTTTCCCCTTAAGCAAGCATAAGTTGGTTTTCTAAATTTGAGACCCTGTTCTGTTTTGGAATTCAGTTCCTGTGTAGCCAAGTTTACATTCCGTGCATTAGTGATATCTTATGATGTTTCTTTTTCTGTGTGACTTATTTCAGTTAGAATCATCGTACCTGAATCCACTCATTATGCTGCTACGGGCCTGATGACATAGATTTCATTGCTGAGTGATACTGCATTGCACGTAGTTACCACAAGTTCTTTATCCATTTTTCACTTTCTGTGATATTGAACTTGTACGGTAAACGCGGTTCTTGTAAACAGAGGCGTCCCAAACTTTGGGGTGGCTGTGTCTTTTTGATTTTAATTTCCCTAAGCTATAGGACCATAAGTGGAAGTGCCCTAGGCTCTGTTGCTTTGTTTTTTAGATGTTTCAGGAAACACCATACACTTCTCCCGAGTGTCTGTTGGCAATTTACATCCCGCCCATCAGCATAACAAGGCTCCCAGTTCTCCATGGCCTGTCCTGCCTTTCTGGATTTTACACTTTTTTCAGATGGCCCTTTTGACCGGGGGGAAGTGAGACTTCATTGTAGTGCAGATTTCCTTTGCAAGCTTGCTTGGTTGGCCAAAAAGGGCGTATGCGTTTTTTCCTGATTCAGGAAAAAACGCATACGCCCTTTTTGGCCAAGTGCTTCATTGTGGACGTTCTCCTTCTTTTCCTATGCTTTCAATGCAATTCCAGTCTACCTCCTGAAATCGGTTTCCTGCAATTCTGCCCCGCTTTCAAGTCCTCTTGGCAGCCTTACTTCAGTATGTTTTTGGACGATAGCTGTCATTTATAACTCTGCAGGTTTGTGAATTACAGTGCCCCTGAGCTCCTTTCTTCAACTCGCTTTCTTATGACCTGGCCGCAACACCGCAGGATGGCTTCAGGCCCTAATCTGGTTCCGGCACGGCACGCTGAGCCTTTGGTTAATTCCTCTTCCTGGTGGGAAATGAGAGTTAAATTTGCCCGTCCAGACACCTCCAGCTAGTCTCTCATTGGTTCTCGCTATTCCTGTTCATCTTCCGCAGAAATTGCAAACTGGGCCAAACAGGAGGTTAAAGGGACTGACTCTCCAAGTCGGGAGGGTGTTAGTAAAGCGTCTGGAATGTTGCACCCGAGTACCAGGGTATGAAAACTGAGACATATTTGAACACGTTTCCCGATCACATGGTTGATCATACTCTAGGTTCCACATGCATGTTTTAGCTGACGGAAGAATCCCTGAAACCTGGAGAGTTGAGACCCGTGGAATGGGTACCATGCAATATGACTTCAAAGGGTCTTTGTTTGCTCACCGAACCTCTCCAATCCTATCATTTGTGCATTTATGCCCCTGGACACACGCTTGATTCTCTTTTGGAGATATAGCAATCCATAGGTTTTAAGATACTTACTAGTCAGGTACATTCTTAGGCGCTTAATATGGGGTGTTGAGTCCATTTCGTTGAGCAAGGAGTAGCTCTTGTCTATTCCATATTTGGCTTAAGGAACTTTATCTGTGCTCATTTCAATCTCTGGTTTTATGCAGCACCCCAACTCACCTTTACCCTTAAGCAAGCATAAGTTGGTTTTCTAAATTTGAGACCGTGTTCTGTTCTGTAATTCAGTTCCTTTGGAGCCAAGTTTACATTCCGTGTATTACTGATATCTTATGATGTTTCGTTTTCTGTGTGACTTATTTCAGTTAGAATCGTCAAACCTGAATCCACTCATTGTGCTGCTAAGGGCCTGATGACATAGATTTCATTGCTGCGTGATATTGCTTTGTAAGTAAATACCACAAATTCTTTATCCATTTTTCACTTTCTGCGATGTTGAACTTGTACTGTAAACGAGGTTCTTGTAAACAGAGGCGTCCCAAACTTTGGGGTGGCTGTGTCTTTTTGATTTTAATTTCCCTAAGCTATAGGACCATAAGTGGAAGTGCCCTAGGCTCTGTTGCTTTGTTTTTTAGATGTTTCAGGAAACACCATACACTTCTCCCGAGTGTCTGTTGGCAATTTACATCCCGCCCATCAGCATAACAAGGCTCCCAGTTCTCCATGGCCTGTCCTGCCTTTCTGGATTTTACACTTTTTTCAGATGGCCCTTTTGACCGGGGGGAAGTGAGACTTCATTGTAGTGCAGATTTCCTCTGCAAGCTTGCTTGGTTGGCCAAAAAGGGCGTATACGTTTTTTCCTGAATATATTCAGGAAAAAACGCATATGCCCTTTTTGGCCAAGTGCATCATTGTGGACGTTCTGCTTCTTTTCCTATGCTTTCAATGCAATTCCAGTCTACCTCCTGAAATCGGTTTCCTGTAATTCTGCCCCGCTTTCAAGTCCTCTTGGCAGCCTTACTTCAGTATATTTTTGGACGATAGCTGTCATTGATAACTCTGTAGGTTTGTGAATTACAGTGCCCCTGAGCTCCTTTCTTCAACTCGCTTTCTTTTGAGCTGGCCGCAACACCGCAGGATGGCTTCAGGCCCTAATCTTGTTCCGGCACGGCACGCTGAGCCTTTGGTTAATTCCTCTTCCTGGTGGGAAATGAGAGTTAAATTTGCCCGTCCAGACACCTCCAGCTAGTCTCTCATTGGTTCTCGCTATTCCTGTTCATCTTCCGCAGAAATTGCAAACTGGGCCAAACAGGAGGTTAAAGGGACTGACTCTCCAAGTCGGGAGAGTGTTAGTAAAGCGTCTGGAATGTTGCACCCGAGTACCAGGGGAGGAAAACTGAGACATATTTGAACACATCTCCCGTTCACACGGTTGATCATACTCTGGGTTCCACATGCATGTTTTAGCTGAAGGAAGAATACCTTAAACCTGGAGAGTTGAGACCCGTGTAATGGGTACCATGCAATATGACTTCAAAGGGTCTTCATTTGCTCACCGAAACTCTCCAATCCTATCACTGCTGCGTTTATGCCCCTGTACACACGCTTCATTCTCTTTTGGAGACATAGCAATCCATAGGTTTTAAGATACTTACTAGTCAGGTACATTCTTAGGCGTTTAATATGGGGTGTTGAGTCCATTTCGTTGAGCAAGGAGTAGCTCTTCTCTATTCCATATTTGGCTTAAGGAATTTTATCTGTGCTCATTTCAATCGCTGGTTTTATGCAGCACCCCAACTCACCTTTCCCCTTAAGCAAGCATAAGTTGGTTTTCTAAATTTGAGACCCTGTTCTGTTTTGGAATTCAGTTCCTGTGTAGCCAAGTTTACATTCCGTGTATTACTGATATCTTATGATGTTTCTTTTTCGGTGTGACTTATTTCAGTTAGAATCATCGTACTTGAATCCACTCATTATGCTGTTACGGGACTGATGACATAGATTCCATTGCTGAGTGATACTGCATTGTACGTAAGTATCACAAGTTCTGTATCCATTTTTCACTTTCTGTGATATTGAACTTGTACGGTAAACGAGGTTCTTGTAAACAGAGGCGTCCCAAACTTTGGGGTGGCTGTGTCTTTTTGATTTTAATTTCCCTAAGCTATAGGACCATAAGTGGAAGTGCCCTAGGGTCTGTTGCTTTGTGTTTTAGATGTTTCAGGAAACACCATACACTTCTCCCGAGTGTCTGTTGGCAATTTACATCCCGCCCATCAGCATAACAAGGCTCCTAGTTCTCCATGGCCTGTCCTGCCTTTCTGGATTTTACACTTTTTTCAGATGTCCCTTTTGACCGAGGGGAAGTGAGACTTCATTGTAGTGCAGATTTCCTTTGCAAGTTTGCTTGGTTGGCCAAAAAGGGCGTATGCGTTTTTTCCTGAATATATTCAGGAAAAAACGCATACGCCCTTTTTGGCCAAGTGCATCATTGTGGACGTTCTGCCTCTTTTCCTATGCTTTCAATGCAATTCCAGTCTACCTCCTGAAATCGGTTTCCTGCAATTCTGCCCCACTTTCAAGTCCTCTTGGCAGCCTTACTTCAGTATATTTTTGGACGATAGCTGTCATTTATAACTCTGCAGGTTTGTGAATTACAGTGCCCCTGAGCTCCTTTCTTCAACTCGCTTTCTTATGACCTTGCCGCAACACCGCAGGATGGCTTCAGGCCCTAATCTGGTTCCGGCACGGCACGCTGAGCCTTTGGTTAATTCCTCTTCCTGGTGGGAAATGAGAGTTAAATTTGCCCGTCCAGACACCTCCAGCTATTCTCTCATTGGTTCTCGCTATTCCTGTTCATCTTCCGCAGAAATTGCAAACTGGGCCAAACAGGAGGTTAAAGGGACTGACTCTCCAAGTCGGGAGGGTGTTAGTAAAGCGTCTGGAATGTTGCACCCGAGTACCAGGGTATGGAAATTGAGACATATTTGAACACGTTTCCCGATCACATGGTTGATCATACTCTAGGTTCCACATGCATGTTTTAGCTGAAGGAAGAATACCTTAAACCTGGGTAGTTGAAACCCGTGGAATGGGTACGATGCAATATGACTTCAAAGGGTCTTCATTTGCTCACCGAACCTCTCCAATCCTATCACTGCTGCGTTTATGCCCCTGTACACATGCTTGATTCTCTTTCGGAGACATAGCAATCCATAGGTTTTAAGATACTTACTAGTCAGGTACATTCTTAGGCGTTTAATATGGGATGTTGAGTCCATTTCGTTGAGCAAGGAGTAGCTCTTGTCTATTCCATATTTGGCTTAAGGAACTTTATCTGTGCTCATTTCAATCTCTGGTTTTATGCAGCACCCCAACTCACCTTTCCCCTTAAGCAAGCATAAGTTGGTTTTCTAAATTTGAGACCCTGTTCTGTTCTGTAATTCAGTTCCTGTGTAGCCAAGTTTACATTCCGTGTATTACTGATATCTTATGATGTTTCTTTTTCTGTGTGACTTATTTCAGTTAGAATCATCGTACCTGAATCCACTCATTATGCTGCTAAGGGCCTGATGACATAGATTTCATTGCTGAGTGATATTGCTTTGTAAGTAAATACCACAACTTCTTTATCCATTTTTCACATTCTGCGATGTTGAACTTGTACTGTAAACGAGGTTCTTGTAAACAGAGGCGTCCCAAACTTTGGGGTGGCTGTGTCTTTTTGATTTTAATTTCCCTAAGCTATAGGACCATAAGTGGAAGTGCCCTAGGCTCTGTTGCTTTGTTTTTTAGATGTTTCAGGAAACACCATACACTTCTCCCGAGTGTCTGTTGGCAATTTACATCCCGCCCATCAGCATAACAAGGCTCCCAGTTCTCCATGGCCTGTCCTGCCTTTCTGGATTTTACACTTTTTTCAGATGGCCCTTTTGACCGGGGGGAAGTGAGACTTCATTGTAGTGCAGATTTCCTTTGCAAGCTTGCTTGGTTGGCCAAAACGGGCGTATGCGTTTCTTCCTGAATAGATTCAGGAAAAAACGCATACGCCCTTTTTGGCCAAGTGCATCATTGTGGACGTCCTGCCTCTTTTCCTATGCTTTCAATGCAATTCCAGTCTACCTCCTGAAATCGGTTTCCTGCAATTCTGCCCCGCTTTCAAGTCCTCTTGGCAGCCTTACTTCAGTATGTTTTTGGACGATAGCTGTCATTTATAACTCTGCAGGTTTGTGAATTACAGTGCCCCTGAGCTCCTTTCTTCAACTCGCTTTCTTGTGAGCTGGCCGCAACACCGCAGGATGGCTTCAGGCCCTAATCTGGTTCCGGCACGGCACGCTGAGCCTTTGGTTAATTCCTCTTCCTGGTGGGAAATGAGAGTTAAATTTGCCCGTCCAGACACCTCCAGCTAGTCTCTCATTGGTTCTCACTATTCCTGTTCATCTTCCACAGAAATTGCAAACTGGGCCAAACAGGAGGTTAAAGGGACTGACTCTCCAAGTCGGGAGGGTGTTAGTAAAGCGTCTGGAATGTTGCACCCGAGTACCAGGGTACGAAAACTGAGACATATTTGAACACGTCTCCCGATCACATGGTTGATCAGACTCTAGGTTCCACATGCATGTTTTAGCTGAAGGAAGAATACCTTAAACCTGGGTAGTTGAAACCCGTGGAATGGGTACCATGCAATATGACTTCAAAGGGTCTTCATTTGCTCACCGAACCTCTCCAATCCTATCACTGCTGTGTTTATGCCCCTGTACACATGCTTGATTCTCTTTCGGAGACATAGCAATCCATAGGTTTTAAGATACTTACTAGTCAGGTATATTCTTAGGCGTTTAATATGCGGTGTTGAGTCCATTTCTTTGAGCAAGGAGTAGCTCTTGTCTATTCCATATTTGGCTTAAGGAAATTTATCTGTGCTCATTTCAATCTCTGGTTTTATGCAGCACCCCAACTCACCTTTACACTTAAGCAAGCATAAGTTGGTTTTCTAAATTTGAGACCCTGTTCTGTTCTGTAATTCAGTTCCTGTGTAGCCAAGTTTACATTCCGTGTATTACTGATATCTTATGATGTTTCTTTTTCTGTGTGACTTATTTCAGTTAGAATCATCATACCTGAATCCACTCATTGTGCTGCTAAGGGCCTGATGACATAGATTTCATTGCTGAGTGATATTGCTTTGTAAGTAAATACCACAAATTCTTTATCCATTATTCACTTTCTGCGATGTTGAACTTGTACTGTAAACGAGGTTCTTGTAAACAGAGGCGTCCCAATGTTTGGGGTGGCTGTGTCTTTTTGATTTTAATTTCCCTAAGCTATAGGACCATAAGTGGAAGTGCCCTAGGCTCTGTTGCTTTGTTTTTTAGATGTTTCAGGAAACACCATACACTTCTCCCAAGTGTCTCTTGGCAATTTACATCCCGCCCATCAGCATAACAAGGCTCCCAGTTCTCCATGGCCTGTCCTGCCTTTCTGGATTTTACACTTTTTTCAGATGGCCCTTTTGACCGGGGGGAAGTGAGACTTCATTGTAGTGCAGATTTCCTTTGCAAGCTTGCTTGGTTGGCCAAAAAGGGCGTATGCGTTTTTTCCTGAATATATTCAGGAAAAAACGCATACGCCCTTTTTGGCCAAGTGCATCATTGTGGACGTTCTGCCTCTTTTCCTATGCTTTCAATGCAATTCCAGTCTACCTCCTGAAATCGGTTTCCTGCAATTCTGCCCCGCTTTCAAGTCCTCTTGGCAGCCTTACTTCAGTATATTTTTGGACGATAGCTGTCATTTATAACTCTGCAGGTTTGTGAATTACAGTGCCCCTGTGCTCCTTTCTTTAACTCGCTTTCTATTGAGCTGGCCGCAACACCACAGGATGGCTTCAGGCCCTAATCTGGTTCCGGCACGGCATGCTGAGCCTTTGGTTAATTCCTCTTCCTGGTGGGAAATGAGAGTTAAATTTGCCCGTCCAGACACCTCCAGCTAGTCTCTCATTGGTTCTCGCTATTCCTGTTCATCTTCCGCAGAAATTGCAAACTGGGCCAAACAGGAGGTTAAAGGGACTGACTCTCCAAGTCGGGAGGGTGTTAGTAAAGCGTCTGGAATGTTGCACCCGAGTACCAGGGTACGAAAACTGAGACATATTTGAACACGTCTCCCGATCACATGGTTGATCATACTCTAGGTTCCACATGCATGTTTTAGCTGAAGGAAGAATACCTTAAACCTGGGTAGTTGAAACCCGTGGAATGGGTACCATGCAATATGACTTCAGAGGGTCTTCATTTGCTCACCAAACCTCTCCAATCCTATCACTGCTGCGTTTATGCCCCTGTACACATGCTTGATTCTCTTTCGGAGACATAGCAATCCATAGGTTTTAAGATATTTACTAGTCAGGTACATTCTTTGGCGTTTAATATGCGGTGTTGTGTCCATTTCGTTGAGCAAGGAGTAGCTCTTGTCTATTCCATATTTGGCTTAAGGAACTTTATCTGTGCTCATTTCAATCTCTGGTTTTATGCAGCACCCCAACTCACCTTTCCCCTTAAGCAAGCATAAGTTGGTTTTCTAAATTTGAGACCCTGTTCTGTTTTGGAATTCAGTTCCTGTGTAGCCAAGTTTACATTCCGTGTATTACTGATATCTTATGATGTTTCTTTTTCTGTGTGACTTATTTCAGTTAGAATCATCATACCTGAATCCACTCATTGTGCTGCTAAGGGCCTGATGACATAGATTTCATTGCAGAGTGATATTGCTTTGTAAGTAAATACCACAACTTCTTTATCCATTTTTCACTTTCTGCGATGTTGAACTTGTACTGTAAACGAGGTTCTTGTAAACAGAGGCGTCCCAAACTTTGGGGTGGCTGTGTCTTTTTGATTTTAATTTCCCTAAGCTATAGGACCATAAGTGGAAGTGCCCTAGGCTCTGTTGCTTTGTTTTTTAGATGTTTCAGGAAACACCATACACTTCTCCCGAGTGTCTGTTGGCAATTTACATCCCGCCCATCAGCATAACAAGGCTCCCAGTTCTCCATGGCCTGTCCTGCCTTTCTGGATTTTACACTTTTTTCAGATGGCCCTTTTGACCGGGGGGAAGTGAGACTTCATTGTAGTGCAGATTTCCTTTGCAAGCTTGCTTGGTTGGCCAAAAAGGGCGTATGCGTTTTTTCCTGAATATATTCAGGAAAAAACGCATACGCCCTTTTTGGCCAAGTGCATCATTGTGGACGTTCTGCCTCTTTTCCTATGCTTTCAATGCAATTCCAGTCTACCTCCTGAAATCGGTTTCCTGCAATTCTGCCCCGCTTTCAAGTCCTCTTGGCAGCCTTACTTCAGTATATTTTTGGACGATAGCTGTCATTTATAACTCTGCAGGTTTGTGAATTACAGTGCCCCTGAGCTCCTTTCTTCAACTCGCTTTCTTGTGACCTGGCCGCAACACCGCAGGATGGCTTCAGGCCCTAATCTGGTTCCGGCACGGCACGCTGAGCCTTTGGTTAATTCCTCTTCCTGGTGGGAAATGAGAGTTAAATTTGCCCGTCCAGACACCTCCAGCTAGTCTCTCATTGGTTCTCGCTATTCCTGTTCATCTTCCGCAGAAATTGCAAACTGGGCCAAACAGGAGGTTAAAGGGACTGACTCTCCAAGTCGGGAGGGTGTTAGTAAAGCGTCTGGAATGTTGCACCCGAGTACCAGGGTACGAAAACTGAGACATATTTGAACATGTCTCCAGATCACATGGTTGATCAGACTCTAGGTTCCACATGCATGTTTTAGCTGAAGGAAGAATACCTTAAACCTGGGTAGTTGAAACCCGTGGAATGGGTACCATGCAATATGACTTCAAAGGGTCTTCAGTTGCTCACCGAACCTCTCCAATCCTATCACTGCTGTGTTTATGCCCCGGTACACATGCTTGATTCTCTTTCAGAGACATAGCAATTCATAGGTTTTAAGATACTTACTAGTCAGGTACATTCTTAGGCGTTTAATATGCGGTGTTGTGTCCATTTCGTTGAGCAAGGAGTAGCTCTTGTCTATTCCATATTTGGCTTAAGGAACTTTATCTGTGCTCATTTCAATCTCTGGTTTTATGCAGCACCCCAACTCACCTTTCCCCTTAAGCAAGCATAAGTTGGTTTTCTAAATTTGAGACCCTGTTCTGTTCTGTAATTCAGTTCCTGTGTAGCCAAGTTTACATTCCGTGTATTACTGATATCTTATGATGTTTCTTTTTCTGTGTGACTTATTTCAGTTAGAATCATCATACCTGAATCCACTCATTGTGCTGCTAAGGGCCTGATGACATAGATTTCATTGCTGAGTGATATTGCTTTGTAAGTAAATACCACAACTTCTTTATCCATTTTTCACTTTCTGCGATGTTGAACTTGTACTGTAAACGAGGTTCTTGTAAACAGAGGCGTCCCAATGTTTGGGGTGGCTGTGTCTTTTTGATTTTAATTTCCCTAAGCTATAGGACCATAAGTGGAAGTGCCCTAGGCTCTGTTGCTTTGTTTTTTAGATGTTTCAGGAAACACCATACACTTCTCCCGAGTGTCTGTTGGCAATTTACATCCCGCCCATCAGCATAACAAGGCTCCCAGTTCTCCATGGCCTGTCCTGCCTTTCTGGATTTTACACTTTTTTCAGATGGCCCTTTTGACCGGGGGGAAGTGAGACTTCATTGTAGTGCAGATTTCCTTTGCAAGCTTGCTTGGTTGGCCAAAAAGGGCGTATGCGTTTTTTCCTGAATATATTCAGGAAAAAACGCATACGCCCTTTTTGGCCAAGTGCATCATTGTGGACGTTCTGCCTCTTTTCCTATGCTTTCAATGCAATTCCAGTCTGCCTCCTGAAATCGGTTTCCTGCAATTCTGCCCCGCTTTCAAGTCCTCTTGGCAGCCTTACTTCAGTATATTTTTGGACGATAGCTGTCATTTATAACTCTGCAGGTTTGTGAATTACAGTGCCCCTGAGCTCCTTTCTTCAACTCGCTTTCTTTTGAGCTGGCCGCAACACCGCAGGATGGCTTCAGGCCCTAATCTGGTTCCGGCACGGCACGCTGAGCCTTTGGTTAATTCCTCTTCCTGGTGGGAAATGAGAGTTAAATTTGCCCGTCCAGACACCTCCAGCTAGTCTCTCATTGGTTCTCGCTATTCCTGTTCATCTTCCGCAGAAATTGCAAACTGGGCCAAACAGGAGGTTAAAGGGACTGACTCTCCAAGTCGGGAGGGTGTTAGTAAAGCGTCTGGAATGTTGTACCCGAGTACCAGGGTACGAAAACTGAGACATATTTGAACACGTCTCCCGATCACATGGTTGATCATACTCTAGGTTCCACATGCATGTTTTAGCTGAAGGAAGAATACCTTAAACCTGGGTAGTTGAAACCCGTGGAATGGGTACCATGCAATATGACTTCAAAGGGTCTTCATTTGCTCACCGAACCTCTCCAATCCTATCACTGCTGCGTTTATGCCCCTGTACACATGCTTGATTCTCTTTCGGAGACATAGCAATCCATAGGTTTTAAGATACTTACTAGTCAGGTACATTCTTAGGCATTTAATATGCGGTGTTGAGTCCATTTCGTTGAGCAAGAGGTAGCTCTTGTCTATTCCATATTTGGCTTAAGGAACTTTATCTGTGCTCATTTCAATCTCTGGTTTTATGCAGCACCCCAACTCACCTTTACCCTTAAGCAAGCATAAGTTGGTTTTCTAAATTTGAGACCCTGTTCTGTTCTGTAATTCAGTTCCTGTGTAGCCAAGTTTACATTCCGTGTATTACTGATATCTTATGATGTTTCTTTTTCTGTGTGACTTATTTCAGTTAGAATCATCATACCTGAATCCACTCATTGTGCTGCTAAGGGCCTGATGACATAGATTTCATTGCTGAGTGATATTGCTTTGTAAGTAAATACCACAACTTCTTTATCCATTTTTCACTTTCTGCGATGTTGAACTTGTACTGTAAACGAGGTTCTTGTAAACAGAGGCGTCCCAAACTTTGGGGTGGCTGTGTCTTTTTGATTTTAATTTCCCTAAGCTATAGGACCATAAGTGGAAGTGCCCTAGGCTCTGTTGCTTTGTTTTTTAGATGTTTCAGGAAACACCATACACTTCTCCTGAGTGTCTGTTGGCAATTTACATCCCGCCCATCAGCATAACAAGGCTCCCAGTTCTCCATGGCCTGTCCTGCCTTTCTGGATTTTACACTTTTTTCAGATGGCCCTTTTGACCGGGGGGAAGTGAGACTTCATTGTAGTGCAGATTTCCTTTGCAAGCTTGCTTGGTTGGCCAAAAAGGGCGTATGCGTTTTTTCCTGAATATATTCAGGAAAAAACGCATACGCCCTTTTTGGCCAAGTGCATCATTGTGGACGTTCTGCCTCTTTTCCTATGCTTTCAATGCAATTCCAGTCTGCCTCCTGAAATCGGTTTCCTGCAATTCTGCCCCGCTTTCAAGTCCTCTTGGCAGCCTTACTTCAGTATATTTTTGGACGATAGCTGTCATTTATAACTCTGCAGGTTTGTGAATTACAGTGCCCCTGAGCTCCTTTCTTCAACTCGCTTTCTTTTGAGCTGGCCGCAACACCGCAGGATGGCTTCAGGCCCTAATCTGGTTCCGGCACGGCACGCTGAGCCTTTGGTTAATTCCTCTTCCTGGTGGGAAATGAGAGTTAAATTTGCCCGTCCAGACACCTCCAGCTAGTCTCTCATTGGTTCTCGCTATTCCTGTTCATCTTCCGCAGAAATTGCAAACTGGGCCAAACAGGAGGTTAAAGGGACTGACTCTCCAAGTCGGGAGGGTGTTAGTAAAGCGTCTGGAATGTTGTACCCGAGTACCAGGGTACGAAAACTGAGACATATTTGAACACGTCTCCCGATCACATGGTTGATCATACTCTAGGTTGCACATGCATGTTTTAGCTGAAGGAAGAATACCTTAAACCTGGGTAGTTGAAACCCGTGGAATGGGTACCATACAATATGACTTCAAAGGGTCTTCATTTGCTCACCGAACCTCTCCAATCCTATCACTGCTGCGTTTATGCCCCTGTACACATGCTTGATTCTCTTTCGGAGACATAGCAATCCATAGGTTTTAAGATACTTACTAGTCAGGTACATTCTTAGGCATTTAATATGCGGTGTTGAGTCCATTTCGTTGAGCAAGAGGTAGCTCTTGTCTATTCCATATTTGGCTTAAGGAACTTTATCTGTGCTCATTTCAATCTCTGGTTTTATGCAGCACCCCAACTCACCTTTCCCCTTAAGCAAGCATAAGTTGGTTTTCTAAATTTGAGACCCTGTTCTGTTCTGTAATTCAGTTCCTGTGTAGCCAAGTTTACATTCCGTGTATTACTGATATCTTATGATGTTTCTTTTTCTGTGTGACTTATTTCAGTTAGAATCATCATACCTGAATCCACTCATTGTGCTGCTAAAGGCCTGATGACATAGATTTCATTGCAGAGTGATATTGCTTTGTAAGTAAATACCACAACTTCTTTATCCATTTTTCACTTTCTGCGATGTTGAACTTGTACTGTAAACGAGGTTCTTGTAAACAGAGGCGTCCCAAACTTTGGGGTGGCTGTGTCTTTTTGATTTTAATTTCCCTAATCTATAGGACCATAAGTGGAAGTGCCCTAGGCTCTGTTGCTTTGTTTTTTAGATGTTTCAGGAAACACCATACACTTCTCCCGAGTGTCTGTTGGCAATTTACATCCCGCCCATCAGCATAACAAGGCTCCCAGTTCTCCATGGCCTGTCCTGCCTTTCTGGATTTTACACTTTTTTCAGATGGCCCTTTTGACCGGGGGGAAGTGAGACTTCATTGTAGTGCAGATTTCCTTTGCAAGCTTGCTTGGTTGGCCAAAAAGGGCGTATGCGTTTTTTCCTGAATATATTCAGGAAAAAACGCATACGCCCTTTTTGGCCAAGTGCATCATTGTGGACGTTCTGCCTCTTTTCCTATGCTTTCAATGCAATTCCAGTCTGCCTCCTGAAATCGGTTTCCTGCAATTCTGCCCCGCTTTCAAGTCCTCTTGGCAGCCTTACTTCAGTATATTTTTGGACGATAGCTGTCATTTATAACTCTGCAGGTTTGTGAATTACAGTGCCCCTGAGCTCCTTTCTTCAACTCGCTTTCTTTTGAGCTGGCCGCAACACCGCAGGATGGCTTCAGGCCCTAATCTGGTTCCGGCACGGCACGCTGAGCCTTTGGTTAATTCCTCTTCCTGGTGGGAAATGAGAGTTAAATTTGCCCGTCCAGACACCTCCAGCTAGTCTCTCATTGGTTCTCGCTATTCCTGTTCATCTTCCGCAGAAATTGCAAACTGGGCCAAACAGGAGGTTAAAGGGACTGACTCTCCAAGTCGGGAGGGTGTTAGTAAAGCGTCTGGAATGTTGTACCCGAGTACCAGGGTACGAAAACTGAGACATATTTGAACACGTCTCCCGATCACATGGTTGATCATACTCTAGGTTCCACATGCATGTTTTAGCTGAAGGAAGAATACCTTAAACCTGGGTAGTTGAAACCCGTGGAATGGGTACCATGCAATATGACTTCAAAGGGTCTTCATTTGCTCACCGAACCTCTCCAATCCTATCACTGCTGCGTTTATGCCCCTGTACACATGCTTGATTCTCTTTCGGAGACATAGCAATCCATAGGTTTTAAGATACTTACTAGTCAGGTACATTCTTAGGCATTTAATATGCGGTGTTGAGTCCATTTCGTTGAGCAAGAGGTAGCTCTTGTCTATTCCATATTTGGCTTAAGGAACTTTATCTGTGCTCATTTCAATCTCTGGTTTTATGCAGCACCCCAACTCACCTTTACCCTTAAGCAAGCATAAGTTGGTTTTCTAAATTTGAGACCCTGTTCTGTTCTGTAATTCAGTTCCTGTGTAGCCAAGTTTACATTCCGTGTATTACTGATATCTTATGATGTTTCTTTTTCTGTGTGACTTATTTCAGTTAGAATCATCATACCTGAATCCACTCATTGTGCTGCTAAGGGCCTGATGACATAGATTTCATTGCTGAGTGATATTGTTTTGTAAGTAAATACCACAACTTCTTTATCCATTTTTCACTTTCTGCGATGTTGAACTTGTACTGTAAACGAGGTTCTTGTAAACAGAGGCGTCCCAATGTTTGGGGTGGCTGTGTCTTTTTGATTTTAATTTCCCTAAGCTATAGGACCATAAGTGGAAGTGCCCTAGGCTCTGTTGCTTTGTTTTTTAGATGTTTCAGGAAACACCATACACTTCTCCCGAGTGTCTGTTGGCAATTTACATCCCGCCCATCAGCATAACAAGGCTCCCAGTTCTCCATGGCCTGTCCTGCCTTTCTGGATTTTACACTTTTTTCAGATGGCCCTTTTGACCGGGGGGAAGTGAGACTTCATTGTAGTGCAGATTTCCTTTGCAAGCTTGCTTGGTTGGCCAAAAAGGGCGTATGCGTTTTTTCCTGAATATATTCAGGAAAAAACGCATACGCCCTTTTTGGCCAAGTGCATCATTGTGGACGTTCTGCCTCTTTTCCTATGCTTTCAATGCAATTCCAGTCTACCTCCTGAAATCGGTTTCCTGCAATTCTGCCCCGCTTTCAAGTCCTCTTGGCAGCCTTACTTCAGTATATTTTTGGACGATAGCTGTCATTTATAACTCTGCAGGTTTGTGAATTACAGTGCCCCTGAGCTCCTTTCTTCAACTCGCTTTCTTTTGACCTGGCCGCAACACCGCAGGATGGCTTCAGGCCCTAATCTGGTTCCGGCACGGCACGCTGAGCCTTTGGTTAATTCCTCTTCCTGGTGGGAAATGAGAGTTAAATTTGCCCGTCCAGACACCTCCAGCTAGTCTCTCATTGGTTCTCGCTATTCCTGTTCATCTTCCGCAGAAATTGCAAACTGGGCCAAACAGGAGGTTAAAGGGACTGACTCTCCAAGTCGGGAGGGTGTTAGTAAAGCGTCTGGAATGTTGTACCCGAGTACCAGGGTACGAAAACAGAGACATATTTGAACACGTCTCCCGATCACATGGTTGATCATACTCTAGGTTGCACATGCATGTTTTAGCTGAAGGAAGAATACCTTAAACCTGGGTAGTTGAAACCCGTGGAATGGGTACCATGCAATATGACTTCAAAGGGTCTTCATTTGCTCACCGAACCTCTCCAATCCTATCACTGCTGCGTTTATGCCCCTGTACACATGCTTGATTCTCTTTCGGAGACATAGCAATCCATAGGTTTTAAGATACTTACTAGTCAGGTACATTCTTAGGCATTTAATATGCGGTGTTGAGTCCATTTCGTTGAGCAAGAGGTAGCTCTTGTCTATTCCATATTTGGCTTAAGGAACTTTATCTGTGCTCATTTCAATCTCTGGTTTTATGCAGCACCCCAACTCACCTTTCCCCTTAAGCAAGCATAAGTTGGTTTTCTAAATTTGAGACCCTGTTCTGTTCTGTAATTCAGTTCCTGTGTAGCCAAGTTTACATTCCGTGTATTACTGATATCTTATGATGTTTCTTTTTCTGTGTGACTTATTTCAGTTAGAATCATCATACCTGAATCCACTCATTGTGCTGCTAAAGGCCTGATGACATAGATTTCATTGCAGAGTGATATTGCTTTGTAAGTAAATACCACAACTTCTTTATCCATTTTTCACTTTCTGCGATGTTGAACTTGTACTGTAAACGAGGTTCTTGTAAACAGAGGCGTCCCAAACTTTGGGGTGGCTGTGTCTTTTTGATTTTAATTTCCCTAATCTATAGGACCATAAGTGGAAGTGCCCTAGGCTCTGTTGCTTTGTTTTTTAGATGTTTCAGGAAACACCATACACTTCTCCCGAGTGTCTGTTGGCAATTTACATCCCGCCCATCAGCATAACAAGGCTCCCAGTTCTCCATGGCCTGTCCTGCCTTTCTGGATTTTACACTTTTTTCAGATGGCCCTTTTGACCGGGGGGAAGTGAGACTTCATTGTAGTGCAGATTTCCTTTGCAAGCTTGCTTGGTTGGCCAAAAAGGGCGTATGCGTTTTTTCCTGAATATATTCAGGAAAAAACGCATACGCCCTTTTTGGCCAAGTGCATCATTGTGGACGTTCTGCCTCTTTTCCTATGCTTTCAATGCAATTCCAGTCTGCCTCCTGAAATCGGTTTCCTGCAATTCTGCCCCGCTTTCAAGTCCTCTTGGCAGCCTTACTTCAGTATATTTTTGGACGATAGCTGTCATTTATAACTCTGCAGGTTTGTGAATTACAGTGCCCCTGAGCTCCTTTCTTCAACTCGCTTTCTTTTGAGCTGGCCGCAACACCGCAGGATGGCTTCAGGCCCTAATCTGGTTCCGGCATGGCACGCTGAGCCTTTGGTTAATTCCTCTTCCTGGTGGGAAATGAGAGTTAAATTTGCCCGTCCAGACACCTCCAGCTAGTCTCTCATTGGTTCTCGCTATTCCTGTTCATCTTCCGCAGAAATTGCAAACTGGGCCAAACAGGAGGTTAAAGGGACTGACTCTCCAAGTCGGGAGGGTGTTAGTAAAGCGTCTGGAATGTTGTACCCGAGTACCAGGGTACGAAAACTGAGACATATTTGAACACGTCTCCCGATCACATGGTTGATCATACTCTAGGTTCCACATGCATGTTTTAGCTGAAGGAAGAATACCTTAAACCTGGGTAGTTGAAACCCGTGGAATGGGTACCATGCAATATGACTTCAAAGGGTCTTCATTTGCTCACCGAACCTCTCCAATCCTATCACTGCTGCGTTTATGCCCCTGTACACATGCTTGATTCTCTTTCGGAGACATAGCAATCCATAGGTTTTAAGATACTTACTAGTCAGGTACATTCTTAGGCATTTAATATGCGGTGTTGAGTCCATTTCGTTGAGCAAGAGGTAGCTCTTGTCTATTCCATATTTGGCTTAAGGAACTTTATCTGTGCTCATTTCAATCTCTGGTTTTATGCAGCACCCCAACTCACCTTTCCCCTTAAGCAAGCATAAGTTGGTTTTCTAAATTTGAGACCCTGTTCTGTTCTGTAATTCAGTTCCTGTGTAGCCAAGTTTACATTCCGTGTATTACTGATATCTTATGATGTTTCTTTTTCTGTGTGACTTATTTCAGTTAGAATCATCATACCTGAATCCACTCATTGTGCTGCTAAAGGCCTGATGACATAGATTTCATTGCAGAGTGATATTGCTTTGTAAGTAAATACCACAACTTCTTTATCCATTTTTCACTTTCTGCGATGTTGAACTTGTACTGTAAACGAGGTTCTTGTAAACAGAGGCGTCCCAAACTTTGGGGTGGCTGTGTCTTTTTGATTTTAATTTCCCTAATCTATAGGACCATAAGTGGAAGTGCCCTAGGCTCTGTTGCTTTGTTTTTTAGATGTTTCAGGAAACACCATACACTTCTCCCGAGTGTCTGTTGGCAATTTACATCCCGCCCATCAGCATAACAAGGCTCCCAGTTCTCCATGGCCTGTCCTGCCTTTCTGGATTTTACACTTTTTTCAGATGGCCCTTTTGACCGGGGGGAAGTGAGACTTCATTGTAGTGCAGATTTCCTTTGCAAGCTTGCTTGGTTGGCCAAAAAGGGCGTATGCGTTTTTTCCTGAATATATTCAGGAAAAAACGCATACGCCCTTTTTGGCCAAGTGCATCATTGTGGACGTTCTGCCTCTTTTCCTATGCTTTCAATGCAATTCCAGTCTACCTCCTGAAATCGGTTTCCTGCAATTCTGCCCCGCTTTCAAGTCCTCTTGGCAGCCTTACTTCAGTATATTTTTGGACGATAGCTGTCATTTATAACTCTGCAGGTTTGTGAATTACAGTGCCCCTGAGCTCCTTTCTTCAACTCGCTTTCTTGTGACCTGGCCGCAACACCGCAGGATGGCTTCAGGCCCTAATCTGGTTCCGGCACGGCACGCTGAGCCTTTGGTTAATTCCTCTTCCTGGTGGGAAATGAGAGTTAAATTTGCCCGTCCAGACACCTCCAGCTAGTCTCTCATTGGTTCTCGCTATTCCTGTTCATCTTCCGCAGAAATTGCAAACTGGGCCAAACAGGAGGTTAAAGGGACTGACTCTCCAAGTCAGGAGGGTGTTAGTAAAGCGTCTGGAATGTTGCACCCGAGTACCAGGGTACGAAAACTGAGACATATTTGAACACGTCTCCCGATCACATGGTTGATCAGACTCTAGGTTCCACATGCATGTTTTACCTGAAGGAAGAATACCTTAAACCTGGGTAGTTGAAAGCCGTGGAATGGGTACCATGCAATATGACTTCAAAGGGTCTTCAGTTGCTCACCGAACCTCTCCAATCCTATCACTGCTGCGTTTATGCCCCTGTACACATGCTTGATTCTCTTTCGGAGACATAGCAATCCATAGGTTTTAAGATACTTACTAGTCAGGTACATTCTTAGGCGTTTAATATGCGGTGTTGAGTCCATTTCTTTGAGCAAGGAGTAGCTCTTGTCTATTCCATATTTGGCTTAAGGAACTTTATCTGTGCTCATTTCAATCTCTGGTTTTATGCAGCACCCCAACTCACCTTTCCCCTTAAGCAAGCATAAGTTGGTTTTCTAAATTTGAGACCCTGTTCTGTTCTGTAATTCAGTTCCTGTGTAGCCAAGTTTACATTCCGTGTATTACTGATATCTTATGATGTTTCTTTTTCTGTGTGACTTATTTCAGTTAGAATCATCATACCTGAATCCACTCATTGTGCTGCTAAGGGCCTGATGACATAGATTTCATTGCTGAGTGATATTGCTTTGTAAGTAAATACCACAACTTCTTTATCCATTTTTCACTTTCTGCGATGTTGAACTTGTACTGTAAACGAGGTTCTTGTAAACAGAGGCGTCCCAATGTTTGGGGTGGCTGTGTCTTTTTGATTTTAATTTCCCTAAGCTATAGGACCATAAGTGGAAGTGCCCTAGGCTCTGTTGCTTTGTTTTTTAGATGTTTCAGGAAACACCATACACTTCTCCCGAGTGTCTGTTGGCAATTTACATCCCGCCCATCAGCATAACAAGGCTCCCAGTTCTCCATGGCCTGTCCTGCCTTTCTGGATTTTACACTTTTTTCAGATGGCCCTTTTGACCGGGGAGAAGTGAGACTTCATTGTAGTGCAGATTTCCTTTGCAAGCTTGCTTGGTTGGCCAAAAAGGGCGTATGCGTTTTTTCCTGAATATATTCAGGAAAAAACGCATACGCCCTTTTTGGCCAAGTGCATCATTGTGGACGTTCTGCCTCTTTTCCTATGCTTTCAATGCAATTCCAGTCTACCTCCTGAAATCGGTTTCCTGCAATTCTGCCCCGCTTTCAAGTCCTCTTGGCAGCCTTACTTCAGTATATTTTTGGACGATAGCTGTCATTTATAACTCTGCATGTTTGTGAATTACAGTGACCCTGAGCTCCTTTCTTCAACTCGCTTTCTTTTGAGCTGGCCGCAACACCGCAGGATGGCTTCAGGCCCTAATCTGGTTCCGGCACGGCACGCTGAGCCTTTAGTTAATTCCTATTCCTGGTGGGAAATGAGAGTTAAATTTGCCCGTCCAGACACCTCCAGCTAGTCTCTCATTGGTTCTCGCTATTCCTGTTCATCTTCCGCAGAAATTGCAAACTGGGCCAAACAGGAGGTTAAAGGGACTGACTCTCCAAGTCGGGAGGGTGTTAGTAAAGCGTCTGGAATGTTGCACCCGAGTACCAGGGTACGAAAACTGAGACATATTTGAACACGTCTCCCGATCACATGGTTGATCAGACTCTAGGTTCCACATGCATGTTTTAGCTGAAGGAAGAATACCTTAAACCTGGGTAGTTGAAACCCGTGGAATGGGTACCATGCAATATGACTTCAGAGGGTCTTCATTTGCTCACCGAACCTCTCCAATCCTATCACTGCTGCGTTTATGCCCCTGTACACATGCTTGATTCTCTTTCGGAGACATAGCAATCCATAGGTTTTAAGATACTTACTAGTCAGGTACATTCTTAGGCATTTAATATGCGGTGTTGAGTCCATTTCGTTGAGCAAGGAGTAGCTCTTGTCTATTCCATATTTGGCTTAAGGAACTTTATCTGTGTTCATTTCAATCTCTGGTTTTATGCAGCACCCCAACTCACCTTTCCCCTTAAGCAAGCATAAGTTGGTTTTCTAAATTTGAGACCCTGTTCTGTTCTGTAATTCAGTTCCTGTGTAGCCAAGTTTACATTCCGTGTATTACTGATATCTTATGATGTTTCTTTTTCTGTGTGACTTATTTCAGTTAGAATCATCATACCTGAATCCACTCATTGTGCTGCTAAGGGCCTGATGACATAGATTTCATTGCTGAGTGATATTGCTTTGTAAGTAAATACCACAACTTCTTTATCCATTTTTCACTTTCTGCGATGTTGAACTTGTACTGTAAACGAGGTTCTTGTAAACAGAGGCGTCCCAATGTTTGGGGTGGCTGTGTCTTTTTGATTTTAATTTCCCTAAGCTATAGGACCATAAGTGGAAGTGCCCTAGGCTCTGTTGCTTTGTTTTTTAGATGTTTCAGGAAACACCATACACTTCTCCCGAGTGTCTGTTGGCAATTTACATCCCGCCCATCAGCATAACAAGGCTCCCAGTTCTCCATGGCGTGTCCTGCCTTTCTGGATTTTACACTTTTTTCAGATGGCCCTTTTGACCGGGGGGAAGTGAGACTTCATTGTAGTGCAGATTTCCTTTGCAAGCTTGCTTGGTTGGCCAAAAAGGGCGTATGCGTTTTTTCCTGAATATATTCAGGAAAAAACGCATACGCCCTTTTTGGCCAAGTGCATCATTGTGGACGTTCTGCCTCTTTTCCTATGCTTTCAATGCAATTCCAGTCTACCTCCTGAAATCGGTTTCCTGCAATTCTGCCCCGCTTTCAAGTCCTCTTGGCAGCCTTACTTCAGTATATTTTTGGACGATAGCTGTCATTTATAACTCTGCATGTTTGTGAATTACAGTGCCCCTGAGCTCCTTTCTTCAACTCGCTTTCTTTTGAGCTGGCCGCAACACCGCAGGATGGCTTCAGGCCCTAATCTGGTTCCGGCACGGCACGCTGAGCCTTTGGTTAATTCCTCTTCCTGGTGGGAAATGAGAGTTAAATTTGCCCGTCCAGACACCTCCAGCTAGTCTCTCATTGGTTCTCGCTATTCCTGTTCATCTTCCGCAGAAATTGCAAACTGGGCCAAACAGGAGGTTAAAGGGACTGACTCTCCAAGTCAGGAGGGTGTTAGTAAAGCGTCTGGAATGTTGCACCCGAGTACCAGGGTACGAAAACTGAGACATATTTGAACACGTCTCCCGATCACATGGTTGATCAGACTCTAGGTTCCACATGCATGTTTTACCTGAAGGAAGAATACCTTAAACCTGGGTAGTTGAAACCCGTGGAATGGGTACCATGCAATATGACTTCAAAGGGACTTCAGTTGCTCACCGAACCTCTCCAATCCTATCACTGCTGCGTTTATGCCCCTGTACACATGCTTGATTCTCTTTCGGAGACATAGCAATCCATAGGTTTTAAGATACTTACTAGTCAGGTACATTCTTAGGCGTTTAATATGCGGTGTTGAGTCCATTTCTTTGAGCAAGGAGTAGCTCTTGTCTATTCCATATTTGGCTTAAGGAACTTTATCTGTGCTCATTTCAATCTCTGGTTTTATGCAGCACCCCAACTCACCTTTCCCCTTAAGCAAGCATAAGTTGGTTTTCTAAATTTGAGACCCTGTTCTGTTCTGTAATTCAGTTCCTGTGTAGCCAAGTTTACATTCCGTGTATTACTGATATCTTATGATGTTTCTTTTTCTGTGTGACTTATTTCAGTTAGAATCATCATACCTGAATCCACTCATTGTGCTGCTAAGGGCCTGATGACATAGATTTCATTGCTGAGTGATATTGCTTTGTAAGTAAATACCACAACTTCTTTATCCATTTTTCACTTTCTGCGATGTTGAACTTGTACTGTAAACGAGGTTCTTGTAAACAGAGGCGTCCCAATGTTTGGGGTGGCTGTGTCTTTTTGATTTTAATTTCCCTAAGCTATAGGACCATAAGTGGAAGTGCCCTAGGCTCTGTTGCTTTGTTTTTTAGATGTTTCAGGAAACACCATACACTTCTCCCGAGTGTCTGTTGGCAATTTACATCCCGCCCATCAGCATAACAAGGCTCCCAGTTCTCCATGGCCTGTCCTGCCTTTCTGGATTTTACACTTTTTTCAGATGGCCCTTTTGACCGGGGGGAAGTGAGACTTCATTGTAGTGCAGATTTCCTTTGCAAGCTTGCTTGGTTGGCCAAAAAGGGCGTATGCGTTTTTTCCTGAATATATTCAGGAAAAAACGCATACGCCCTTTTTGGCCAAGTGCATCATTGTGGACGTTCTGCCTCTTTTCCTATGCTTTCAATGCAATTCCAGTCTACCTCCTGAAATCGGTTTCCTGCAATTCTGCCCCGCTTTCAAGTCCTCTTGTCAGCCTTACTTCAGTATATTTTTGGACGATAGCTGTCATTTATAACTCTGCAGGTTTGTGAATTACAGTGCCCCTGAGCTCCTTTCTTCAACTCGCTTTCTTTTGAGCTGGCCGCAACACCGCAGGATGGCTTCAGGCCCTAATCTTGTTCCGGCACGGCACGCTGAGCCTTTGGTTAATTCCTCTTCCTGGTGGGAAATGAGAGTTAAATTTGCCCGTCCAGACACCTCCAGCTAGTCTCTCATTGGTTCTCGCTATTCCTGTTCATCTTCCGCAGAAATTGCAAACTGGGCCAAACAGGAGGTTAAAGGGACTGACTCTCCAAGTCGGGAGGGTGTTAGTAAAGCGTCTGGAATGTTGCACCCGAGTACCAGGGTACGAAAACTGAGACATATTTGAACACGTCTCCCGATCACATGGTTGATCATACTCTAGGTTCCACATGCATGTTTTAGCTGAAGGAAGAATACCTTAAACCTGGGTAATTGAAACCCGTGGAATGGGTACCATGCAATATGACTTCAGAGGGTCTTCATTTGCTCACCGAACCTCTCCAATCCTATTACTGCTGCGTTTATGCCCCTGTACACATGCTTGATTCTCTTTCGGAGACATAGCAATCCATAGGTTTTAAGATACTTACTAGTCAGGTACATTCTTAGGCGTTTAATATGCGGTGTTGAGTCCATTTCGTTGAGCAAGGAGTAGCTCTTGTCTATTCCATATTTGGCTTAAGGAACTTTATCTGTGCTCATTTCAATCTCTGGTTTTATGCAGCACCCCAACTCACCTTTCCCCTTAAGCAAGCATAAGTTGGTTTTCTAAATTTGAGACCCTGTTCTGTTCTGTAATTCAGTTCCTGTGTAGCCAAGTTTACATTCCGTGTATTACTGATATCTTATGATGTTTCTTTTTCTGTGTGACTTATTTCAGTTAGAATCATCATACCTGAATCCACTCATTGTGCTGCTAAGGGCCTGATGACATAGATTTCATTGCTGAGTGATATTGCTTTGTAAGTAAATACCACAACTTCTTTATCCATTTTTCACTTTCTGCGATGTTGAACTTGTACTGTAAACGAGGTTCTTGTAAACAGAGGCGTCCCAATGTTTGGGGTGGCTGTGTCTTTTTGATTTTAATTTCCCTAAGCTATAGGACCATAAGTGGAAGTGCCCTAGGCTCTGTTGCTTTGTTTTTTAGATGTTTCAGGAAACACCATACACTTCTCCCGAGTATCAGTTGGCAATTTACATCCCGCCCATCAGCATAACAAGGCTCCCAGTTCTCCATGGCGTGTCCTGCCTTTCTGGATTTTACACTTTTTTCAGATGGCCCTTTTGACCGGGGGGAAGTGAGACTTCATTGTAGTGCAGATTTCCTTTGCAAGCTTGCTTGGTTGGCCAAAAAGGGCGTATGCGTTTTTTCCTGAATATATTCAGGAAAAAACGCATACGCCCTTTTTGGCCAAGTGCATCATTGTGGACGTTCTGCCTCTTTTCCTATGCTTTCAATGCAATTCCAGTCTACCTCCTGAAATCGGTTTCCTGCAATTCTGCCCCGCTTTCAAGTCCTCTTGGCAGCCTTACTTCAGTATATTTTTGGACGATAGCTGTCATTTATAACTCTGCAGGTTTGTGAATTACAGTGCCCCTGAGCTCCTTTCTTCAACTCGCTTTCTTTTGAGCTGGCCGCAACACCGCAGGATGGCTTCAGGCCCTAATCTGGTTCCGGCACGGCACGCTGAGCCTTTGGTTAATTCCTCTTCCTGGTGGGAAATGAGAGTTAAATTTGCCCGTCCAGACACCTCCAGCTAGTCTCTCATTGGTTCTCGCTATTCCTGTTCATCTTCCGCAGAAATTGCAAACTGGGCCAAACAGGAGGTTAAAGGGACTGACTCTCCAAGTCGGGAGGGTGTTAGTAAAGCGTCTGGAATGTTGCACCCGAGTACCAGGGTATGAAAACTGAGACATATTTGAACACGTCTCCCGATCACATGGTTGATCATACTCTAGGTTCCACATGCATGTTTTAGCTGAAGGAAGAATACCTTAAACCTGGGTAGTTGAAACCCGTGGAATGGGTACCATGCAATATGATTTCAGAGGGTCTTCATTTGCTCACCGAACCTCTCCAATCCTATTACTGCTGCGTTTATGCCCCTGTACACATGCTTGATTCTCTTTCGGAGACATAGCAATCCATAGGTTTTAAGATACTTACTAGTCAGGTACATTCTTAGGCGTTTAATATGCGGTGTTGAGTCCATTTCGTTGAGCAAGGAGTAGCTCTTGTCTATTCCATATTTGGCTTAAGGAACTTTATCTGTGTTCATTTCAATCTCTGGTTTTATGCAGCACCCCAACTCACCTTTCCCCTTAAGCAAGCATAAGTTGGTTTTCTAAATTTGAGACCCTGTTCTGTTCTGTAATTCAGTTCCTGTGTAGCCAAGTTTACATTCCGTGTATTACTGATATCTTATGATGTTTCTTTTTCTGTGTGACTTATTTCAGTTAGAATCATCATACCTGAATCCACTCATTGTGCTGCTAAGGGCCTGATGACATAGATTTCATTGCTGAGTGATATTGCTTTGTAAGTAAATACCACAACTTCTTTATCCATTTTTCACTTTCTGCGATGTTGAACTTGTACTGTAAACGAGGTTCTTGTAAACAGAGGCGTCCCAAACTTTGGGGTGGCTGTGTCTTTTTGATTTTAATTTCCCTAAGCTATAGGACCATAAGTGGAAGTGCCCTAGGCTCTGTTGCTTTGTTTTTTAGATGTTTCAGGAAACACCATACACTTCTCCCGAGTGTCTGTTGGCAATTTACATCCCGCCCATCAGCATAACAAGGCTCCTAGTTCTCCATGGCCTGTCCTGCCTTTCTGGATTTTACACTTTTTTCAGATGGCCCTTTTGACCGGGGGGAAGTGAGACTTCATTGTAGTGCAGATTTCCTTTGCAAGCTTGCTTGGTTGGCCAAAAAGGGCGTATGCGTTTTTTCCTGAATATATTCAGGAAAAAACGCATACGCCCTTTTTGGCCAAGTGCATCATTGTGGACGTTCTGCCTCTTTTCCTATGCTTTCAATGCAATTCCAGTCTGCCTCCTGAAATCGGTTTCCTGCAATTCTGCCCCGCTTTCAAGTCCTCTTGGCAGCCTTACTTCAGTATATTTTTGGACGATAGCTGTCATTTATAACTCTGCAGGTTTGTGAATTACAGTGCCCCTGAGCTCCTTTCTTCAACTCGCTTTCTTTTGAGCTGGCCGCAACACCGCAGGATGGCTTCAGGCCCTAATCTGGTTCCGGCACGGCATGCTGAGCCTTTGGTTAATTCCTCTTCCTGGTGGGAAATGAGAGTTAAATTTGCCCGTCCAGACACCTCCAGCTAGTCTCTCATTGGTTCTCGCTATTCCTGTTCATCTTCCGCAGAAATTGCAAACTGGGCCAAACAGGAGGTTAAAGGGACTGACTCTCCAAGTCGGGAGGGTGTTAGTAAAGCACCTGGAATGTTGCACCCGAGTACCAGGGTACGAAAACTGAGACATATTTGAACACATCTCCCGATCACATGGTTGATCATACTCTAGGTTCCACATGCATGTTTTAGCTGAAGGAAGAATACCTTAAACCTGGGTAGTTGAAACCTGTGGAATGGGTACCATGCAATATGACTTCAAAGGGTCTTCATTTGCTCACCGAACCTCTCCAATCCTATCACTGCTGCGTTTATGCCCCTGTACACATGCTTGATTCTCTTTCGGAGACATAGCAATCCATAGGTTTTAAGATACTTACTAGTCACGTACATTCTTAGGCGTTTAATATGCGGTGTTGAGTCCATTTCGTTGAGCAAGGAGTAGCTCTTGTCTATTCCATATTTGGCTTAAGGAACTTTATCTGTGTTCATTTCAATCTCTGGTTTTATGCAGCACCCCAACTCACCTTTACCCTTAAGCAAGCATAAGTTGGTTTTCTAAATTTGAGACCCTGTTCTGTTCTGTAATTCAGTTCCTGTGTAGCCAAGTTTACATTCCGTGTATTACTGATATCTTATGATGTTTCTTTTTCTGTGTGACTTATTTCAGTTAGAATCATCATACCTGAATCCACTCATTGTGCTGCTAAGGGCCTGATGACATAGATTTCATTGCTGAGTGATATTGCTTTGTAAGTAAATACTACAACTTCTTTATCCATTTTTCACTTTCTGCGATGTTGAACTTGTACTGTAAACGAGGTTCTTGTAAACAGAGGCGTCCCAAACTTTGGGGTGGCTGTGTCTTTTTGATTTTAATTTCCCTAAGCTATAGGACCATAAGTGGAAGTGCCCTAGGCTCTGTTGCTTTGTTTTTTAGATGTTTCAGGAAACACCATACACTTCTCCCGAGTGTCTGTTGGCAATTTACATCCCGCCCATCAGCATAACAAGGCTCCCAGTTCTCCATGGCGTGTCCTGCCTTTCTGGATTTTACACTTTTTTCAGATGGCCCTTTTGACCAGGGGGAAGTGAGACTTCATTGTAGTGCAGATTTCCTTTGCAAGCTTGCTTGGTTGGCCAAAAAGGGCGTATGCGTTTTTTCCTGAATATATTCAGGAAAAAACGCATACGCCCTTTTTGGCCAAGTGCATCATTGTGGACGTTCTGCCTCTTTTCCTATGCTTTCAATGCAATTCCAGTCTACCTCCTGAAATCGGTTTCCTGCAATTCTGCCCCGCTTTCAAGTCCTCTTGGCAGCCTTACTTCAGTATATTTTTGGACGATAGCTGTCATTTATAAGTCTGCAGGTTTGTGAATTACAGTGCCCCTGAGCTCCTTTCTTCAACTCGCTTTCTTTTGAGCTGGCCGCAACACCGCAGGATGGCTTCAGGCCCTAATCTGGTTCCGGCACGGCACGCTGAGCCTTTGGTTAATTCCTCTTCCTGGTGGGAAATGAGGGTTAAATTTGCCCGTCCAGACACCTCCAGCTAGTCTCTCATTGGTTCTCGCTATTCCTGTTCATCTTCCGCAGAAATTGCAAACTGGGCCAAACAGGAGGTTAAAGGGACTAACTCTCCAAGTCGGGAGGGTGTTAGTAAAGCGTCTGGAATGTTGCACCCGAGTACCAGGGTACGAAAACTGAGACATATTTGAACACGTCTCCCGATCACATGGTTGATCATACTCTAGGTTCCACATGCATGTTTTAGCTGAAGGAAGAATACCTTAAACCTGGGTAGTTGAAACCCGTGGAATGGGTACCATGCAATATGACTTCAGAGGGTCTTCATTTGCTCACCAAACCTCTCCAATCCTATCACTGCTGCGTTTATGCCCCTGTACACATGCTTGATTCTCTTTCGGAGACATAGCAATCCATAGGTTTTAAGATACTTACTAGTCAGGTACATTCTTAGGCATTTAATATGCGGTGTTGAGTCCATTTCGTTGAGCAAGGAGTAGCTCTTGTCTATTCCATATTTGGCTTAAGGAACTTTATCTGTGTTCATTTCAATCTCTGGTTTTATGCAGCACCCCAACTCACCTTTCCCCTTAAGCAAGCATAAGTTGGTTTTCTAAATTTGAGACCCTGTTCTGTTCTGTAATTCAGTTCCTGTGTAGCCAAGTTTACATTCCGTGTATTACTGATATCTTATGATGTTTCTTTTTCTGTGTGACTTATTTCAGTTAGAATCATCATACCTGAATCCACTCATTGTGCTGCTAAGGGCCTGATGACATAGATTTCATTGCTGAGTGATATTGCTTTGTAAGTAAATACCACAACTTCTTTATCCATTTTTCACTTTCTGCGATGTTGAACTTGTACTGTAAACGAGGTTCTTGTAAACAGAGGCATCCCAAACTTTGGGGTGGCTGTGTCTTTTTGATTTTAATTTCCCTAAGCTATAGGACCATAAGTGGAAGTGCCCTAGGCTCTGTTGCTTTGTTTTTTAGATGTTTCAGGAAACACCATACACTTCTCCCGAGTGTCTGTTGGCAATTTACATCCCGCCCATCAGCATAACAAGGCTCCCAGTTCTCCATGGCCTGTCCTGCCTTTCTGGATTTTACACTTTTTTCAGATGGCCCTTTTGACCGGGGGGAAGTGAGACTTCATTGTAGTGCAGATTTCCTTTGCAAGCTTGCTTGGTTGGCCAAAAAGGGCGTATGCGTTTTTTCCTGAATATATTCAGGAAAAAACGCATACGCCCTTTTTGGCCAAGTGCATCATTGTGGACGTTCTGCCTCTTTTCCTATGCTTTCAATGCAATTCCAGTCTACCTCCTGAAATCGGTTTCCTGCAATTCTGCCCCGCTTTCAAGTCCTCTTGGCAGCCTTACTTCAGTATATTTTTGGACGATAGCTGTCATTTATAACTCTGCAGGTTTGTGAATTACAGTGCCCCTGAGCTCCTTTCTTCAACTCGCTTTCTTTTGAGCTGGCCGCAACACCGCAGGATGGCTTCAGGCCCTAATCTGGTTCCGGCACGGCACGCTGAGCCTTTGGTTAATTCCTCTTCCTGGTGGGAAATGAGAGTTAAATTTGCCCGTCCAGACACCTCCAGCTAGTCTCTCATTGGTTCTCGCTATTCCTGTTCATCTTCCGCAGAAATTGCAAACTGGGCCAAACAGGAGGTTAAAGGGACTGACTCTCCAAGTCGGGAGGCTGTTAGTAAAGCGTCTGGAATGTTGCACCCGAGTACCAGGGTACGAAAACTGAGACATATTTGAACACGTCTCCCGATCACATGGTTGATCATACTCTAGGTTCCACATGCATGTTTTAGCTGAAGGAAGAATACCTTAAACCTGGGTAGTTGAAACCCGTGGAATGGGTACCATGCAATATGACTTCAAAGGGTCTTCATTTGCTCACCGAACCTCTCCAATCCTATCACAGCTGCGTTTATGCCCCTGTACACATGCTTGATTCTCTTTCGGAGACATAGCAATCCATAGGTTTTAAGATACTTACTAGTCAGGTACATTCTTAGGCGTTTAATATGCGGTGTTGAGTCCATTTCGTTGACCAAGGAGTAGCTCTTGTCTATTCCATATTTGGCTTAAGGAACTTTATCTGTGCTCATTTCAATCTCTGGTTTTATGCAGCACCCCACCTCACCTTTACCCTTAAGCAAGCATAAGTTGGTTTTCTAAATTTGAGACCCTGTTCTGTTCTGTAATTCAGTTCCTGTGTAGCCAAGTTTACATTCCGTGTATTACTGATATCTTATGATGTTTCTTTTTCTGTGTGACTTATTTCAGTTAGAATCATCATACCTGAATCCACTCATTGTGCTGCTAAGGGCCTGATGACATAGATTTCATTGCTGAGTGATATTGCTTTGTAAGTAAATACCACAACTTCTTTATCCATTTTTCACTTTCTGCGATGTTGAACTTGTACTGTAAACGAGGTTCTTGTAAACAGAGGCGTCCCAAACTTTGGGGTGGCTGTGTCTTTTTGATTTTAATTTCCCTAAGCTATAGGACCATAAGTGGAAGTGCCCTAGGCTCTGTTGCTTTGTTTTTTAGATGTTTCAGGAAACACCATACACTTCTCCCGAGTGTCTGTTGGCAATTTACATCCCGCCCATCAGCATAACAAGGCTCCCAGTTCTCCATGGCCTGTCCTGCCTTTCTGGATTTTACACTTTTTTCAGATGGCCCTTTTGACCGGGGGGAAGTGAGACTTCATTGTAGTGCAGATTTCCTTTGCAAGCTTGCTTGGTTGGCCAAAAAGGGCGTATGCGTTTTTTCCTGAATATATTCAGGAAAAAACGCATACGCCCTTTTTGGCCAAGTGCATCATTGTGGACGTTCTGCCTCTTTTCCTATGCTTTCAATGCAATTCCAGTCTACCTCCTGAAATCGGTTTCCTGCAATTCTGCCCCGCTTTCAAGTCCTCTTGGCAGCCTTACTTCAGTATATTTTTGGACGATAGCTGTCATTTATAACTCTGCAGGTTTGTGAATTACAGTGCCCCTGAGCTCCTTTCTTCAACTCGCTTTCTTTTGAGCTGGCCGCAACACCGCAGGATGGCTTCAGGCCCTAATCTGGTTCCGGCACGGCACGCTGAGCCTTTGGTTAATTCCTCTTCCTGGTGGGAAATGAGAGTTAAATTTGCCCGTCCAGAAACCTCCAGCTAGTCTCTCATTGGTTCTCGCTATTCCTGTTCATCTTCCGCAGAAATTGCAAACTGGGCCAAACAGGAGGTTAAAGGGACTGACTCTCCAAGTCGGGAGGGTGTTAGTAAAGCATCTGGAATGTTGCACCCGAGTACCAGGGTACGAAAACTGAGACATATTTGAACACGTCTCCCGATCACATGGTTGATCATACTCTAGGTTCCACATGCATGTTTTAGCTGAAGGAAGAATACCTTAAACCTGGGTAGTTGAAACCCGTGGAATGGGTACCATGCAATATGACTTCAGAGGGTCTTCATTTGCTCACCAAACCTCTCCAATCCTATCACTGCTGCATTTATGCCCCTGTACACATGCTTGATTCTCTTTCGGAGACATAGCAATCCATAGGTTTTAAGATACTTACTAGTCAGGTACATTCTTAGGCGTTTAATATGCGGTGTTGTGTCCATTTCGTTGAGCAAGGAGTAGCTCTTGTCTATTCCATATTTGGCTTAAGGAACTTTATCTGTGCTGATTTCAATCTCTGGTTTTATGCAGCACCCCAACTCACCTTTCCCCTTAAGCAAGCATAAGTTGGTTTTCTAAATTTGAGACCCTGTTCTGTTCTGTAATTCAGTTCCTGTGTAGCCAAGTTTACATTCCGTGTATTACTGATATCTTATGATGTTTCTTTTTCTGTGTGACTTATTTCAGTTAGAATCATCATACCTGAATCCACTCATTGTGCTGCTAAGGGCCTGATGACATAGATTTCATTGCAGAGTGATATTGCTTTGTAAGTAAATACCACAACTTCTTTATCCATTTTTCACTTTCTGCGATGTTGAACTTGTACTGTAAACGAGGTTCTTGTAAACAGAGGCGTCCCAAACTTTGGGGTGGCTGTGTCTTTTTGATTTTAATTTCCCTAATCTATAGGACCATAAGTGGAAGTGCCCTAGGCTCTGTTGCTTTGTTTTTTAGATGTTTCAGGAAACACCATACACTTCTCCCGAGTGTCTGTTGGCAATTTACATCCCGCCCATCAGCATAACAAGGCTCCCAGTTCTCCATGGCCTGTCCTGCCTTTCTGGATTTTACACTTTTTTCACATGGCCCTTTTGACCGGGGGGAAGTGAGACTTCATTGTAGTGCAGATTTCCTTTGCAAGCTTGCTTGGTTGGCCAAAAAGGGCGTATGCGTTTTTTCCTGAATATATTCAGGAAAAAACGCATACGCCCTTTTTGGCCAAGTGCATCATTGTGGACGTTCTGCCTCTTTTCCTATGCTTTCAATGCAATTCCAGTCTACCTCCTGAAATCGGTTTCCTGCAATTCTGCCCCGCTTTCAAGTCCTCTTGGCAGCCTTACTTCAGTATATTTTTGGACGATAGCTGTCATTTATAACTCTGCAGGTTTGTGAATTACAGTGCCCCTGAGCTCCTTTCTTCAACTCGCTTTCTTGTGAGCTGGCCGCAACACCACAGGATGGCTTCAGGCCCTAATCTGGTTCCGGCACGGCACGCTGAGCCTTTGGTTAATTCCTCTTCCTGGTGGGAAATGAGAGTTAAATTTGCCCGTCCAGACACCTCCAGCTAGTCTCTCATTGGTTCTCGCTATTCCTGTTCATCTTCCGCAGAAATTGCAAACTGGGCCAAACAGGAGGTTAAAGGGACTGACTCTCCAAGTCGGGAGGCTGTTAGTAAAGCGTCTGGAATGTTGCACCCGAGTACCAGGGTACGAAAACTGAGACATATTTGAACACGTCTCCCGATCACATGGTTGATCATACTCTAGGTTCCACATGCATGTTTTAGCTGAAGGAAGAATACCTTAAACCTGGGTAGTTGAAACCCGTGGAATGGGTACCATGCAATATGACTTCAGAGGGTCTTCATTTGCTCACCAAACCTCTCCAATCCTATCACTGCTGCGTTTATGCCCCTGTACACATGCTTGATTCTCTTTCGGAGACATAGCAATCCATAGGTTTTAAGGTACTTACTAGTCAGGTACATTCTTAGGCGTTTAATATGCGGTGTTGTGTCCATTTCGTTGAGCAAGGAGTAGCTCTTGTCTATTCCATATTTGGCTTAAGGAACTTTATCTGTGCTGATTTCATTCTCTGGTTTTATGCAGCACCCCAACTCACCTTTCCCCTTAAGCAAGCATAAGTTGGTTTTCTAAATTTGAGACCCTGTTCTGTTCTGTAATTCAGTTCCTGTGTAGCCAAGTTTACATTCCGTGTATTACTGATATCTTATGATGTTTCTTTTTCTGTGTGACTTATTTCAGTTAGAATCATCATACCTGAATCCACTCATTGTGCTGCTAAGGGCCTGATGACATAGATTTCATTGCAGAGTGATATTGCTTTGTAAGTAAATACCACAACTTCTTTATCCATTTTTCACTTTCTGTGATGTTGAACTTGTACTGTAAACGAGGTTCTTGTAAACAGAGGCGTCCCAAACTTTGGGGTGGCTGTGTCTTTTTGATTTTAATTTCCCTAATCTATAGGACCATAAGTGGAAGTGCCCTAGGCTCTGTTGCTTTGTTTTTTAGATGTTTCAGGAAACACCATACACTTCTCCCGAGTGTCTGTTGGCAATTTACATCCCGCCCATCAGCATAACAAGGCTCCCAGTTCTCCATGGCCTGTCCTGCCTTTCTGGATTTTACACTTTTTTCAGATGGCCCTTTTGACCGGGGGGAAGTGAGACTTCATTGTAGTGCAGATTTCCTTTGCAAGCTTGCTTGGTTGGCCAAAAAGGGCGTATGCGTTTTTTCCTGAATATATTCAGGAAAAAACGCATACGCCCTTTTTGGCCAAGTGCATCATTGTGGACGTTCTGCCTCTTTTCCTATGCTTTCAATGCAATTCCAGTCTACCTCCTGAAATCGGTTTCCTGCAATTCTGCCCCGCTTTCAAGTCCTCTTGGCAGCCTTACTTCAGTATATTTTTGGACGATAGCTGTCATTTATAACTCTGCAGGTTTGTGAATTACAGTGCCCCTGAGCTCCTTTCTTCAACTCGCTTTCTTGTGAGCTGGCCGCAACACCGCAGGATGGCTTCAGGCCCTAATCTGGTTCCGGCACGGCACGCTGAGCCTTTGGTTAATTCCTCTTCCTGGTGGGAAATGAGAGTTAAATTTGCCCGTCCAGACACCTCCAGCTAGTCTCTCATTGGTTCTCGCTATTCCTGTTCATCTTCCGCAGAAATTGCAAACTGGGCCAAACAGGAGGTTAAAGGGACTGACTCTCCAAGTCGGGAGGGTGTTAGTAAAGCGTCTGGAATGTTGCACCCGAGTACCAGGGTACGAAAACTGAGACATATTTGAACACGTCTCCCGATCACATGGTTGATCATACTCTAGGTTCCACATGCATGTTTTAGCTGAAGGAAGAATACCTTAAACCTGGGTAGTTGAAACCCGTGGAATGGGTACCATGCAATATGACTTCAGAGGGTTTTCATTTGCTCACCAAACCTCTCCAATCCTATCACTGCTGCATTTATGCCCCTGTACACATGCTTGATTCTCTTTCGGAGACATAGCAATCCATAGGTTTTAAGATACTTACTAGTCAGGTACATTCTTAGGCATTTAATATGCGGTGTTGAGTCCATTTCGTTGAGCAAGGAGTAGCTCTTGTCTATTCCATATTTGGCTTAAGGAACTTTATCTGTGTTCATTTCAATCTCTGGTTTTATGCAGCACCCCAACTCACCTTTCCCCTTAAGCAAGCATAAGTTGGTTTTCTAAATTTGAGACCCTGTTCTGTTCTGTAATTCAGTTCCTGTGTAGCCAAGTTTACATTCCGTGTATTACTGATATCTTATGATGTTTCTTTTTCTGTGTGACTTATTTCAGTTAGAATCATCATACCTGAATCCACTCATTGTGCTGCTAAGGGCCTGATGACATAGATTTCATTGCTGAGTGATATTGCTTTGTAAGTAAATACCACAACTTCTTTATCCATTTTTCACTTTCTGCGATGTTGAACTTGTACTGTAAACGAGGTTCTTGTAAACAGAGGCATCCCAAACTTTGGGGTGGCTGTGTCTTTTTGATTTTAATTTCCCTAAGCTATAGGACCATAAGTGGAAGTGCCCTAGGCTCTGTTGCTTTGTTTTTTAGATGTTTCAGGAAACACCATACACTTCTCCCGAGTGTCTGTTGGCAATTTACATCCCGCCCATCAGCATAACAAGGCTCCCAGTTCTCCATGGCCTGTCCTGCCTTTCTGGATTTTACACTTTTTTCAGATGGCCCTTTTGACCGGGGGGAAGTGAGACTTCATTGTAGTGCAGATTTCCTTTGCAAGCTTGCTTGGTTGGCCAAAAAGGGCGTATGCGTTTTTTCCTGAATATATTCAGGAAAAAACGCATACGCCCTTTTTGGCCAAGTGCATCATTGTGGACGTTCTGCCTCTTTTCCTATCCTTTCAATGCAATTCCAGTCTACCTCCTGAAATCGGTTTCCTGCAATTCTGCCCCGCTTTCAAGTCCTCTTGGCAGCCTTACTTCAGTATATTTTTGGACGATAGCTGTCATTTATAACTCTGCAGGTTTGTGAATTACAGTGCCCCTGAGCTCCTTTCTTCAACTCGCTTTCTTGTGAGCTGGCCGCAACACCGCAGGATGGCTTCAGGCCCTAATCTGGTTCCGGCACGGCACGCTGAGCCTTTGGTTAATTCCTCTTCCTGGTGGGAAATGAGAGTTAAATTTGCCCGTCCAGACACCTCCAGCTAGTCTCTCATTGGTTCTCGCTATTCCTATTCATCTTCCGCAGAAATTGCAAACTGGGCCAAACAGGAGGTTAAAGGGACTGACTCTCCAAGTTGGGAGGGTGTTAGTAAAGCGTCTGGAATGTTGCACCCGAGTACCAGGGTACGAAAACTGAGACATATTTGAACACGTCTCCCGATCACATGGTTGATCAGACTCTAGGTTCCACATGCATGTTTTACCTGAAGGAAGAATACCTTAAACCTGGGTAGTTGAAACCCGTGGAATGGGTACCATGCAATATGACTTCAAAGGGTCTTCATTTGCTCACCGAACCTCTCCAATCCTATCACTGCTGTGTTTATGCCCCTGTACACATGCTTGATTCTCTTTCGGAGACATAGCAATCCATAGGTTTTAAGATACTTACTAGTCAGGTACATTCTTAGGCGTTTAATATGCGGTGTTGAGTCCATTTCTTTGAGCAAGGAGTAGCTCTTGTCTATTCCATATTTGGCTTAAGGAACTTTATCTGTGCTCATTTCAATCTCTGGTTTTATGCAGCACCCCAACTCACCTTTCCCCTTAAGCAAGCATAAGTTGGTTTTCTAAATTTGAGACCCTGTTCTGTTTTGGAATTCAGTTCCTGTGTAGCCAAGTTTACATTCCGTGTATTACTGATATCTTATGATGTTTCTTTTTCTGTGTGACTTATTTCAGTTAGAATCCTCGTACCTGAACCCACTCATTATGCTGCTACGGGCCTGATGACATAGATTTCATTGCTGAGTGATACTGCATTGTACGTAAGTACCACAAGTTCTTTATCCATTTTTCACTTTCTGTGATATTGAACTTGTACGGTAAACGAGGTTCTTGTAAACAGAGGCGTCCCAAACTTTGGGGTGGCTGTGTCTTTTTGATTTTAATTTCCCTAAGCTATAGGACCATAAGTGGAAGTGCCCTAGGGTCTGTTGCTTTGTGTTTTAGATGTTTCAGGAAACACCATACACTTCTCCCGAGTGTCTGTTGGCAATTTACATCCCGCCCATCAGCATAACAAGGCTCCCAGTTCTCCATGGCCTGTCCTGCCTTTCTGGATTTTACACTTTTTTCAGATGGCCCTTTTGACCGGGGGGAAGTGAGACTTCATTGTAGTGCAGATTTCCTTTGCAAGCTTGCTTGGTTGGCCAAAAAGGGCGTATGCGTTTTTTCCTGAATATATTCAGGAAAAAACGCATACGCCCTTTTTGGCCAAGTGCATCATTGTGGACGTTCTGCCTCTTTTCCTATGCTTTCAATGCAATTCCAGTCTACCTCCTGAAATCGGTTTCCTGCAATTCTGCCCCGCTTTCAAGTCCTCTTGGCAGCCTTACTTCAGTATATTTTTGGACGATAGCTGTCATTTATAAGTCTGCAGGTTTGTGAATTACAGTGCCCCTGAGCTCCTTTCTTCAACTCGCTTTCTTTTGAGCTGGCCGCAACACCGCAGGATGGCTTCAGGCCCTAATCTGGTTCCGGCACGGCACACTGAGCCTTTGGTTAATTCCTCTTCCTGGTGGGAAATGAGAGTTAAATTTGCCCGTCCAGACACCTCCAGCTAGTCTCTCATTGGTTCTCGCTATTCCTGTTCATCTTCCGCAGAAATTGCAAACTGGGCCAAACAGGAGGTTAAAGGGACTGACTCTCCAAGTCGGGAGAGTGTTAGTAAAGCGTCTGGAATGTTGCACCCGAGTACCAGGGTACGAAAACTGAGACATATTTGAACACGTCTCCCGATCACATGGTTGATCATACTCTAGGTTCCACATGCATGTTTTAGCTGAAGGAAGAATACCTTAAACCTGGGTAGTTGAAACCCGTGGAATGGGTACCATGCAATATGACTTCAGAGGGTTTTCATTTGCTCACCAAACCTCTCCAATCCTATCACTGCTGCATTTATGCCCCTGTACACATGCTTGATTCTCTTTCGGAGACATAGCAATCCATAGGTTTTAAGATACTTACTAGTCAGGTACATTCTTAGGCATTTAATATGCGGTGTTGAGTCCATTTCGTTGAGCAAGGAGTAGCTCTTGTCTATTCCATATTTGGCTTAAGGAACTTTATCTGTGTTCATTTCAATCTCTGGTTTTATGCAGCACCCCAACTCACCTTTCCCCTTAAGCAAGCATAAGTTTGTTTTCTAAATTTGAGACCCTGTTCTGTTCTGTAATTCAGTTCCTGTGTAGCCAAGTTTACATTCCGTGTATTACTGATATCTTATGATGTTTCTTTTTCTGTGTGACTTATTTCAGTTAGAATCATCATACCTGAATCCACTCATTGTGCTGCTAAGGGCCTGATGACATAGATTTCATTGCTGAGTGATATTGCTTTGTAAGTAAATACCACAACTTCTTTATCCATTTTTCACTTTCTGCGATGTTGAACTTGTACTGTAAACGAGGTTCTTGTAAACAGAGGCATCCCAAACTTTGGGGTGGCTGTGTCTTTTTGATTTTAATTTCCCTAAGCTATAGGACCATAAGTGGAAGTGCCCTAGGCTCTGTTGCTTTGTTTTTTAGATGTTTCAGGAAACACCATACACTTCTCCCGAGTGTCTGTTGGCAATTTACATCCCGCCCATCAGCATAACAAGGCTCCCAGTTCTCCATGGCCTGTCCTGCCTTTCTGGATTTTACACTTTTTTCAGATGGCCCTTTTGACCGGGGGGAAGTGAGACTTCATTGTAGTGCAGATTTCCTTTGCAAGCTTGCTTGGTTGGCCAAAAAGTGCGTATGCGTTTTATCCTGAATATATTCAGGAAAAAACGCATACGCCCTTTTTGGCCAAGTGCATCATTGTGGACGTTCTGCCTCTTTTCCTATGCTTTCAATGCAATTCCAGTCTACCTCCTGAAATCGGTTTCCTGCAATTCTGCCCCACTTTCAAGTCCTCTTGGCAGCCTTACTTCAGTATATTTTTGGACGATAGCTGTCATTTATAACTCTGCAGGTTTGTGAATTACAGTGCCCCTGAGCTCCTTTCTTCAACTCGCTTTCTTGTGAGCTGGCCGCAACACCGCAGGATGGCTTCAGGCCCTAATCTGGTTCCGGCACGGCACGCTGAGCCTTTGGTTAATTCCTCTTCCTGGTGGGAAATGAGAGTTAAATTTGCCCGTCCAGACACCTCCAGCTAGTCTCTCATTGGTTCTCGCTATTCCTGTTCATCTTCCGCAGAAATTGCAAACTGGGCCAAACAGGAGGTTAAAGGGACTGACTCTCCAAGTCGGGAGGGTGTTAGTAAAGCGTCTGGAATGTTGCACCCGAGTACCAGGGTACGAAAACTGAGACATATTTGAACACGTTTCCCGATCACATGGTTGATCAGACTCTAGGTTCCACATGCATGTTTTACCTGAAGGAAGAATACCTTAAACCTGGGTAGTTGAAACCCGTGGAATGGGTACCATGCAATATGACTTCAAAGGGTCTTCATTTGCTCACCGAACCTCTCCAATCCTATCACTGCTGTGTTTATGCCCCTGTACACATGTTTGATTCTCTTTCGGAGACATAGCAATCCATAGGTTTTAAGATACTTACTAGTCAGGTACATTCTTAGGCGTTTAATATGCGGTGTTGAGTCCATTTCTTTGAGCAAGGAGTAGCTCTTGTCTATTCCATATTTGGCTTAAGGAACTTTATCTGTGCTCATTTCAATCTCTGGTTTTATGCAGCACCCCAACTCACCTTTCCCCTTAAGCAAGCATAAGTTGGTTTTCTAAATTTGAGACCCTGTTCTGTTCTGTAATTCAGTTCCTGTGTAGCCAAGTTTACATTCCGTGTATTACTGATATCTTATGATGTTTCTTTTTCTGTGTGACTTATTTCAGTTAGAATCATCATACCTGAATCCACTCATTGTGCTGCTAAGGGCCTGATGACATAGATTTCATTGCTGAGTGATATTGCTTTGTAAGTAAATACCACAACTTCTTTATCCATTTTTCACTTTCTGCGATGTTGAACTTGTACTGTAAACGAGGTTCTTGTAAACAGAGGCATCCCAAACTTTGGGGTGGCTGTGTCTTTTTGATTTTAATTTCCCTAAGCTATAGGACCATAAGTGGAAGTGCCCTAGGCTCTGTTGCTTTGTTTTTTAGATGTTTCAGGAAACACCATACACTTCTCCCGAGTGTCTGTTGGCAATTTACATCCCGCCCATCAGCATAACAAGGCTCCCAGTTCTCCATGGCCTGTCCTGCCTTTCTGGATTTTACACTTTTTTCAGATGGCCCTTTTGACCGGGGGGAAGTGAGACTTCATTGTAGTGCAGATTTCCTTTGCAAGCTTGCTTGGTTGGCCAAAAAGGGCGTATGCGTTTTATCCTGAATATATTCAGGAAAAAACGCATACGCCCTTTTTGGCCAAGTGCATCATTGTGGACGTTCTGCCTCTTTTCCTATGCTTTCAATGCAATTCCAGTCTACCTCCTGAAATCGGTTTCCTGCAATTCTGCCCCGCTTTCAAGTCCTCTTGGCAGCCTTACTTCAGTATATTTTTGGACGATAGCTGTCATTTATAACTCTGCAGGTTTGTGAATTACAGTGCCCCTGAGCTCCTTTCTTCAACTCGCTTTCTTTTGAGCTGGCCGCAACACCGCAGGATGGCTTCAGGCCCTAATCTGGTTCCGGCACGGCACGCTGAGCCTTTGGTTAATTCCTCTTCCTGGTGGGAAATGAGAGTTAAATTTGCCCGTCCAGACACCTCCAGCTAGTCTCTCATTGGTTCTCGCTATTCCTGTTCATCTTCCGCAGAAATTGCAAACTGGGCCAAACAGGAGGTTAAAGGGACTGACTCTCCAAGTCGGGAGAGTGTTAGTAAAGCGTCTGGAATGTTGCACCCGAGTACTAGGGTACGAAAACTGAGACATATTTGAACACGTTTCCCGATCACATGGTTGATCATACTCTAGGTTCCACATGCATGTTTTACCTGAAGGAAGAATACCTTAAACCTGGGTAGTTGAAACCCGTGGAATGGGTACCATGCAATATGACTTCAAAGGGTCTTCATTTGCTCACCGAACCTCTCCAATCCTATCACTGCTGTGTTTATGCCCCTGTACACATGCTTGATTCTCTTTCGGAGACATAGCAATCCATAGGTTTTAAGATACTTACTAGTCAGGTACATTCTTAGGCGTTTAATATGCGGTGTTGAGTCCATTTCTTTGAGCAAGGAGTAGCTCTTGTCTATTCCATATTTGGCTTAAGGAACTTTATCTGTGCTCATTTCAATCTCTGGTTTTATGCAGCACCCCAACTCACCTTTCCCCTTAAGCAAGCATAAGTTGGTTTTCTAAATTTGAGACCCTGTTCTGTTCTGTGATTCAGTTCCTGTGTAGCCAAGTTTACATTCCGTGTATTACTGATATCTTATGATGTTTCTTTTTCTGTGTGACTTATTTCAGTTAGAATCATCATACCTGAATCCACTCATTGTGCTGCTAAGGGCCTGATGACATAGATTTCATTGCTGAGTGATATTGCTTTGTAAGTAAATACCACAACTTCTTTATCCATTTTTCACTTTCTGCGATGTTGAACTTGTACTGTAAACGAGGTTCTTGTAAACAGAGGCGTCCCAAACTTTGGGGTGGCTGTGTCTTTTTGATTTTAATTTCCCTAAGCTATAGGACCATAAGTGGAAGTGCCCTAGGCTCTGTTGCTTTGTTTTTTAGATGTTTCAGGAAACACCATACACTTCTCCCGAGTGTCTGTTGGCAATTTACATCCCGCCCATCAGCATAACAAGGCTCCCAGTTCTCCATGGCCTGTCCTGCCTTTCTGGATTTTACACTTTTTTCAGATGGCCCTTTTGACCGGGGGGAAGTGAGACTTCATTGTAGTGCAGATTTCCTTTGCAAGCTTGCTTGGTTGGCCAAAAAGGGCGTATGCGTTTTATCCTGAATATATTCAGGAAAAAACGCATACGCCCTTTTTGGCCAAGTGCATCATTGTGGACGTTCTGCCTCTTTTCCTATGCTTTCAATGCAATTCCAGTCTACCTCCTGAAATCGGTTTCCTGCAATTCTGCCCCGCTTTCAAGTCCTCTTGGCAGCCTTACTTCAGTATATTTTTGGACGATAGCTGTCATTTATAACTCTGCAGGTTTGTGAATTACAGTGCCCCTGAGCTCCTTTCTTCAACTCGCTTTCTTTTGAGCTGGCCGCAACACCGCAGGATGGCTTCAGGCCCTAATCTGGTTCCGGCACGGCACGCTGAGCCTTTGGTTAATTCCTCTTCCTGGTGGGAAATGAGAGTTAAATTTGCCTGTCCAGACACCTCCAGCTAGTCTCTCATTGGTTCTCGCTATTCCTGTTCATCTTCCGCAGAAATTGCAAACTGGGCCAAACAGGAGGTTAAAGGGACTGACTCTCCAAGTCGGGAGAGTGTTAGTAAAGCGTCTGGAATGTTGCACCCGAGTACCAGGGTACGAAAACTGAGACATATTTGAACACGTCTCCCGATCACATGGTTGATCATACTCTAGGATCCACATGCATGTTTTAACTGAAGGAAGAATACCTTAAACCTGGGTAGTTGAAACCCGTGGAATGGGTACCATGCAATATGACTTCAAAGGGTCTTCATTTGCTCTCCGAACCTCTCCAATCCTATCACTGCTGCGTTTATGCCCCTGTACACATGCTTGATTCTCTTTCGGAGACATAGCAATCCATAGGTTTTAAGATACTTACTAGTCAGGTACATTCTTAGGCATTTAATATGCGGTGTTGAGTCCATTTCGTTGAGCAAGGAGTAGCTCTTGTCTATTCTATATTTGGCTTAAGGAACTTTATCTGTGCTCATTTCAATCTCTGGTTTTATGCAGCACCCCAACTCACCTTTCCCCTTAAGCAAGCATAAGTTGATTTTCTAAATTTGAGACCCTGTTCTGTTCTGTAATTCAGTTCCTGTGTAGCCGAGTTTACATTCCGTGTATTACTGATATCTTATGATGTTTCTTTTTCTGTGTGACTTATTTCAGTTAGAATCATCATACCTGAATCAACTCATTGTGCTGCTAAGGGCCTGATGACATAGATTTCATTGCTGAGTGATATTGCTTTGTAAGTAAATACCACAACTTCTTTATCCATTTTTCACTTTCTGCGATGTTGAACTTGTACTGTAAACGAGGTTCTTGTAAACAGAGGCGTCCCAAACTTTGGGGTGGCTGTGTCTTTTTGATTTTAATTTCCCTAAGCTATAGGACCATAAGTGGAAGTGCCCTAGGCTCTGTTGCTTTGTTTTTTAGATGTTTCAGGAAACACCATACACTTCTCCCGAGTGTCTGTTGGCAATTTACATCCCACCCATCAGCATAACAAGGCTCCCAGTTCTCCATGGCCTGTCCTGCCTTTCTGGATTTTACACTTTTTTCAGATGGCCCTTTTGACCGGGGGGAAGTGAGACTTCATTGTAGTGCAGATTTCCTTTGCAAGCTTGCTTGGTTGGCCAAAAAGGGCGTATGCGTTTCTTCCTGAATATATTCAGGAAAAAACGCATACGCCCTTTATGGCCAAGTGCATCATTGTGGACGTTCTGCCTCTTTTCCTATGCTTTCAATGCAATTCCAGTCTACCTCCTGAAATCGGTTTCCTGCAATTCTGCCCCGCTTTCAAGTCCTCTTGGCAGCCTTACTTCAGTATATTTTTGGACGATAGCTGTCATTTATAACTCTGCAGGTTTGTGAATTACAGTGCCCCTGAGCTCCTTTCTTCAACTCGCTTTCTTTTGAGCTGGCAGCAACACCGCAGGATGGCTTCAGGCCCTAATCTGGTTCCGGCACGGCACGCTGAGCCTTTGGTTAATTGCTCTTCCTCATGGGAAATGAGAGTTAAATTTGCCCGTCCAGACACCTCCAGCTAGTCTCTCATTGGTTCTCGCTATTCCTGTTCATCTTCCGCAGAAATTGCAAACTGGGCCAAACAGGAGGTTAAAGGGACTGACTCTCCAAGTCGGGAGGATGTTAGTAAAGCGTCTGGAATGTTGCACCCGAGTACCAGGGTACGAAAACTGAGACATATTTGAACACGTCTCCCGATCACATGGTTGATCATACTCTAGGTTCCACATGCATGTTTTAGCTGAAGGAAGAATACCTTAAACCTGGGTAGTTGAAACCCGTGGAATGGGTACCATGCAATATGACTTCAAAGGGTCTTCATTTGCTCACCGAACCTCTCCAATCCTATCACTGCTGCGTTTATGCCCCTGTACACATGCTTGATTCTCTTTCGGAGACATAGCAATCCATAGGTTTTAAGATACTTACTAGTCAGGTACATTCTTAGGCGTTTAATATGCGGTGTTGAGTCCATTTCGTTGAGCAAGGAGTAGCTCTTGTCTATTCCATATTTGGCTTAAGGAAGTTTATCTGTGCTCATTTCAATCTCTGGTTTTATGCAGCACCCCAACTCACCTTTACCCTTAAGCAAGCATAAGTTGGTTTTCTAAATTTGAGACCCTGTTCTGTTCTGTAATTCAGTTCCTGTGTAGCCAAGTTTACATTCTGTGTATTACTGATATCTTATGATGTTTCTTTTTCTGTGTGACTTATTTCAGTTAGAATCATCATACCTGAATCCACTCATTGTGCTGCTAAGGGCCTGATGACATAGATTTCATTGCTGAGTGATATTGCTTTGTAAGTAAATACCACAACTTCTTTGTCCATTTTTCACATTCTGCGATGTTAAAATTGTACTGTAAACGAGGTTCTTGTAAACAGAGGCGTCCCAAACTTTGGGGTGGCTGTGTCTTTTTGATTTTAATTTCCCTAAGCTATAGGACCACAATTGGAAGTGCCCTAGGCTCTGTTGCTTTGTTTTTTAGATGTTTCAAGAAACACCATACACTTCTCCCGAGTGTCTGTTGGCAATTTACATCCCGCCCATCAGCATAACAAGGCTCCCAGTTCTCCATGGCCTGTCCTGCCTTTCTGGATTTTACACTTTTTTCAGATGGCCCTTTTGACCGGGGGGAAGTGAGACTTCATTGTAGTGCAGATTTCCTTTGCAAGCTTGCTTGGTTGGCCAAAAAGGGCGTATGCGTTTTTTCCTGAATATATTCAGGAAAAAATGCATACGCCCTTTTTGGCCAAGTGCATCATTGTGGACGTTCTGCCTCTTTTCCTATGCTTTCAATGCAATTCCAGTCTACCTCCTGAAATCGGTTTCCTGCAATTCTGCCCCGCTTTCAAGTCCTCTTGGCAGCCTTACTTCAGTATATTTTTGGACGATAGCTGTCATTTATAACTCTGCAGGTTTGTGAATTACAGTGGCCCTGAGCTCCTTTCTTCAACTCGCTTTCTTTTGAGCTGGCCGCAACACCGCAGGATGGCTTCAGGCCCTAATCTGGTTCCGGCACGGCACGCTGAGCCTTTGGTTAATTCCTCTTCCTGGTGGGAAATGAGAGTTAAATTTGCCCGTCCAGACACCTCCAGCTAGTCTCTCATTGGTTCTCACTATTCCTGTTCATCTTCCGCAGAAATTGCCAACTGGGCCAAACAGGAGGTTGAAGGGACTGACTCTCCAAGTTGGGAGGGTGTTAGTAAAGCGTCTGGAATGTTGCACCCGAGTACCAGGGTACGAAAACTGAGACATATTTGAACACGTCTCCCGATCACATGGTTGATCATACTCTAGGTTCCACATGCATGTTTTACCTGAAGGAAGAATACCTTAAACCTGGGTAGTTGAAACCCGTGGAATGGGTACCATGCAATATGACTTCAAAGGGTCTTCATTTGCTCACCGAACCTCTCCAATCCTATCACTGCTGTGTTTATGCCCCTGTACACATGCTTGATTCTCTTTCGGAGACATAGCAATCCATAGGTTTTAAGATACTTACTAGTCAGGTACATTCTTAGGCGTTTAATATGCGGTGTTGAGTCCATTTCTTTGAGCAAGGAGTAGCTCTTGTCTATTCCATATTTGGCTTAAGGAACTTTATCTGTGCTCATTTCAATCTCTGGTTTTATGCAGCACCCCAACTCACCTTTCCCCTTAAGCAAGCATAAGTTGGTTTTCTAAATTTGAGACCCTGTTCTGTTCTGTGATTCAGTTCCTGTGTAGCCAAGTTTACATTCCGTGTATTACTGATATCTTATGATGTTTCTTTTTCTGTGTGACTTATTTCAGTTAGAATCATCATACCTGAATCCACTCATTGTGCTGCTAAGGGCCTGATGACATAGATTTCATTGCTGAGTGATATTGCTTTGTAAGTAAATACCACAACTTCTTTATCCATTTTTCACTTTCTGCGATGTTGAACTTGTACTGTAAACGAGGTTCTTGTAAACAGAGGCGTCCCAAACTTTGGGGTGGCTGTGTCTTTTTGATTTTAATTTCCCTAAGCTATAGGACCATAAGTGGAAGTGCCCTAGGCTCTGTTGCTTTGTTTTTTAGATGTTTCAGGAAACACCATACACTTCTCCCGAGTGTCTGTTGGCAATTTACATCCCGCCCATCAGCATAACAAGGCTCCCAGTTCTCCATGGCCTGTCCTGCCTTTCTGGATTTTACACTTTTTTCAGATGGCCCTTTTGACCGGGGGGAAGTGAGACTTCATTGTAGTGCAGATTTCCTTTGCAAGCTTGCTTGGTTGGCCAAAAAGGGCGTATGCGTTTTATCCTGAATATATTCAGGAAAAAACGCATACGCCCTTTTTGGCCAAGTGCATCATTGTGGACGTTCTGCCTCTTTTCCTATGCTTTCAATGCAATTCCAGTCTACCTCCTGAAATCGGTTTCCTGCAATTCTGCCCCGCTTTCAAGTCCTCTTGGCAGCCTTACTTCAGTATATTTTTGGACGATAGCTGTCATTTATAACTCTGCAGGTTTGTGAATTACAGTGCCCCTGAGCTCCTTTCTTCAACTCGCTTTCTTTTGAGCTGGCCGCAACACCGCAGGATGGCTTCAGGCCCTAATCTGGTTCCGGCACGGCACGCTGAGCCTTTGGTTAATTCCTCTTCCTGGTGGGAAATGAGAGTTAAATTTGCCTGTCCAGACACCTCCAGCTAGTCTCTCATTGGTTCTCGCTATTCCTGTTCATCTTCCGCAGAAATTGCAAACTGGGCCAAACAGGAGGTTAAAGGGACTGACTCTCCAAGTCGGGAGAGTGTTAGTAAAGCGTCTGGAATGTTGCACCCGAGTACCAGGGTACGAAAACTGAGACATATTTGAACACGTCTCCCGATCACATGGTTGATCATACTCTAGGATCCACATGCATGTTTTAACTGAAGGAAGAATACCTTAAACCTGGGTAGTTGAAACCCGTGGAATGGGTACCATGCAATATGACTTCAAAGGGTCTTCATTTGCTCTCCGAACCTCTCCAATCCTATCACTGCTGCGTTTATGCCCCTGTACACATGCTTGATTCTCTTTCGGAGACATAGCAATCCATAGGTTTTAAGATACTTACTAGTCAGGTACATTCTTAGGCATTTAATATGCGGTGTTGAGTCCATTTCGTTGAGCAAGGAGTAGCTCTTGTCTATTCTATATTTGGCTTAAGGAACTTTATCTGTGCTCATTTCAATCTCTGGTTTTATGCAGCACCCCAACTCACCTTTCCCCTTAAGCAAGCATAAGTTGATTTTCTAAATTTGAGACCCTGTTCTGTTCTGTAATTCAGTTCCTGTGTAGCCGAGTTTACATTCCGTGTATTACTGATATCTTATGATGTTTCTTTTTCTGTGTGACTTATTTCAGTTAGAATCATCATACCTGAATCAACTCATTGTGCTGCTAAGGGCCTGATGACATAGATTTCATTGCTGAGTGATATTGCTTTGTAAGTAAATACCACAACTTCTTTATCCATTTTTCACTTTCTGCGATGTTGAACTTGTACTGTAAACGAGGTTCTTGTAAACAGAGGCGTCCCAAACTTTGGGGTGGCTGTGTCTTTTTGATTTTAATTTCCCTAAGCTATAGGACCATAAGTGGAAGTGCCCTAGGCTCTGTTGCTTTGTTTTTTAGATGTTTCAGGAAACACCATACACTTCTCCCGAGTGTCTGTTGGCAATTTACATCCCACCCATCAGCATAACAAGGCTCCCAGTTCTCCATGGCCTGTCCTGCCTTTCTGGATTTTACACTTTTTTCAGATGGCCCTTTTGACCGGGGGGAAGTGAGACTTCATTGTAGTGCAGATTTCCTTTGCAAGCTTGCTTGGTTGGCCAAAAAGGGCGTATGCGTTTCTTCCTGAATATATTCAGGAAAAAACGCATACGCCCTTTATGGCCAAGTGCATCATTGTGGACGTTCTGCCTCTTTTCCTATGCTTTCAATGCAATTCCAGTCTACCTCCTGAAATCGGTTTCCTGCAATTCTGCCCCGCTTTCAAGTCCTCTTGGCAGCCTTACTTCAGTATATTTTTGGACGATAGCTGTCATTTATAACTCTGCAGGTTTGTGAATTACAGTGCCCCTGAGCTCCTTTCTTCAACTCGCTTTCTTTTGAGCTGGCAGCAACACCGCAGGATGGCTTCAGGCCCTAATCTGGTTCCGGCACGGCACGCTGAGCCTTTGGTTAATTGCTCTTCCTCATGGGAAATGAGAGTTAAATTTGCCCGTCCAGACACCTCCAGCTAGTCTCTCATTGGTTCTCGCTATTCCTGTTCATCTTCCGCAGAAATTGCAAACTGGGCCAAACAGGAGGTTAAAGGGACTGACTCTCCAAGTCGGGAGGATGTTAGTAAAGCGTCTGGAATGTTGCACCCGAGTACCAGGGTACGAAAACTGAGACATATTTGAACACGTCTCCCGATCACATGGTTGATCATACTCTAGGTTCCACATGCATGTTTTAGCTGAAGGAAGAATACCTTAAACCTGGGTAGTTGAAACCCGTGGAATGGGTACCATGCAATATGACTTCAAAGGGTCTTCATTTGCTCACCGAACCTCTCCAATCCTATCACTGCTGCGTTTATGCCCCTGTACACATGCTTGATTCTCTTTCGGAGACATAGCAATCCATAGGTTTTAAGATACTTACTAGTCAGGTACATTCTTAGGCGTTTAATATGCGGTGTTGAGTCCATTTCGTTGAGCAAGGAGTAGCTCTTGTCTATTCCATATTTGGCTTAAGGAAGTTTATCTGTGCTCATTTCAATCTCTGGTTTTATGCAGCACCCCAACTCACCTTTACCCTTAAGCAAGCATAAGTTGGTTTTCTAAATTTGAGACCCTGTTCTGTTCTGTAATTCAGTTCCTGTGTAGCCAAGTTTACATTCTGTGTATTACTGATATCTTATGATGTTTCTTTTTCTGTGTGACTTATTTCAGTTAGAATCATCATACCTGAATCCACTCATTGTGCTGCTAAGGGCCTGATGACATAGATTTCATTGCTGAGTGATATTGCTTTGTAAGTAAATACCACAACTTCTTTATCCATTTTTCACATTCTGCGATGTTAAAATTGTACTGTAAACGAGGTTCTTGTAAACAGAGGCGTCCCAAACTTTGGGGTGGCTGTGTCTTTTTGATTTTAATTTCCCTAAGCTATAGGACCACAATTGGAAGTGCCCTAGGCTCTGTTGCTTTGTTTTTTAGATGTTTCAAGAAACACCATACACTTCTCCCGAGTGTCTGTTGGCAATTTACATCCCGCCCATCAGCATAACAAGGCTCCCAGTTCTCCATGGCCTGTCCTGCCTTTCTGGATTTTACACTTTTTTCAGATGGCCCTTTTGACCGGGGGGAAGTGAGACTTCATTGTAGTGCAGATTTCCTTTGCAAGCTTGCTTGGTTGGCCAAAAAGGGCGTATGCGTTTTTTCCTGAATATATTCAGGAAAAAATGCATACGCCCTTTTTGGCCAAGTGCATCATTGTGGACGTTCTGCCTCTTTTCCTATGCTTTCAATGCAATTCCAGTCTACCTCCTGAAATCGGTTTCCTGCAATTCTGCCCCGCTTTCAAGTCCTCTTGGCAGCCTTACTTCAGTATATTTTTGGACGATAGCTGTCATTTATAACTCTGCAGGTTTGTGAATTACAGTGGCCCTGAGCTCCTTTCTTCAACTCGCTTTCTTTTGAGCTGGCCGCAACACCGCAGGATGGCTTCAGGCCCTAATCTGGTTCCGGCACGGCACGCTGAGCCTTTGGTTAATTCCTCTTCCTGGTGGGAAATGAGAGTTAAATTTGCCCGTCCAGACACCTCCAGCTAGTCTCTCATTGGTTCTCACTATTCCTGTTCATCTTCCGCAGAAATTGCCAACTGGGCCAAACAGGAGGTTGAAGGGACTGACTCTCCAAGTTGGGAGGGTGTTAGTAAAGCGTCTGGAATGTTGCACCCGAGTACCAGGGTACGAAAACTGAGACATATTTGAACACGTCTCCCGATCACATGGTTGATCATACTCTAGGTTCCACATGCATGTTTTACCTGAAGGAAGAATACCTTAAACCTGGGTAGTTGAAACCCGTGGAATGGGTACCATGCAATATGACTTCAAAGGGTCTTCATTTGCTCACCGAACCTCTCCAATCCTATCACTGCTGCGTTTATGCCCCTGTACACATGCTTGATTCTCTTTCGGAGACATAGCAATCCATAGGTTTTAAGATACTGACTAGTCAGGTACATTCTTAGGCGTTTAATATGCGGTGTTGAGTCCATTTCGTTGAGCAAGGAGTAGCTCTTGTCTATTCCATATTTGGCTTAAGGAACTTTATCTGTGCTCATTTCAATCTCTGGTTTTATGCAGCACCCCAACTCACCTTTCCCCTTAAGCAAGCATAAGTTGGTTTTCTAAATTTGAGACCCTGTTCTGTTCTGTAATTCAGTTCCTGTGTAGCCAAGTTTACATTCCGTGTATTACTGATATCTTATGATGTTTCTTTTTCTGTGTGACTTATTTCAGTTAGAATCATCATACCTGAATCCACTCATTGTGCTGCTAAGGGCCTGATGACATAGATTTCATTGCTGAGTGATATTGCTTTGTAAGTAAATACCACAACTTCTTTATCCATTTTTCACTTTCTGCGATGTTGAACTTGTACTGTAAACGAGGTTCTTGTAAACAGAGGCGTCCCAATGTTTGGGGTGGCTGTGTCTTTTTGATTTTAATTTCCCTAAGCTATAGGACCATAAGTGGAAGTGCCCTAGGCTCTGTTGCTTTGTTTTTTAGATGTTTCAGGAAACACCATACACTTCTCCTGAGTGTCTGTTGGCAATTTACATCCCGCCCATCAGCATAACAAGGCTCCCAGTTCTCCATGGCCTGTCCTGCCTTTCTGGATTTTACACTTTTTTCAGATGGCCCTTTTGACCGGTGGGAAGTGAGATTTCATTGTAGTGCAGATTTCCATTGCAAGCTTGCTTGGTTGGCCAAAAGGGGCGTATGCGTTTTTTCCTGAATATATTCAGGAAAAAACAAATACGCCCTTTATGGCCAAGTACATCATTGTGGACGTTCTGCCTCTTTTCCTATGCTTTCAATGCAATTCCAGTCTACCTCCTGAAATCGGTTTCCTGCAATTCTGCCCCGCTTTCAAGTCCTCTTGGGAGCCTTACTTCAGTATATTTTTGGACGATAGCTGTCATTTATAACTCTGCAGGTTTGTGAATTACAGTGGCCCTGAGCTCCTTTCTTCAACTCGCTTTCTTTTGAGCTGGCCGCAACACCGCAGGATGGCTTCAGGCCCTAATCTGGTTCCGGCACGGCACGCTGAGCCTTTGGTTAATTCCTCTTCCTGGTGGGAAATGAGAGTTAAATTTGCCCGTCCAGACACCTCCAGCTAGTCTCTCATTGGTTCTCGCTATTCCTGTTCATCTTCCGCAGAAATTGCAAACTGGGCCAAACAGGAGGTTAAAGGGACTGACTCTCCAAGTCGGGAGGGTGTTAGTAAAGCGTCTGGAATGTTGCACCCGAGTACCAGGGTACGAAAACTGAGACATATTTGAACACGTCTCCCGATCACATGGTTGATCATACTCTAGGTTCCACATGCATGTTTTAGCTGAAGGAAGAATACCTTAAACCTGGGTAGTTGAAACCCGTGGAATGGGTACCATGCAATATGACTTCAAAGGGTCTTCATTTGCTCACCGAACCTCTCCAATCCTATCACTGCTGCGTTTATGCCCCTGTACACATGCTTGATTCTCTTTCGGAGACATAGCAATCCATAGGTTTTAAGATACTGACTAGTCAGGTACATTCTTAGGCGTTTAATATGCGGTGTTGAGTCCATTTCGTTGAGCAAGGAGTAGCTCTTGTCTATTCCATATTTGGCTTAAGGAACTTTATCTGTGCTCATTTCAATCTCTGGTTTTATGCAGCACCCCAACTCACCTTTCCCCTTAAGCAAGCATAAGTTGGTTTTCTAAATTTGAGACCCTGTTCTGTTCTGTAATTCAGTTCCTGTGTAGCCAAGTTTACATTCCGTGTATTACTGATATCTTATGATGTTTCTTTTTCTGTGTGACTTATTTCAGTTAGAATCATCATACCTGAATCCACTCATTGTGCTGCTAAGGGCCTGATGACATAGATTTCATTGCTGAGTGATATTGCTTTGTAAGTAAATACCACAACTTCTTTATCCATTTTTCACTTTCTGCGATGTTGAACTTGTACTGTAAACGAGGTTCTTGTAAACAGAGGCGTCCCAAACTTTGGGGTGGCTGTGTCTTTTTGATTTTAATTTCCCTAAGCTATAGGACCATAAGTGGAAGTGCCCTAGGCTCTGTTGCTTTGTTTTTTAGATGTTTCAGGAAACACCATACACTTCTCCCGAGTGTCTGTTGGCAATTTACATCCCGCCCATCAGCATAACAAGGCTCCCAGTTCTCCATGGCCTGTCCTGTCTTTCTGGATTTTACACTTTTTTCAGATGGCCCTTTTGACCGGGGGGAAGTGAGACTTCATTGTAGTGCAGATTTCCTTTGCAAGCTTGCTTGGTTGGCCAAAAAGGGCGTATGCGTTTTTTCCTGAATATATTCAGGAAAAAACGCATACGCCCTTTTTGGCCAAGTGCATCATTGTGGACGTTCTGCCTCTTTTCCTATGCTTTCAATGCAATTCCAGTCTACCTCCTGAAATCGGTTTCCTGCAATTCTGCCCCGCTTTCAAGTCCTCTTGGCAGCCTTACTTCAGTATATTTTTGGACGATAGCTGTCATTTATAACTCTGCAGGTTTGTGAATTACAGTGCCCCTGAGCTCCTTTCTTCAACTCGCTTTCTTGTGACCTGGCCGCAACACCGCAGGATGGCTTCAGGCCCTAATCTGGTTCCGGCACGGCACGCTGAGCCTTTGGTTAATTCCTCTTCCTGGTGGGAAATGAGAGTTAAATTTGCCCGTCCAGACACCTCCAGCTAGTCTCTCATTGGTTCTCGCTATTCCTGTTCATCTTCCACAGAAATTGCAAACTGGGCCAAACAGGAGGTTAAAGGGACTGACTCTCCAAGTCGGGAGGCTGTTAGTAAAGCGTCTGGAATGTTGCACCCGAGTACCAGGGTACGAAAACTGAGACATATTTGAACACGTCTCCCGATCACATGGTTGATCATACTCTAGGTTCCACATGCATGATTTAGCTGAAGGAAGAATACCTTAAACCTGGGTAGTTGAAACCCGTGGAAAGGGTACCATGCAATATGACTTCAAAGGGTCTTCATTTGCTCACCGAACCTCTCCAATCCTATCACTGCTGCGTTTATGCCCCTGTACACATGCTTGATTCTCTTTCGGAGACATAGCAATCCATAGGTTTTAAGATACTTACTAGTCAGGTACATTCTTAGGCATTTAATATGCGGTGTTGAGTCCATTTCGTTGAGCAAGAGGTAGCTCTTGTCTATTCCATATTTGGCTTAAGGAACTTTATCTGTGCTCATTTCAATTTCTGGTGTTATGCAGCACCCCAACTCACCTTTACCCTTAAGAAAGCATAAGTTGGTTTTCCAAATTTGAGACCCTATTCTGTTCTGTAATTCAGTTCCTGTGTAGCCAAGTTTACATTCCGTGTATTACTGATATCTTATGATGTTTCTTTTTCTGTGTGACTTATTTCAGTTAGAATCATCATACCTGAATCCACTCATTGTGCTGCTAAGGGCCTGATGACATAGATTTCATTGCTGAGTGATATTGCTTTGTAAGTAAATACCACAACTTCTTTATCCATTTTTCACTTTCTGCGATGTTGAACTTGTACTGTAAACGAGGTTCTTGTAAACAGAGGCGTCCCAAACTTTGGGGTGGCTGTGTCTTTTTGATTTTAATTTCCCTAAGCTATAGGACCATAAGTGGAAGTGCCCTAGGCTCTGTTGCTTTGTTTTTTAGATGTTTCAGGAAACACCATACACTTCTCCCGAGTGTCTGTTGGCAATTTACATCCCGCCCATCAGCATAACAAGGCTCCCAGTTCTCCATGGCCTGTCCTGCCTTTCTGGATTTTACACTTTTTTCAGATGGCCCTTTTGACCGGGGGGAAGTGAGACTTCATTGTAGTGCAGATTTCCTTTGCAAGCTTGCTTGGTTGGCCAAAAAGGGCGTATGCGTTTTTTCCTGAATATATTCAGGAAAAAACGCATACGCCCTTTTTGGCCAAGTGCATCATTGTGGACGTTCTGCCTCTTTTCCTATGCTTTCAATGCAATTCCAGTCTGCCTCCTGAAATCGGTTTCCTGCAATTCTGCCCCGCTTTCAAGTCCTCTTGGCAGCCTTACTTCAGTATATTTTTGGACGATAGCTGTCATTTATAACTCTGCAGGTTTGTGAATTACAGTGCCCCTGAGCTCCTTTCTTCAACTCGCTTTCTTTTGAGCTGGCCGCAACACCGCAGGATGGCTTCAGGCCCTAATCTGGTTCCGGCACGGCACGCTGAGCCTTTGGTTAATTCCTCTTCCTGGTGGGAAATGAGAGTTAAATTTGCCCGTCCAGACACCTCCAGCTAGTCTCTCATTGGTTCTCGCTATTCCTGTTCATCTTCCGCAGAAATTGCAAACTGGGCCAAACAGGAGGTTAAAGGGACTGACTCTCCAAGTCGGGAGGGTGTTAGTAAAGCGTCTGGAATGTTGCACCCGAGTACCAGGGTACGAAAACTGAGACATATTTGAACACGTCTCCCGATCACATGGTTGATCATACTCTAGGTTCCACATGCATGTTTTAGCTGAAGGAAGAATACCTTAAACCTGGGTAGTTGAAACCCGTGGAATGGGTACCATGCAATATGACTTCAAAGGGTCTTCATTTGCTCACCGAACCTCTCCAATCCTATCACTGCTGCGTTTATGCCCCTGTACACATGCTTGATTCTCTTTCGGAGACATAGCAATCCATAGGTTTTAAGATACTTACTAGTCAGGTACATTCTTAGGCATTTAATATGCGGTGTTGAGTCCATTTCGTTGAGCAAGGAGTAGCTCTTGTCTATTCCATATTTGGCTTAAGGAACTTTATCTGTGCTCATTTCAATCTCTGGTTTTATGCAGCACCCCAACTCACCTTTCCCCTTAAGCAAGCATAAGTTGGTTTTCTAAATTTGAGACCCTGTTCTGTTCTGTAATTCAGTTCCTGTGTAGCCAAGTTTACATTCCGTGTATTACTGATATCTTATGATGTTTCTTTTTCTGTGTGACTTATTTCAGTTAGAATCATCATACCTGAATCCACTCATTGTGCTGCTAAGGGCCTGATGACATAGATTTCATTGCTGAGTGATATTGCTTTGTAAGTAAATACCACAACTTCTTTATCCATTTTTCACTTTCTGCGATGTTGAACTTGTACTGTAAACGAGGTTCTTGTAAACAGAGGCGTCCCAAACTTTGGGGTGGCTGTGTCTTTTTGATTTTAATTTCCCTAAGCTATAGGACCATAAGTGGAAGTGCCCTAGGCTCTGTTGCTTTGTTTTTTAGATGTTTCAGGAAACACCATACACTTCTCCCGAGTGTCTGTTGGCAATTTACATCCCGCCCATCAGCATAACAAGGCTCCCAGTTCTCCATGGCCTGTCCTGCCTTTCTGGATTTTACACTTTTTTCAGATGGCCCTTTTGACTGGGGGGAAGTGAGACTTCATTGTAGTGCAGATTTCCTTTGCAAGCTTGCTTGGTTGGCCAAAAAGGGCGTATGCGTTTTTTCCTGAATATATTCAGGAGAAAACGCATACGCCCTTTTTGGCCAAGTGCATCATTGTGGACGTTCTGCCTCTTTTCCTATGCTTTCAATGCAATTCCAGTCTACCTCCTGAAATCGGTTTCCTGCAATTCTGCCCCGCTTTCAAGTCCTCTTGGCAGCCTTACTTCAGTATATTTTTGGACGATAGCTGTCATTTATAACTCTGCAGGTTTGTGAATTACAGTGCCCCTGAGCTCCTTTCTTCAACTCGCTTTCTTTTGAGCTGGCCGCAACACCGCAGGATGGCTTCAGGCCCTAATCTGGTTCCGGCACGGCACGCTGATCCTTTGGTTAATTCCTCTTCCTGGTGGGAAATGAGAGTTAAATTTGCCCGTCCAGACACCTCCAGCTAGTCTCTCATTTGTTCTCGCTATTCCTGTTCATCTTCCGCAGAAATTGCAAACTGGGCCAAACAGGAGGTTAAAGGGACTGACTCTCCAAGTCGGGAGAGTGTTAGTAAAGCGTCTGGAATGTTGCACCCGAGTACCAGGGTACGAAAACTGAGACATATTTGAACACGTCTCCAAATCACCTGGTTGATCATACTCTAGGTTCCACATGCATGTTTTAGCTGAAGGAAGAATACCTTAAACCTGGGTAGTTGAAACCCGTGGAATGGGTACCATGCAATATGACTTCAAAGGGTCTTCATTTGCTCACCGAACCTCTCCAATCCTATCACTGCTGCGTTTATGCCCCTGTACACATGCTTGATTCTCTTTCGGAGACATAGCAATCCATAGGTTTTAAGATACTTACTAGTCAGGTACATTCTTAGGCATTTAATATGCGGTGTTGAGTCCATTTCGTTGAGCAAGGAGTAGCTCTTGTCTATTCCATATTTGGCTTAAGGAACTTTATCTGTGCTCATTTCAATCTCTGGTTTTATGCAGCACCCCAACTCACCTTTACCCTTAAGCAAGCATAAGTTGGTTTTCTTAATTTGAGACCCTGTTCTGTTCTGTAATTCAGTTCCTGTGGAGCCAAGTTTACATTCCGTGTATTACTGATATCTTATGATGTTTCTTTTTCTGTGTGACTTATTTCAGTTAGAATCATCATACCTGAATCCACTCATTGTGCTGCTAAGGGCCTGATGACATAGATTTCATTGCTGAGTGATATTGCTTTGTAAGTAAATACCACATCTTCTTTATCCATTTTTCACTTTCTGTGATATTGAACTTGTACGGTAAATGAGGTTCTTGTAAACAGAGGCGTCCCAAACTTTGGGGTGGCTGTGTCTTTTTGATTTTAATTTCCCTAAGCTATAGGACCATAAGTGGAAGTGCCCTAGGGTCTGTTGCTTTGTGTTTTAGATGTTTCAGGAAACACCATACACTTCTCCCGAGTGTCTGTTGGCAATTTACATCCCGCCCATCAGCATAACAAGGCTCCCAGTTCTCCATGGCCTGTCCTGCCTTTCTGGATTTTACACTTTATTCAGATGGCCCTTTTGACCGGGGGGAAGTGAGACTTCATTGTAGTGCAGATTTCCTTTGCAAGCTTGCTTGGTTGGCCAAAAAGGGCGTATGCGTTTTTTCCTGAATATATTCAGGAAAAAACGCATACGCCCTTTTTGGCCAAGTGCATCATTGTGGACGTTCTGCCTCTTTTCCTATGCTTTCAATGCAATTCCAGTCTACCTCCTGAAATCGGTTTCCTGCAATTCTGCCCCGCTTTCAAGTCCTCTTGGCAGCCTTACTTCAGTATATTTTTGGACGATAGCTGTCATTTATAACTCTGCAGTTTTGTGAATTACAGTGCCCCTGAGCTCCTTTCTTCAACTCGCTTTCTTGTGAGCTGGCTGCAACACCGCAGGATGTCTTCAGACCCTAATCTGGTTCCGGCACGGCATGCTGAGCCTTTGGTTATTTCCTCTTCCTGGTGGGAAATGAGAGTTAAATTTGCCCGTCCAGACACCTCCAGCTAGTCTCTCATTGGTTCTCCCTATTTCTGTTCATCTTCCGCAGAAATTGCAAACTGGGCCAAACAGGAGTTTAAAGGCGCTGACTCTCCAAGTGGGGAGAGTGTTAGTAAAGCGTCTGGAATGTTGCACTCGAGTACCTGGGGAGGAAAACTGAGACATATTTGAACATGTCTCCCGTTCACACGGTTGATCATACTCTGGGTTCCACATGCATGTTTTAGCTGAAGGAAGAATACCTTAAACCTGGAGAGTTGAGACCCGTGGAATGGGTACCATGCAATATGACTTCAAAGGGTCTTCATTTGCTCACTGAACCTCTCCAATCCTATCACTGCTGCGTTTATGCCCCTGTACACATGCTTGATTCTCTTTTGGAGACATAGCAATCCATAGGTTTTAAGATACTTACTACTCAGGTACATTCTTAGGCGTTTAATATGGGGTGTTGAGTCCATTTCATTGAGCAAGGAGTAGCTCTTGTCTATTCCATATTTGGCTTAAGGAACTTTATCTGTGTTCATTTCAATCTCTGGTTTTATGCAGCACCCCAACTCACCTTTCCCCTTAAGCAAGCATAAGTTGGTTTTCTGAAGTTGAGACCCTGTTCTGTTTTGGTATTCAGTTCCTGTGTAGCCAAGTTTACATTCCGTGTATTAGTGATATCTTATGATGTTTCTTTTTCTGTGTGTCTTATTTCAGTTAGAATCATCGTACCTGAATCCACTCATTATGCTGCTACGGGCCTGATGACATAGATTTCATTACTGAGTGATACTGCATTGTACGTAAGTACCACAAGTTCTTTATCCATTTTTCACTTTCTTTGATATTGAACTTGTACGGTTAACGAGGTTCTTGTAAACAGAGGCGTCCCAAATTTTGGGGTGGCTGTGTCTTTTTGATTTTAATTTCCCTAAGCTATAGGACCATAAGTGGAAGTGCCCTAGGCTCTGTTGCTTTGTTTTTTAGATGTTTCAGGAAACACCATACACATCCCGCCCATCAGCATAACAAGGCTCCGAGTTCTCCATGGCCTGTCCTGCCTTTCTGGATTTTACACTTTTTTCAGATGGCCCTTTTGACCAGGGGGAAGTGAGACTTCATTGTAGTGCAGATTTCCTTTGCAAGCTTGCTTGGTTGGCCAAAAAGGGTTTATGCCTTTTTTCCTGAATAAATTCAGGAAAAAAGGCATACACCCTTTTTGGCCAAGTGCATCATTGTGGACGTTCTGCCTCTTTTCCTATGCTTTAAATGCAATTCCAGTCTACCTCCTGAAATCGTTTTCCTGCAATTCTGCCTTGCTTTCAATGCCTCTTCATAGCCTTACCTCAATATATTTTTTGAAAATAGTTGGCCTTTATAACTCTGCAAGTTTTTGAATTGCAGTGGCCCTTAGCTCCATTTTTCAGCTCTTATTTTTGTGATCTTGCCTCATAACCACAGGATTCCTTCAGGCCCTATTCTTCTTCTGGGGCACCTTGCTGTGCCTTTGGTTTATTCTTCTTACTGATGTGAATTTAGAGTGACATGTGCCCATTGAAACCGCTACAGCTAGTTTCTCACTGGTTCCCCCTCTTCCCATTCATCCTCCCCACTAACTGCAGACTGTGCGATACCAGAACTTAAAGGCATTGACTCTCCATGTGGGGATATTTTTGGTAAAGCGGCTGGAATGTCGATCCGGAGCCCCAGGAGAGGAAAAATGAGGTGCGTTTTAGAAACCTTTCCCGATCATATGGTATACCAGTCGCTGGGTTTCCCAAGCATGGTTTAGCTGTAGGAAGATTCCCTTCAACCTGGAGTGTTGGGACCCTTGGAATGAGTAGCATGAAGTATTGCATTAAACTTTTGGCAGTTGCTCACCAAAGCTCATCAATCCTCTCAGCCCCAAGTGTCCAGCCTTATGTCTTATCCAGCTGTGGGTTTATATGTGGTCAATCCAGGTTGCATCACAGCCCCTGAGCGAATTTTGTAAGAATTTTTCTCTCTTTCATTGTTTCTGCGTTTTGTTTTTAAAATTTATTTCTATAATGGGGTTTAGCTCATTTTCACTGCTGTGTTTGTGCCACTCTGCACACACTTGATTCCCTTATGGAGATATATCAATACATGGGTTTTAAGATTCTTATTACTCAGATATATTTCTCTGCGGTGTATAGGGTGTGTTGAGGCCAGTTCATTGAGCAAGGTGTAGATCTTGGCTAATATCTATTTGGTTTATTGAACGGTATCTGTGCTAATTTCAAACTCTGGTTTTATGCATCACCCCACCTCTCCTTTCCCCTTAAGCTGAAATAAGTGTGTTTTCTAAATGTGAGACACTGTTCTGTTCTGTAATTCATTTCTTGTGCAGCCATATTTACCCTCCCTCTATAAGTGATATCTTATGATATGTTTCTTTTTCTGTTTGACTTATTTCAAGTAGTATTATCGGACCTAAATCCACTCTTTATCCTTCTACTAGCCTTATTACATTGATTTCATGGTGAAGAGATATTCCATTGTACATAAGTACCACATCTTCTTTATCCATTGTTCTCTTTCCTGGGATATTTAAGGTATACTGAAGTTGAGGTTCTTGTAAACAGAGTAGCCCTAAACTGTGGTGTGCTTGTGTCTTGTTAATTTTTAGATTTCCCTAGATATACTCCCATGATTGGAAGTGTCCTATGCTCTGTAGCTCTGTTTTTTAGATGATTTAGGAACCACCATACACTTCTCCAGAGTGGCTCTCGGCAGTTCACACACTGCCCATCAGCGTATAAAGGCTCCCTGTTCTCCATGGCCTGTCCTGCATTTCTGGTTTTTACAATTTTTTAGGATGGCCCTTTTGACCAGTGGGAAATGAGACTTCTTTGTTGTGCACATTTGCATTGCTTGCTTGCTTCGTTGCCCATAAAGTGCGTATGCGTTTTTTCCTGGATATAATCAGGAAAAAACGCATACGCCCTTTTGGGCCAACTGCATCATTGTCGAAATTCTGCCGCTTTTCATGTGCTTTAAAGACGAGTCCAATCTATCTCTTGAAATCTGTTTCTTGCAATTCTGTCTTGCATTCAGATCCTCTTCTTTGCCTTACCTCAACATATTTTTGGACGTTAGTTTTCATTTATAACTCTGCAGGTTTGTGAATTGCAGTGACCCTGAGCTCCATTTTTTAAGTTGCTCTTTTGTGAGCTGGCCTCAAACCCGCAGGATTGCTTCAGGCCCTATTTTGGCTCGGGCGAGGCGGGCTGAGCCTTTTTTCAATTCTTATTCTTAATGGGAAATTAGAGTGATATGTGCCCGTCCAAACCCCTACAACTATTCTCTCATTGGTTCCCCGTTCATCCTCCTCACAATTTGCAAAATGTGTGAAACAGAAGTTGAAATGTGCTGATTCTCCAAGTGGGGAGATTCTAAGTAACGTGGCTGGAATGGTGAACAGGAGCACCAGGAGAGGATAAATGAGCTGCATTTTAGACACATCTCCCGATCACATGGTGTACAGTCCTCTGGGTTTTCCATGCATGTTTTAGCTGTAGGAAGATCCCTTGAACCTGCATATTTGGGACCCATTGAATGGGTACCAGGTAGTATTACTTTAAAGGGTGTGCATTTCCTCACCCAACCTCACATTTCTCTTAGCGCAAACAGTTTCCAGCCTTATGTCTCATCCTGCTGTGGGTCTAGATGTGTTCAATCCATGTTGCATCACCGGCCCTGAGGAAAAGTTGTAAGAGGTTTTCTCTGTCTCTCTGTCGTTTATTTTTTTCAATTTATTACTATATTGGTTACAGCTGATTTTCAAAGCTCTGTTTCTTGCTGCTGTACATCCACTTGATTCACGTACAGAGAGACATCAGTAAATTCTTTTTCAGATTCTTACCAGTCGTATATATTCTTTTCCGGTGACTTGAGTGTGCTGAGTGCAGTTCTTTTAGCTACCGTGTAGGCCTTGTTGATTATCAGTTTGGTATTTGGAATGGTATCTTTGCTAATTTCAACCTCCTGGGTGATGCCTCACCCCTCCCCACCTTTCCCGTTTAGCAGCCTTATGCGTGTTTTCTACATATTTGACTATGTTTTTGTTTTGTAATTTATTTCATGTGTAGCCATTTTGGATTCCACCTTTAAGTGATATCTTATGATATGTGTCTTTTTCTTTTTGAATTCTGTCACTTAGAAAGATCATACGTAACTCCTCCGGAGTTGTTACAACTGGCCATATTTCATTGATTTCCAGGCTGAATAATATTCCACTCTACCTAAGTACCACATCTCTACCCATTTTTTCCCTCCAGAGACATTTAAGTTATATCCTAGTTGAGGATCTTTTAAACAGAGAGGGGGTAAACATTGGGGTGCCTGTGTCCTCTCGATTTTTGTTTTTCTCAAGATATACGCCCATGAGTGCAAGTGCCCTATGCTCTGTAGCTCATTTTTTAGATGCTTTAGTAAACACAATACACTTCTCCAGAATGGCCGTTGGCAATATACATTTCCACTATAAGTCTCACAGGGCTCCCTCTTCTCCTTGCCCTGTCCTGCATTTCTGTTGTTTACGCTTTATGAGGATGGCTCTTCTGACTGATGCGAAGTGATATCTTTTGTAGTATTGACTTCCAGTGCCCACCTGTTTGGTTGGCTAAAAAAGTGTATGCCCTTTTCTTGAATATATACAGAAAAAAACGCATACACCCTTTTTGGCCAACTGCAATGTTGGCAATGTTCAGCTCCTTTTCTTGTGCTTAATGGCGAGTCCTTTCTACCTCCTCAAATCCCTTTCCTGCCATTCTCCCTTGCTTACAAGTCCTTTTCTCTGACTTTCCTCAAGACATTTTTCAGTGATGGATATTTTCAACTCTGCAGTTTTGTGAATTTTACTGCCCCTGAGTTCCATTGTTCAACTTGTGTTTATGGGAACTGGCCACAAAGCAGCGGGATTTCCTCAAGCCCTATACTGTTTCCATGGGCAACCCTAGCCTTTGGTCAATTCGTCTTCCTGATTGGAAATTAGAGTGACATGTGCCTGTCTGAACACCTAGGACTTGTCTCTCATTGTTCCTCATCCTTCCGCTTCATCCTCTGGACAAATTCCAAACTGTACGCAACAGGATGTTGACAGTGCTGACATCTCCAAGTGGGGAGACTGTTAGTAAAGACGCTGGAGGGGTGAACCCGAGCACCAGGAGATGAGGAGAGGAGATGCCTTTTCCAAACTCTTCCCGATCAGACGGTATACCATCCTCTGGGTGTGACAGACATGTTTTAGCAGTAGGAAGAGTCCCATTCATGTAAGGAGAACACCAGGGCTTTTTCAAAATCAGTGTCTCCCCGAAACCCAAACTGGGGAATTTTTTAAGCTACGGCTACACATATGTTCATTAAGGGCCTTGGGAAGTAGGCAGAGTCCAAACTTTAGATGATTGAAGTCTTCAGGGTCAGAAGCACTCACCACCAGCTTCCCTTAGGTTACACTTTAACTGTCATTGATAGATGATGTCAATAAAAATATCTATTCTTTTTCAGATTATTTCCCCTTATAGGTTATTGCAAAATGTTGAGTGTAGTTCCCTGTGCTATACAGTAGTTCCTTGTTGATGATCTATTTTATACATAGCAGTGTGTATGTGTTAATCCCAAACTGTTAATTTATCCCTCCTCCCACCTTTCCCCTTTGGTAATAATAAATTATAAGATTTTATACTTCTCAGAAATGGGGGAGCTGAAAGAGAGGTATCATTTTCAATGGAAAAGCATTTAAAACAAGATTGAAGCTTTAACCAAGATTATTAGATGTACATCCTTGGAAAGAAATCACTTCGTTTCTCTAATATTGACCTGACAAATAAGACAAACCTTTTCACTGAACTTGCTTATAATAAAGTGATGGAAATATCAAATGGAAGTGTTAGAAACATCTTATTTTACCCGAGCCTTATACACTGTTCTATGTTAACTACAGTTTGGCTCACACATCTGTTCATTGAGGTTACAATAGTCTCAATTTCTGTTACTGATCCTCCAGAGTGGACCCCAACAAGTGTCCCCCTGCCCAGTGTCATTGGGGCCAACAGATCGAGACTGAGTTTGGTTCACAAGCAAAGGAAACTTTATATTTTGATCAGAGAATGGAGAGGTGAGAGCATGCACTACCCCGTGGGCTGTGGGCTGGGCTGCTGTGTAGAGATCCTGTCAGAGTCAGTGGGAGGGAGGGGGCGGAGCTCTCGAGGGCCAGGTTGGCTGCAGCTCAGGCTCTATATCGCGGAGTCTGCACTGGGCCCCAGGAGCTGAGGTGTCGACCCAGCCATTCTGCACTAGGAAATCTGGTCTGAAGTGCCGGGTGTGGAACCTCTGCATGCGGGACCCTAGGAGCACGTGAAATTAGACAAAGCACAAAGGATAAAAAAGGTTAGACTTGACTTTATTGCCCAGATTCTATTTTTATCTCCCAGGGATTTTTAATGGGCTTTGCTGGGGACAAACCCCTCCTCTGCCTTTTGTCCCGTTCCTCATTCTTGGAGTGCTGAGGGTGCAGACACTTCTTCTGTAACTGCTGAGTGCTGAGTTGGGAGCCCTAATACCCGGGGGCGAGGGTCAGAGCTTCTCCCCAGCAGCCTCCAGGTGACGTTGATTGTCCCCAGGCCCCCTGCCTCCCTGCTCGTCCACCTGAGCACCAGCATTGGAAGTGTTATAGATTCTAATGACCTTTAAGGGTCCAGGAAAGAGATGTGCAGAGACGCTGTGGGGGCCGGTTTCACCCCGCCCCACATTTGTTCGGCCACCTTAGGCTGACCGTTTCTGCCAGCCTAGATGCTCTGACCAGTAGTCTGCGCTTTCTTCAATTAGGCCCCTGAATTAACGTACAAACAGCACCAGGTGTCAGAGCCCTGCCCGCTCAACTCCCAGACAGTCCAGGGTCAGTGGTGATCAAGGACCATGATGACCACTGAGTCAACAGCCTTTTGAAGTAAACAGGAGTCCAGCCGGTCTTATTGGCCACCATCATCACGGTGTCTGTAGGCTTTTCTATGGTGACAGTGTGATATACGGTTCCCCCGCCAAGATTATTAGCTCCCCTCTGGGTGCAGTAAGTCCTGCAAGCAGTAGTCTACTCTTTTGGGACACACTCTTATTGTTTTATGAGAGAAACTCCAGGTCAAGTGATGTTCACACGAGTCGTCATGGTGCCCTGTTGCCCCCGGTTATCTCTCTGGATGTTGGAGTTGGAGGGCCTCCTCACTCGAGGTCGGTGTGCCCACGGAGCGAACCCTGCAACTTCAGGGCATCGTTGGTGGTTAGGATCACCACGTGGGGTCCTTTTCCCTTAGGAAGGAGGTGGCCTTTTGGGCTGCTGATTTCCAGGTTTTTAGATACCGCCAGTATCTTGGCCAGATGCGGCAGTGGGCCAAGCCCCTTGGTGACCGTAGTTTATCCTACCTGGATGGCATTCTTGCATTGTTCCATTTCAAGTGGTCCCAGTTTTTGCACTAATTCTCCAATGGCGATTCACCTTTCACCGGGAATGTAAAGGTCAAAGGGTTTAGCTAAATTAGGGAGTTCCAGGGCAAGGGTCTGAATTGACTGCTCTTTCCATTCTTGAAAGGCCACTTCTGGATTCTATTCAAAAGGATCATCATCTTTTCCTTTCAGTGTTTCATATAGAGGCCCAGCTAGTAGACTGTAGTTAGGGATCCAGAAGCAGCAAACCCTGGCCTCCCCAGGAACCCCTAAGCTGTCTTCTAGTTTTAGAAAGGGGTAAGGCTGCAAATGGTTTCTTCCCTTTCCTGGGATGGGCTTCTCCGACCTTCTGTGAGAATGAAGCCCAGGCAGGTCACCGCAGTCTGTGATATTTGAGCTTTTTCTTGGACAACTTCTATCCTTTATTGGCTTGGTAGTTCAGAGGCCTCCTTAGTAGGGCTGGCGATCAGAATGTCGTCTGCGTACTGAAGGAGGGTTTCCTTTTCCAGAGGTAGAACTTTTAGGTCTTTAGCTAAGCTTTCCCCAAAGATGGTGTGGGAATTTTTGCACCCTTGGGGCAAGACGGCCCGGAAGTATTGTTTTAGTTGTATGTTGAGTCCTGCCACTCACAAGCCAAAATTTCTTGTGACTCTGGGACTAATGGAATACAAAAGAAGGCATCATTGAAGACTAATACAGAATACCATGTCCTGGTGGTTGGTAGAATGACCAGCAGGGTGTAGGAATTAGGAGCAACTGGAGGTATATCCTCGGTGGCTTCACTGACTGTCCTGACATCCTTTACCAGGTCCCCAGCAGCCCATGGGGCTCTCGTGGTCAGACCAATCCCAGAATATGGAGCTCACCTGGGCAGGTACCCCACCCCCACCCCAGCCCACGGGGCTCTCGTGGTCAGGCCCTTCCCAGGATACAGAGCTACCCTTGCAGGTACCATGGCAGGGCTGGGCACACAGGAACCATGCACATAGCCCTCATTGCAGAGCACTCCCAGCTCACCTGTCGCTCAGAGCTGGCACAGAGCACCTCAGAGCAGGACTTGAACTAACAAACAGCAGCTGCGACAGGTCTGTGACCCTGGGCATCACTCTGTGCGGCCTCCCTCCACCTGGTCTTCCAGAGACTTCCACTGCACCCGGGGCACCAGGCCTCTGTCTCCAACCACCACCCACCCCTCCTCTCCCTGACTCCTGGGTTCCTCTCATAAGGAGAGGGTTTTCTTGAAGTTGTCTCCCACTCATGGGCCAGATAAAATGATTAGAAAACAAGCCAAAGCTGCAGCCCCTTGTCTATCCTGACTCTCAGGAGCCCACACCTGTTCCTTGGACCTGGCCGGTTCAGCAAGTTCCATTTTCTGCAACTGTGAGCCCCTGAGGGGTGATGATTGGCTGACCTGGGCAGCCTTACCGTGCGGGCCAGCCCTCCCCAGGTGTGCCTGGGTTGAGATCAATATAAATACCACTCCAGGCAGCAAGAGCCCCTGCAGCCGTGCCTGACGCCATTTTCTCTGCCCTGTCAGCAGTCTCGGGGCTGGGCTGGTGGGAGGGAGTGAGAGGCCACGGCTTTGTGGGTGGCCCAGTGTGAGTGGGGCTCTGCTGGACTTTCTGCAGCAGTTGCCAGGCTGCCACCTGCTAAAGAAGAGGATGTGTCACCCATACCTGCTGCTGGAATTTCTCCCTGGGCAGAGGTGAGGAAGGAAAAAAGCAGTGGGGGCAGGGACAGGACGGGTATCTCAGTCAGGGAAATGGAAATCTTCCAGAAGAGCACCCAGGGCCAGGACCATCCTGGCTGGCCTGCAGGCACCAAGTCGGCCGGCATGCTGTCACTCGTGTGGCTCTATGGCCCTTCCTCTAGGCTTTCAAGTCCTTGTATATATTCAGGTGTTTTACCTGGGACGGGTGGGAATAGTTCAGCAGCAACTGGCCTGGGGCTCAGCTCACGTTTACTCACAGATGCCTCGGCACGGTGCCCCAGCTTTGCAATGAGGACGCTTGTTGCGTGGGGGCTGCTGGCTGAATGGGAGACGATTCCCCACCACTGGCCAACTTCAGAATTGTTTACAACTGGAGCAAGTGCCCTGATACGGTTTTCCTCTGTGGAACTGGTGGGTTCTGTGTTTTTTTTTCTCTTTTTCATTTTTGGTTCAAGGTAGATTTTATTCCTCTTTTTTGTATTTACAGACATAAGCATGGAAATAATTTATTCATATAAATACATGTATGTGAAGGGAATAATTGTTTTTTCTGTTTTATTTTTTAAATTTTATTTCTTTTTAATTTTGAATTTTATTTTATATTTTTATACAGCAGGTTCTTATTGGTTATCTATTTTATACATATAAATGTATACATGCCAATCCCAGTCTCTCAACTCCTCCCACCACCACCCCCCCAACAGCTTTCCCCCCTTGTTGTCCATACATTTGTTGTCTACATCTGTTGCTCTATTTATGCCTTGCAAAATGGTTAATCTGTACAGTTTTTCTAGGTTCCACATATATGCATGAATATACAAGATTTGTTTTTCTCTTTCTGACTTACTTCACTCTGTATGACAGTCTCTAGATCCATCGACGTCTCTACAAATGACCCAATTTCATTCCTTTTCATGGCTTAGTAATATTCCATTTTATATATGTACCACAGCTTTATGCATTCGTCTGTCTGTGGGCATTTAGGTTGCTTCCATTACCTCGATATTGTAAATAGTGATGCAATGAACATTGCGGTGAATGTCTCGTTTTGATTTATGGTTTTGTCTGGGTATATGTCCAGTACTGGGATTGCTGTATCATATGGTAATTCTATTGTTAGTTTCTTAAGAAACTCCATATTGTTCTCCATAGTGACTGTATCAATTTATATTCCCAAAAATAGTGGAAGAGGGTTCCTTTTCTCCACACCCTTTCCAGCATTTTTGTTTGTAGATTTTCTCATGATGCCCATTCTATCAGGTGTGAGGTGATACCTCATTGTTGAGTCCATTTTGTTGAGCAAGGGGTAGGTCTTGTCTATTACATATTTGGCTTATTGAATGGTATCTGTGCTAATTTCAAACTCTGGTTTTATGCAGCACCCCAACTCACTTTCCCCCTTAAGGAAGCATAAGTTGGTTTTCTAAACTTGAGACCCTGTTCTGTTTTGTAATTCAGTTCATGTGTAGCCAAGTTCACATTCCGTGTATTAGTGATATCTTATGATGTTTCTTTTTCTGTGTGACATATTTCAGTTAGAATCATCATACCTGAATGCACTCATTATGCTGCTACGGGCCTGATGACATAGATTTCATGGCTGAGTGATTTTGCATTGTACATAAGTACCACAACTTCTTTATCCATTTTTCACTTTCTGCGATACTGAACTTGTACCGTAAACGAGGTTCTTGTAAACAGAGCTGTCCCAAACTGTGGGGTGGCTGTGTCTTTTTGATTTTAATTTCCCTAAGCTATAGGACCATAAGTGGAAGTGCCCTAGGCTCTGTTGCTTTGTTTTTTAGATGTTTCAGGAAACACCATACACTTCTCCCGAGTGGCTGTGGCAATTTACATCCCGCCCATCAGCATAACAAGGCTCCCAGTTCTCCATGGCCTGTCCTGCCTTTCTGGATTTTACACTTTTCTCAGATGGCCCTTTTGACCGGGGGGAAGTGAGACTTCATTGTAGTGCAGATTTCCTTTGCAAGCTTGCTTGGTTGGCCAAAAAGTGCGTATGCGTTTTTTCCTGATTCAGGAAAAAACGCATACGCCCTTTATGGCCAAGTGCATCATTGTGGACGTTCTGCCTCTTTTCCTATGCTTTCAATGCAATTCCAGTCTACCTCCTGAAATCGGTTTCCTGCAATTCTGCCCCGCTTTCAAGTCCTCTTGGCAGCCTTACTTCAGTATATTTTTGGACGATAGCTGTCATTTATAACTCTGCAGGTTTGTGAATTACAGTGCCCCTGAGCTCCTTTCTTCAACTCGCTTTCTTATGACCTGGCCGCAACACCGCAGGATGGCTTCAGGCCCTAATCTGGTTCCGGCACGGCACGCTGAGCCTTTGGTTAATTCCTCTTCCTGGTGGGAAATGAGAGTTAAATTTGCCTGTCCAGACACCTCCAGCTATTCTCTCATTGGTTCTCGCTATTCCTGTTCATCTTCCGCAGAAATTGCAAACTGGGCCAAACAGGAGGTTAAAGGGACTGACTCTCCAAGTCGGGAGGGTGTTAGTAAAGCATCTGGAATGTTGCACCCGAGTACCAGGGTATGGAAAGTGAGACATATTTGAACACGTCTCCCGATCACATGGTTGATCATACTCTAGGTTCCACATGCATGTTTTAGCTGAAGGAAGAATACCTTAAACCTGGGTAGTTGAAACCCGTGGAATGGGTACGATGCAATATGACTTCAAAGGGTCTTCATTTGCTCACCGAACCTCTCCAATCCTATCACTGCTGCGTTTATGCCCCTGTACACATGCTTGATTCTCTTTCGGAGACATAGCAATCCATAGGTTTTAAGATACTTACTAGTCAGGTACATTCTTAGGCGTTTAATATGGGATGTTGAGTCCATTTCGTTGAGCAAGGAGTAGCTCTTGTCTATTTCATATTTGGCTTAAGGAACTTTATCTGTGCTCATTTCAATCTCTGGTTTTATGCAGCACCCCAACTCACCTTTCCCCTTAAGCAAGCATAAGTTGGTTTTCTAAATTTGAGACCCTGTTCTGTTTTGTAATTCAGTTCCTGTGTAGCCAAGTTTACATTCCGTGCATTAGTGATATCTTATGATGTTTCTTTTTCTGTGTGACTTATTTCAGTTAGAATCATCATACCTGAATCCACTCATTGTGCTGCTAAGGGCCTGATGACATAGATTTCATTGCTGAGTGATATTGCTTTGTAAGTAAATACCACAACTTCTTTATCCATTTTTCACTTTCTGTGATATTCAACTTGTACGGTAAACGAGGTTCTTGTAAACAGAGGTGTCCCAAACTTTGGGGTGGCTGTGTCTTTTTGATTTTAATTTCCCTAAGCTATAGGACCATAAGTGGAAGTGCCCTAGGCTCTGTTGCTTTGTTTTTTAGATGTTTCAGGAAACACCATACACTTCTCCCGAGTGTCTGTTGGCAATTTACATCCCGCCCATCAGCATAACAAGGCTCCCAGTTCTCCATGGCCTGTCCTGCCTTTCTGGATTTTACACTTTATTCAGATGGCCCTTTTGACCGGGGGGAAGTGAGACTTCATTGTAGTGCAGATTTCCTTTGCAAGCTTGCTTGGTTGGCCAAAAAGGGCGTATGCGTTTTTTCCTGAATATATTCAGGAAAAAACGCATACGCCCTTTTTGGCCAAGTGCATCATTGTGGACGTTCTGCCTCTTTTCCTATGCTTTCAATGCAATTCCAGTCTACCTCCTGAAATCGGTTTCCTGCAATTCTGCCCCGCTTTCAAGTCCTCTTGGCAGCCTTACTTCAGTATATTTTTGGACGATAGCTGTCATTTATAACTCTGCAGGTTTGTGAATTACAGTGCCCCTGAGCTCCTTTCTTCAACTCGCTTTCTTGTGACCTGGCCGCAACACCACAGGATGGCTTCAGGCCCTAATCTGGTTCCGGCACGGCACGCTGAGCCTTTGGTTAATTCCTCTTCCTGGTGGGAAATGAGAGTTAAATTTGCCCGTCCAGACACCTCCAGCTAGTCTCTCATTGGTTCTCGCTATTCCTGTTCATCTTCCGCAGAAATTGCAAACTGGGCCAAACAGGAGGTTAAAGGGACTGACTCTCCAAGTAGGGAGAGTGTTAGTAAGCGTCTGGAATGTTGCACCCGAGTAGCAGGGTACGAAAACTGAGACATATTTGAACACGTCTCCCGTTCACACGGTTGATCATACTCTGGGTTCCACATGCATGTTTTAGCTGAAGGAAGAATACCTTAAACCTGGAGAGTTGAGATCCGTGTAATGGGTACCATGCAATATGACTTCAAAGGGTCTTCATTTGCTCACCGAACCTCTCCAATCCTATCACTGCTGCGTTTATGCCCCTGTACACACGCTTGATTCTCTTTTGGAGACATAGCAATCCATAGGTTTTAAGATACTTACTAGTCAGGTACATTCTTAGGCGTTTAATATGCGGTGTTGAGTCCATTTCGTTGAGCAAGGAGTAGCTCTTGTCTATTCCATATTTGGCTTAAGGAACTTTATCTGTGCTCATTTCAATCTCTGGTTTTATGCAGCACCCCAACTCACCTTTCCCCTTAAGCAAGCATAAGTTGGTTTTCTAAATTTGAGACCCTGTTCTGTTTTGGAATTCAGTTCCTGTGTAGCCAAGTTTACATTCCGTGTATTACTGATATCTTATGATGTTTCTTTTTCGGTGTGACTTATTTCAGTTAGAATCATCGTACCTGAATCCACTCATTATGCTGCTATGGGCCTGATGACGTAGATTGCATTGCTGAGTGATATTGGTTTGTAAGTAAATACCACAACTTCTTTATCCATTTTTCACTGTCTGCGATGTTTTACTTGTACTGTAAACGAGGTTCTTGTAAACAGAGGCGTCCCAAACTTTGGGGTGGCTGTGTCTTTTTGATTTTAATTTCCCTAACCTATAGGATCATAAGTGGAAGTGCCCTAGGCTCTGTTGCTTTGTGTTTTAGATGTTTCAAGAAACACCATACACTTCTCGCGAGTGTCTGTTGGCAATTTACATCCCGCGCATCAGCATAACAAGGCTCCCAGTTCTCCATGGCCTGTCCTGCCTTTCTGGATTTTACACTTTTTTCAGATGGCCCTTTTGACCGGGGGGAAGTGAGACTTCATTGTAGTGTAGATTTCCTTTGCAAGCTTGCTTGGTTGACCAAAAAGGGCGTATGCGTTTTTTGCTGAATATATTCAGGAAAAAACGCATACGCCCTTTTTGGCCAAGTGCATCATTGTGGACGTTCTGCCTCTTTTCCTATGCTTTCAATGCAATTCCAGTCTACCTCCTGAAATCGGTTTCCTGCAATTCTGCCCCGCTTTCAAGTCCTCTTGGCAGCCTTACTTCAGTATATTTTTGGACGATACTGTCATTTATAACTCTGCAGGTTTGTGAATTACAGTGCCCCTGAGCTCCTTTCTTCAACTCGCTTTCTTTTGAGCTGGCCGCAACACCGCAGGATGGCTTCAGGCCCTAATCTGGTTCCGGCACGGCACGCTGAGCCTTTGGTTAATTCCTCTTCCTGGTGGGAAATGAGAGTTAAATTTGCCCGTCCAGACACCTCCAGCTAGTCTCTCATTGGTTCTCGCTATTCCTGTTCATCTTCCACAGAAATTGCAAACTGGGCCAAACAGGAGGTTAAAGGGACTGACTCTCCAAGTCGGGAGGGTGTTAGTAAAGCGTCTGGAATGTTGCACCCGAGTACCAGGGTACGAAATCTGAGACATATTTGAACACGTCTCCCGATCACATGGTTGATCAGACTCTAGGTTCCACATGCATGTTTTACCTGAAGGAAGAATACCTTAAACCTGGGTAGTTGAAACCCGTGGAATGGGTACCATGCAATATGACTTCAAAGGGTCTTCATTTGCTCACCGAACCTCTCCAATCCTATCACTGCTGTATTTATGCCCCTGTACACATGTTTGATTCTCTTTCGAGACATAGCAATCCATAGGTTTTAAGATACTTACTAGTCAGGTACATTCTTAGGCATTTAATATGCGGTGTTGAGTCCATTTCGTTGAGCAAGGAGTAGCTCTTGTCTATTCCATATTTGGCTTAAGGAACTTTATCTGTGCTCATTTCAATCTCTGGTTTTATGCAGCACCCCAACTCACCTTTCCCCTTAAGCAAGCATAAGTTGGTTTTCTAAATTTGAGACCCTGTTCTGTTCTGTAATTCAGTTCCTGTGTAGCCAAGTTTACATTCCGTGTATTACTGATATCTTATGATGTTTCTTTTTCTGTGTGACTTATTTCAGTTAGAATCATCATACCTGAATCCACTCATTGTGCTGCTAAGGGCCTGATGACATAGATTTCATTGCTGAGTGATATTGCTTTGTAAGTAAATACCACAAATTCTTTATCCATTTTTCACTTTCTGCGATGTTGAACTTGTACTGTAAACGAGGTTCTTGTAAACAGAGGCATCCCAAACTTTGGGGTGGCTGTGTCTTTTTGATTTTAATTTCCCTAAGCTATAGGACCATAAGTGGAAGTGCCCTAGGCTCTGTTGCTTTGTTTTTTAGATGTTTCAGGAAACACCATACACTTCTCCCGAGTGTCTGTTGGCAATTTACATCCCGCCCATCAGCATAACAAGGCTCCCAGTTCTCCATGGCCTGTCCTGCCTTTCTGGATTTTACACTTTTTTCAGATGGCCCTTTTGACCGGGGGGAAGTGAGACTTCATTGTAGTGCAGATTTCCTTTGCAAGCTTGCTTGGTTGGCCAAAAAGGGCGTATGCGTTTTTTCCTGAATATATTCAGGAAAAAACGCATACGCACTTTTTGCCCAAGTGCATCATTGTGGACGTTCTGCCTCTTTTCCTATGCTTTCAATGCAATTCCAGTCTACCTCCTGAAATCGGTTTCCTGCAATTCTGCCCCGCTTTCAAGTCCTCTTGGCAGCCTTACTTCAGTATATTTTTGGACGATAGCTGTCATTTATAACTCTGCAGGTTTGTGAATTACAGTGCCCCTGTGCTCCTTTCTTTAACTCGCTTTCTTTTGAGCTGGCCGCAACACCGCAGGATGGCTTCAGGCCCTAATCTTGTTCCGGCACGGCACGCTGAGCCTTTGGTTAATTCCTCTTCCTGGTGGGAAATGAGAGTTAAATTTGCCCGTCCAGACACCTCCAGCTAGTCTCTCATTGGTTCTCGCTATTCCTGTTCATCTTCCGCAGAAATTGCAAACTGGGCCAAACAGGAGGTTAAAGGGACTGACTCTCCAAGTCGGGAGGGTGTTAGTAAAGCGTCTGGAATGTTGCACCCGAGTACCAGGGTACGAAAACTGAGACATATTTGAACACGTCTCCCGATCACATGGTTGATCATACTCTAGCTTCCACATGCATGTTTTAGCTGAAGGAAGAATACCTTAAACCTGGGTAGTTGAAACCCGTGGAATGGGTACCATGCAATATGACTTCAGAGGGTCTTCATTTGCTCACCGAACCTCTCCAATCCTATCACTGCTGCGTTTATGCCCCTGTACACATGCTTGATTCTCTTTCGGAGACATAACAATCCATAGGTTTTAAGATACTTACTAGTCAGGTACATTCTTAGGCGTTTAATATGCGGTGTTGTGTCCATTTCGTTGAGCAAGGAGTAGCTCTTGTCTATTCCATATTTGGCTTAAGGAACTTTATCTGTGCTCATTTCAATCTCTGGTTTTATGCAGCACCCCAACTCACCTTTCCCCTTAAGCAAGCATAAGTTGGTTTTCTAAATTTGAGACCCTGTTCTGTTTTGGAATTCAGTTCCTGTGTAGCCAAGTTTACATTCCGTGTATTACTGATATCTTATGATGTTTCTTTTTCTGTGTGACTTATTTCAGTTAGAATCATCATACCTGAATCCACTCATTGTGCTGCTAAGGGCCTGATGACATAGATTTCATTGCAGAGTGATATTGTTTTGTAAGTAAATACCACAACTTCTTTATCCATTTTTCACTTTCTGCGATGTTGAACTTGTACTGTAAACGAGGTTCTTGTAAACAGAGGCGTCCCAATGTTTGGGGTGGCTGTGTCTTTTTGATTTTAATTTCCCTAAGCTATAGGACCATAAGTGGAAGTGCCCTAGGCTCTGTTGCTTTGTTTTTTAGATGTTTCAGGAAACACCATACACTTCTCCCGAGTGTCTGTTGGCAATTTACATCCCGCCCATCAGCATAACAAGGCTCCCAGTTCTCCATGGCCTGTCCTGCCTTTCTGGATTTTACACTTTTTTCAGATGGCCCTTTTGACCGGGGGGAAGTGAGACTTCATTGTAGTGCAGATTTCCTTTGCAAGCTTGCTTGGTTGGCCAAAAAGGGCGTATGCGTTTTTTCCTGAATATATTCAGGAAAAAACGCATACGCCCTTTTTGGCCAAGTGCATCATTGTGGACGTTCTGCCTCTTTTCCTATGCTTTCAATGCAATTCCAGTCTACCTCCTGAAATCGGTTTCCTGCAATTCTGCCCCGCTTTCAAGTCCTCTTGGCAGCCTTACTTCAGTATATTTTTGGACGATAGCTGTCATTTATAACTCTGCAGGTTTGTGAATTACAGTGCCCCTGAGCTCCTTTCTTCAACTCGCTTTCTTTTGAGCTGGCCGCAACACCGCAGGATGGCTTCAGGCCCTAATCTGGTTCCGGCACGGCACGCTGAGCCTTTGGTTAATTCCTCTTCCTGGTGGGAAATGAGAGTTAAATTTGCCCGTCCAGACACCTCCAGCTAGTCTCTCATTGGTTCTCGCTATTCCTGTTCATCTTCCGCAGAAATTGCAAACTGGGCCAAACAGGAGGTTAAAGGGACTGACTCTCCAAGTCGGGAAGGTGTTAGTAAAGCGTCTGGAATGTTGCACCCGAGTACCAGGGTACGAAAACTGAGACATATTTGAACAGGTCTCCCGTTCACACGGTTGATCATACTCTGGGTTCCACATGCATGTTTTAGCTGAAGGAAGAATCCCTTAAACCTGGAGAGTTGAGACCCGTGGAATGGGTACCATGCAATATGACTTCAAAGGGTCTTCATTTGCTCACCGAACCTCTCCAATCCTATCACTGCTGCGTTTATGCCCCTGTACACACGCTTGATTCTCTTTTGGAGACATAGCAATCCATAGGTTTTAAGATACTTACTAGTCAGGTACATTCTTAGGTGTTTAATATGCGGTGTTGAGTCCATTTCGTTGAGCAAGGAGTAGCTCTTGTCTATTCCATATTTGGCTTAAGGAACTTTATCTGTGCTCATTTCAATCTCTGGTTTTATGCAGCACCCCAACTCACCTTTACCCTTAAGCAAGCATAAGTTGGTTTTCTAAATTTGAGACCCTGTTCTGTTCTGTAATTCAGTTCCTGTGTAGCCAAGTTTACATTCCGTGTATTACTGATATCTTATGATGTTTCTTTTTCTGTGTGACATATTTCAGTTAGAATCATCATACCTGAATCCACTCATTGTGCTGCTAAGGGCCTGATGACATAGATTTCATTGCTGAGTGATATTGCTTTGTAAGTAAATACCACAACTTCTTTATCCATTTTTCACTTTCTGCAATGTTGAACTTGTACTGTAAACGAGGTTCTTGTAAACAGAGGCGTCCCAAACTTTGGGGTGGCTGTGTCTTTTTGATTTTAATTTCCCTAAGCTATAGGACCATAAGTGGAAGTGCCCTAGGCTCTGTTGCTTTGTTTTTTAGATGTTTCAGGAAACACCATACACTTCTCCCGAGTGTCTGTTGGCAATTTACATCCCGCCCATCAGCATAACAAGGCTCCCAGTTCTCCATGGCCTGTCCTGCCTTTCTGGATTTTACACTTTTTTCAGATGGCCCTTTTGACCGGGGGGAAGTGAGACTTCATTGTAGTGCAGATTTCCTTTGCAAGCTTGCTTGGTTGGCCAAAAAGGGCGTATGCGTTTTTTCCTGAATATATTCAGGAAAAAACGCATACGCCCTTTTTGGCCAAGTGCATCATTGTGGACGTTCTGCCTCTTTTCCTATGCTTTCAATGCAATTCCAGTCTACCTCCTGAAATCGGTTTCCTGCAATTCTGCCCCGCTTTCAAGTCCTCTTGGCAGCCTTACTTCAGTATATTTTTGGACGATAGCTGTCATTTATAACTCTGCAGGTTTGTGAATTACAGTGCCCCTGTGCTCCTTTCTTTAACTCGCTTTCTTTTGAGCTGGCCGCAACACCGCAGGATGGCTTCAGGCCCTAATCTGGTTCCGGCACGGCACGCTGAGCCTTTGGTTAATTCCTCTTCCTCGTGGGAAATGAGAGTTAAATTTGCCCGTCCAGACACCTCCAGCTAGTCTCTCATTGGTTCTCGCTATTCCTGTTCATCTTCCGCAGAAATTGCAAACTGGGCCAAACAGGAGGTTAAAGGGACTGACTCTCCAAGTCGGGAGGGTGTTAGTAAAGCGTCTGGAATGTTGCACCCGAGTACCAGGGTACGAAAACTGAGACATATTTGAACACGTCTCCCGATCACATGGTTGATCATACTCTAGCTTCCACATGCATGTTTTAGCTGAAGGAAGAATACCTTAAACCTGGGTAGTTGAAACCCGTGGAATGGGTACCATGCAATATGACTTCAGAGGGTCTTCATTTGCTCACCGAACCTCTCCAATCCTATCACTGCTGCGTTTATGCCCCTGTACACATGCTTGATTCTCTTTTGGAGACATAGCAATCCATAGGTTTTAAGATACTTACTAGTCAGGTACATTCTTAGGCGTTTAATATGCGGTGTTGTGTCCATTTCGTTGAGCAAGGAGTAGCTCTTGTCTATTCCATATTTGGCTTAAGGAACTTTATCTGTGCTCATTTCAATCTCTGGTTTTATGCAGCACCCCAACTCACCTTTCCCCTTAAGCAAGCATAAGTTGGTTTTCTAAATTTGAGACCCTGTTCTGTTTTGGAATTCAGTTCCTGTGTAGCCAAGTTTACATTCCGTGTATTACTGATATCTTATGATGTTTCTTTTTCTGTGTGACTTATTTCAGTTAGAATCATCATACCTGAATCCACTCATTGTGCTGCTAAGGGCCTGATGACATAGATTTCATTGCAGAGTGATATTGTTTTGTAAGTAAATACCACAACTTCTTTATCCATTTTTCACTTTCTGCGATGTTGAACTTGTACTGTAAACGAGGTTCTTGTAAACAGAGGCGTCCCAATGTTTGGGGTGGCTGTGTCTTTTTGATTTTAATTTCCCTAAGCTATAGGACCATAAGTGGAAGTGCCCTAGGCTCTGTTGCTTTGTTTTTTAGATGTTTCAGGAAACACCATACACTTCTCCCGAGTGTCTGTTGGCAATTTACATCCCGCCCATCAGCATAACAAGGCTCCCAGTTCTCCATGGCCTGTCCTGCCTTTCTGGATTTTACACTTTTTTCAGATGGCCCTTTTGACCGGGGGGAAGTGAGACTTCATTGTAGTGCAGATTTCCTTTGCAAGCTTGCTTGGTTGGCCAAAAAGGGCGTATGCGTTTTTTCCTGAATATATTCAGGAAAAAACGCATACGCCCTTTTTGGCCAAGTGCATCATTGTGGACGTTCTGCCTCTTTTCCTATGCTTTCAATGCAATTCCAGTCTACCTCCTGAAATCGGTTTCCTGCAATTCTGCCCCGCTTTCAAGTCCTCTTGGCAGCCTTACTTCAGTATATTTTTGGACGATAGCTGTCATTTATAACTCTGCAGGTTTGTGAATTACAGTGCCCCTGAGCTCCTTTCTTCAACTCGCTTTCTTTTGAGCTGGCCGCAACACCGCAGGATGGCTTCAGGCCCTAATCTGGTTCCGGCACGGCACGCTGAGCCTTTGGTTAATTCCTCTTCCTGGTGGGAAATGAGAGTTAAATTTGCCCGTCCAGACACCTCCAGCTAGTCTCTCATTGGTTCTCGCTATTCCTGTTCATCTTCCGCAGAAATTGCAAACTGGGCCAAACAGGAGGTTAAAGGGACTGACTCTCCAAGTCGGGAAGGTGTTAGTAAAGCGTCTGGAATGTTGCACCCGAGTACCAGGGTACGAAAACTGAGACATATTTGAACAGGTCTCCCGTTCACACGGTTGATCATACTCTGGGTTCCACATGCATGTTTTAGCTGAAGGAAGAATCCCTTAAACCTGGAGAGTTGAGACCCGTGGAATGGGTACCATGCAATATGACTTCAAAGGGTCTTCATTTGCTCACCGAACCTCTCCAATCCTATCACTGCTGCGTTTATGCCCCTGTACACACGCTTGATTCTCTTTTGGAGACATAGCAATCCATAGGTTTTAAGATACTTACTAGTCAGGTACATTCTTAGGTGTTTAATATGCGGTGTTGAGTCCATTTCGTTGAGCAAGGAGTAGCTCTTGTCTATTCCATATTTGGCTTAAGGAACTTTATCTGTGCTCATTTCAATCTCTGGTTTTATGCAGCACCCCAACTCACCTTTACCCTTAAGCAAGCATAAGTTGGTTTTCTAAATTTGAGACCCTGTTCTGTTCTGTAATTCAGTTCCTGTGTAGCCAAGTTTACATTCCGTGTATTACTGATATCTTATGATGTTTCTTTTTCTGTGTGACATATTTCAGTTAGAATCATCATACCTGAATCCACTCATTGTGCTGCTAAGGGCCTGATGACATAGATTTCATTGCTGAGTGATATTGCTTTGTAAGTAAATACCACAACTTCTTTATCCATTTTTCACTTTCTGCAATGTTGAACTTGTACTGTAAACGAGGTTCTTGTAAACAGAGGCGTCCCAAACTTTGGGGTGGCTGTGTCTTTTTGATTTTAATTTCCCTAAGCTATAGGACCATAAGTGGAAGTGCCCTAGGCTCTGTTGCTTTGTTTTTTAGATGTTTCAGGAAACACCATACACTTCTCCCGAGTGTCTGTTGGCAATTTACATCCCGCCCATCAGCATAACAAGGCTCCCAGTTCTCCATGGCCTGTCCTGCCTTTCTGGATTTTACACTTTTTTCAGATGGCCCTTTTGACCGGGGGGAAGTGAGACTTCATTGTAGTGCAGATTTCCTTTGCAAGCTTGCTTGGTTGGCCAAAAAGGGCGTATGCGTTTTTTCCTGAATATATTCAGGAAAAAACGCATACGCCCTTTTTGGCCAAGTGCATCATTGTGGACGTTCTGCCTCTTTTCCTATGCTTTCAATGCAATTCCAGTCTACCTCCTGAAATCGGTTTCCTGCAATTCTGCCCCGCTTTCAAGTCCTCTTGGCAGCCTTACTTCAGTATATTTTTGGACGATAGCTGTCATTTATAACTCTGCAGGTTTGTGAATTACAGTGCCCCTGTGCTCCTTTCTTTAACTCGCTTTCTTTTGAGCTGGCCGCAACACCGCAGGATGGCTTCAGGCCCTAATCTGGTTCCGGCACGGCACGCTGAGCCTTTGGTTAATTCCTCTTCCTCGTGGGAAATGAGAGTTAAATTTGCCCGTCCAGACACCTCCAGCTAGTCTCTCATTGGTTCTCGCTATTCCTGTTCATCTTCCGCAGAAATTGCAAACTGGGCCAAACAGGAGGTTAAAGGGACTGACTCTCCAAGTCGGGAGGGTGTTAGTAAAGCGTCTGGAATGTTGCACCCGAGTACCAGGGTACGAAAACTGAGACATATTTGAACACGTCTCCCGATCACATGGTTGATCATACTCTAGCTTCCACATGCATGTTTTAGCTGAAGGAAGAATACCTTAAACCTGGGTAGTTGAAACCCGTGGAATGGGTACCATGCAATATGACTTCAGAGGGTCTTCATTTGCTCACCGAACCTCTCCAATCCTATCACTGCTGCGTTTATGCCCCTGTACACATGCTTGATTCTCTTTTGGAGACATAGCAATCCATAGGTTTTAAGATACTTACTAGTCAGGTACATTCTTAGGCGTTTAATATGCGGTGTTGTGTCCATTTCGTTGAGCAAGGAGTAGCTCTTGTCTATTCCATATTTGGCTTAAGGAACTTTATCTGTGCTCATTTCAATCTCTGGTTTTATGCAGCACCCCAACTCACCTTTCCCCTTAAGCAAGCATAAGTTGGTTTTCTAAATTTGAGACCCTGTTCTGTTTTGGAATTCAGTTCCTGTGTAGCCAAGTTTACATTCCGTGTATTACTGATATCTTATGATGTTTCTTTTTCTGTGTGACTTATTTCAGTTAGAATCATCATACCTGAATCCACTCATTGTGCTGCTAAGGGCCTGATGACATAGATTTCATTGCAGAGTGATATTGCTTTGTAAGTAAATACCACAACTTCTTTATCCATTTTTCACTTTCTGCGATGTTGAACTTGTACTGTAAACGAGGTTCTTGTAAACAGAGGCGTCCCAAACTTTGGGGTGGCTGTGTCTTTTTGATTTTAATTTCCCTAATCTATAGGACCATAAGTGGAAGTGCCCTAGGCTCTGTTGCTTTGTTTTTTAGATGTTTCAGGAAACACCATACACTTCTCCCGAGTGTCTGTTGGCAATTTACATCCCGCCCATCAGCATAACAAGGCTCCCAGTTCTCCATGGCCTGTCCTGCCTTTCTGGATTTTACACTTTTTTCAGATGGCCCTTTTGACCGGGGGGAAGTGAGACTTCATTGTAGTGCAGATTTCCTTTGCAAGCTTGCTTGGTTGGCCAAAAAGGGCGTATGCGTTTTTTCCTGAATATATTCAGGAAAAAACGCATACGCCCTTTTTGGCCAAGTGCATCATTGTGGACGTTCTGCCTCTTTTCCTATGCTTTCAATGCAATTCCAGTCTACCTCCTGAAATCGGTTTCCTGCAATTCTGCCCCGCTTTCAAGTCCTCTTGGCAGCCTTACTTCAGTATATTTTTGGACGATAGCTGTCATTTATAACTCTGCAGGTTTGTGAATTACAGTGCCCCTGAGCTCCTTTCTTCAACTCGCTTTCTTTTGAGCTGGCCGCAACACCGCAGGATGGCTTCAGGCCCTAATCTGGTTCCGGCACGGCACGCTGAGCCTTTGGTTAATTCCTCTTCCTGGTGGGAAATGAGGGTTAAATTTGCCCGTCCAGACACCTCCAGCTAGTCTCTCATTGGTTCTCGCTATTCCTGTTCATCTTCCGCAGAAATTGCAAACTGGGCCAAACAGGAGGTTAAAGGGACTGACTCTCCAAGTCGGGAGGGTGTTAGTAAAGCATCTGGAATGTTGCACCCGAGTACCAGGGTACGAAAACTGAGACATATTTGAACAGGTCTCCCGTTCACACGGTTGATCATACTCTGGGTCCACATGCATGTTTTAGCTGAAGGAAGAATCCCTTAAACCTGGAGAGTTGAGACCCGTGGAATGGGTACCATGCAATATGACTTCAAAGGGTCTTCATTTGCTCACCGAACCTCTCCAATCCTATCACTGCTGCGTTTATGCCCCTGTACACACGCTTGATTCTCTTTTGGAGACATAGCAATCCATAGGTTTTAAGATACTTACTAGTCAGGTACATTCTTAGGTGTTTAATATGCGGTGTTGAGTCCATTTCGTTGAGCAAGGAGTAGCTCTTGTCTATTCCATATTTGGCTTAAGGAACTTTATCTGTGCTCATTTCAATCTCTGGTTTTATGCAGCACCCCAACTCACCTTTACCCTTAAGCAAGCATAAGTTGGTTTTCTAAATTTGAGACCCTGTTCTGTTCTGTAATTCAGTTCCTGTGTAGCCAAGTTTACATTCCGTGTATTACTGATATCTTATGATGTTTCTTTTTCTGTGTGACATATTTCAGTTAGAATCATCATACCTGAATCCACTCATTGTGCTGCTAAGGGCCTGATGACATAGATTTCATTGCTGAGTGATATTGTTTTGTAAGTAAATACCACAACTTCTTTATCCATTTTTCACTTTCTGCGATGTTGAACTTGTACTGTAAACGAGGTTCTTGTAAACAGAGGCGTCCCAAACTTTGGGGTGGCTGTGTCTTTTTGATTTTAATTTCCCTAAGCTATAGGACCATAAGTGGAAGTGCCCTAGGCTCTGTTGCTTTGTTTTTTAGATGTTTCAGGAAACACCATACACTTCTCCCGAGTGTCTGTTGGCAATTTACATCCCGCCCATCAGCATAACAAGGCTCCCAGTTCTCCATGGCCTGTCCTGCCTTTCTGGATTTTACACTTTTTTCAGATGGCCCTTTTGACCGGGGGGAAGTGAGACTTCATTGTAGTGCAGATTTCCTTTGCAAGCTTGCTTGGTTGGCCAAAAAGGGCGTATGCGTTTTTTCCTGAATATATTCAGGAAAAAACGCATACGCCCTTTTTGGCCAAGTGCATCATTGTGGACGTTCTGCCTCTTTTCCTATGCTTTCAATGCAATTCCAGTCTACCTCCTGAAATCGGTTTCCTGCAATTCTGCCCCGCTTTCAAGTCCTCTTGGCAGCCTTACTTCAGTATATTTTTGGACGATAGCTGTCATTTATAACTCTGCAGGTTTGTGAATTACAGTGCCCCTGTGCTCCTTTCTTTAACTCGCTTTCTTTTGAGCTGGCCGCAACACCGCAGGATGGCTTCAGGCCCTAATCTGGTTCCGGCACGGCACGCTGAGCCTTTGGTTAATTCCTCTTCCTCGTGGGAAATGAGAGTTAAATTTGCCCGTCCAGACACCTCCAGCTAGTCTCTCATTGGTTCTCGCTATTCCTGTTCATCTTCCGCAGAAATTGCAAACTGGGCCAAACAGGAGGTTAAAGGGACTGACTCTCCAAGTCGGGAGGGTGTTAGTAAAGCGTCTGGAATGTTGCACCCGAGTACCAGGGTACGAAAACTGAGACATATTTGAACACGTCTCCCGATCACATGGTTGATCATACTCTAGCTTCCACATGCATGTTTTAGCTGAAGGAAGAATACCTTAAACCTGGGTAGTTGAAACCCGTGGAATGGGTACCATGCAATATGACTTCAGAGGGTCTTCATTTGCTCACCGAACCTCTCCAATCCTATCACTGCTGCGTTTATGCCCCTGTACACATGCTTGATTCTCTTTTGGAGACATAGCAATCCATAGGTTTTAAGATACTTACTAGTCAGGTACATTCTTAGGCGTTTAATATGCGGTGTTGTGTCCATTTCGTTGAGCAAGGAGTAGCTCTTGTCTATTCCATATTTGGCTTAAGGAACTTTATCTGTGCTCATTTCAATCTCTGGTTTTATGCAGCACCCCAACTCACCTTTCCCCTTAAGCAAGCATAAGTTGGTTTTCTAAATTTGAGACCCTGTTCTGTTTTGGAATTCAGTTCCTGTGTAGCCAAGTTTACATTCCGTGTATTACTGATATCTTATGATGTTTCTTTTTCTGTGTGACTTATTTCAGTTAGAATCATCATACCTGAATCCACTCATTGTGCTGCTAAGGGCCTGATGACATAGATTTCATTGCAGAGTGATATTGCTTTGTAAGTAAATACCACAACTTCTTTATCCATTTTTCACTTTCTGCGATGTTGAACTTGTACTGTAAACGAGGTTCTTGTAAACAGAGGCGTCCCAAACTTTGGGGTGGCTGTGTCTTTTTGATTTTAATTTCCCTAATCTATAGGACCATAAGTGGAAGTGCCCTAGGCTCTGTTGCTTTGTTTTTTAGATGTTTCAGGAAACACCATACACTTCTCCCGAGTGTCTGTTGGCAATTTACATCCCGCCCATCAGCATAACAAGGCTCCCAGTTCTCCATGGCCTGTCCTGCCTTTCTGGATTTTACACTTTTTTCAGATGGCCCTTTTGACCGGGGGGAAGTGAGACTTCATTGTAGTGCAGATTTCCTTTGCAAGCTTGCTTGGTTGGCCAAAAAGGGCGTATGCGTTTTTTCCTGAATATATTCAGGAAAAAACGCATACGCCCTTTTTGGCCAAGTGCATCATTGTGGACGTTCTGCCTCTTTTCCTATGCTTTCAATGCAATTCCAGTCTACCTCCTGAAATCGGTTTCCTGCAATTCTGCCCCGCTTTCAAGTCCTCTTGGCAGCCTTACTTCAGTATATTTTTGGACGATAGCTGTCATTTATAACTCTGCAGGTTTGTGAATTACAGTGCCCCTGAGCTCCTTTCTTCAACTCGCTTTCTTTTGAGCTGGCCGCAACACCGCAGGATGGCTTCAGGCCCTAATCTGGTTCCGGCACGGCACGCTGAGCCTTTGGTTAATTCCTCTTCCTGGTGGGAAATGAGGGTTAAATTTGCCCGTCCAGACACCTCCAGCTAGTCTCTCATTGGTTCTCGCTATTCCTGTTCATCTTCCGCAGAAATTGCAAACTGGGCCAAACAGGAGGTTAAAGGGACTGACTCTCCAAGTCGGGAGGGTGTTAGTAAAGCATCTGGAATGTTGCACCCGAGTACCAGGGTACGAAAACTGAGACATATTTGAACAGGTCTCCCGTTCACACGGTTGATCATACTCTGGGTCCACATGCATGTTTTAGCTGAAGGAAGAATCCCTTAAACCTGGAGAGTTGAGACCCGTGGAATGGGTACCATGCAATATGACTTCAAAGGGTCTTCATTTGCTCACCGAACCTCTCCAATCCTATCACTGCTGCGTTTATGCCCCTGTACACACGCTTGATTCTCTTTTGGAGACATAGCAATCCATAGGTTTTAAGATACTTACTAGTCAGGTACATTCTTAGGTGTTTAATATGCGGTGTTGAGTCCATTTCGTTGAGCAAGGAGTAGCTCTTGTCTATTCCATATTTGGCTTAAGGAACTTTATCTGTGCTCATTTCAATCTCTGGTTTTATGCAGCACCCCAACTCACCTTTACCCTTAAGCAAGCATAAGTTGGTTTTCTAAATTTGAGACCCTGTTCTGTTCTGTAATTCAGTTCCTGTGTAGCCAAGTTTACATTCCGTGTATTACTGATATCTTATGATGTTTCTTTTTCTGTGTGACATATTTCAGTTAGAATCATCATACCTGAATCCACTCATTGTGCTGCTAAGGGCCTGATGACATAGATTTCATTGCTGAGTGATATTGTTTTGTAAGTAAATACCACAACTTCTTTATCCATTTTTCACTTTCTGCGATGTTGAACTTGTACTGTAAACGAGGTTCTTGTAAACAGAGGCGTCCCAAACTTTGGGGTGGCTGTGTCTTTTTGATTTTAATTTCCCTAAGCTATAGGACCATAAGTGGAAGTGCCCTAGGCTCTGTTGCTTTGTTTTTTAGATGTTTCAGGAAACACCATACACTTCTCCCGAGTGTCTGTTGGCAATTTACATCCCGCCCATCAGCATAACAAGGCTCGCAGTTCTCCATGGCCTGTCCTGCCTTTCTGGATTTTACACGTTTTTCAGATGGCCCTTTTGACCGGGGGGAAGTGAGACTTCATTGTAGTGCAGATTTCATTTGCAAGTTTGCTTGGTTGGCCAAAAAGGGCGTATGCGTTTTTTCCTGAATGTATTCAGGAAAAAACGCATACGCCCTTTTTGGCGAAGTGCATCATTGTGGACGTTCTGCCTCTTTTCCTATGCTTTCAATGCAATTCCAGTCTACCTCCTGAAATCAGTTTCCTGCAATTCTGCCCCGCTTTCAAGTCCTCTTGGCAGCCTTACTTCAGTATATTTTTGGACGATAGCTGTCATTTATAACTCTGCAGGTTTGTGAATTACAGTGCCCCTGAGCTCCTTTCTTCAACTCGCTTTCTTTTGAGCTGGCCGCAACACCGCAGGATGGCTTCAGGCCCTAATCTGGTTTCGGCACTGCACGCTGAGCCTTTGGTTATTTCCTATTCCTGGTGGGAAATGAGAGTTAAATTTGCCCGTCCAGACACCTCCAGCTAGTCTCTGATTGGTTCTCGCTATTCCTGTTCATCTTCCGCAGAAATTGCAAACTGGGCCAAACAGGAGGTTAAAGGCGCTGACTCTCCAAGTGGGGAGAGTGTTAGTAAAGCGTCTGGAATGTTGCAGCCGAGTACCAGGGTACGAAAACTGAGACATATTTGAACACGTTTCCCGATCACATGGTTGATCATACTCTGGGTTCCACATGCATGTTTTAGCTGAAGGAGGAATACCTTAAACCTGGGTAGTTGAAACCCGTGGAATGGGTACCATGCAATATGACTTCAAAGGGTCTTCATTTGCTCACCAAACCTCTCCAATCCTATCACTGCTGCGTTTATGCCCATGTACACATGCTTGATTCTCTTTCGGAGACATAGCAATCCCTAGGTTTTAAGATACTTACTAGTCAGGTACATTCTTAGGCGTTTAATATGCGGTGTTGAGTTCATTTCGTTGAGCAAGGAGTAGCTCTTGTCTATTCCATATTTGGCTTAAGGAACTTTATCTGTGCTCATTTCAATCTCTGGTTTTATGCAGCACCCCAACTCACCTTTACCCTTAAGCAAGCATAAGTTGGTTTTCTAAATTTGAGACCCTGTTCTGTTCTGTAATTCAGTTCCTGTGTAGCCAAGTTTACATTCCGTGTATTACTGATATCTTATGATGGTTCTTTTTCTGTGTGACTTATTTCAGTTAGAATCATCGTACCTGAATCCACTCATTATGCTGCTAAGGGCCTGATGACATAGATTTCATTGCTGAGTGATATTGCTTTGTAAGTAAATACCACAACTTCTTTATCCATTTTTCACTTTCTGCGATGTTGAACTTGTACTGTAAACGAGGTTCTTGTAAACAGAGGCGTCCCAAACTTTGGGGTGGCTGTGTCTTTTTGATTTTAATTTCCCTAAGCTATAGGACCATAAGTGGAAGTGCCCTAGGCTCTGTTGCTTTGTTTTTTAGATGTTTCAGGAAACACCATACACTTCTCCCGAGTGTCTGTTGGCAATTTACATCCCGCCCATCAGCATAACAAGGCTCCCAGTTCTCCATGGCCTGTCCTGCCTTTCTGGATTTTACACTTTTTTCAGATGGCCCTTTTGACCGGGGGGAAGTGAGACTTCATTGTAGTGCAGATTTCCTTTGCAAGCTTGCTTGGTTGGCCAAAAAGGGCGTATGCGTTTTTTCCTGAATATATTCAGGAAAAAACGCATACGCCCTTTTTGGCCAAGTGCATCATTGTGGACGTTCTGCCTCTTTTCCTATGCTTTCAATGCAATTCCAGTCTACCTCCTGAAATCAGTTTCCTGCAATTCTGCCCCGCTTTCAAGTCCTCTTGGCAGCCTTACTTCAGTATATTTTTGGACGATAGCTGTCATTTATAACTCTGCAGGTTTGTGAATTACAGTGCCCCTGAGCTCCTTTCTTCAACTCGCTTTCTTTTGAGCTGGCCGCAACACCGCAGGATGGCTTCAGGCCCTAATCTGGTTCCGGCACGGCACGCTGAGCCTTTGGTTAATTCCTCTTCCTCGTGGGAAATGAGAGTTAAATTTGCCCGTCCAGACACCTCCAGCTAGTCTCTCATTGGTTCTCGCTATTCCTGTTCATCTTCCACAGAAATTGCAAACTGGGCCAAACAGGAGGTTAAAGGGACTGACTCTCCAAGTCGGGAGGGTGTTAGTAAAGCGTCTGGAATGTTGCACCCGAGTACCAGGGTACGAAATCTGAGACATATTTGAACACGTCTCCCGATCACATAGTTGATCATACTCTAGGTTCCACATGCATGTTTTAGCTGAAGGAAGAATACCTTAAACCTGGGTAGTTGAAACCCGTGGAATGGGTACCATGCAATATGACTTCAGAGGGTCTTCATTTGCTCACCAAACCTCTCCAATCCTATCACTGCTGCGTTTATGCCCCTGTACACATGCTTGATTCTCTTTCGGAGACATAGCAATCCATAGGTTTTAAGATACTTACTAGTCAGGTACATTCTTAGGCGTTTAATATGTGGTGTTGTGTCCATTTCGTTGAGCAAGGAGTAGCTCTTGTCTATTCCATATTTGGCTTAAGGAACTTTATCTGTGCTCATTTCAATCTCTGGTTTTATGCAGCACCCCAACTCACCTTTACCCTTAAGCAAGCATAAGTTGGTTTTCTAAATTTGAGACCCTGTTCTGTTCTGTAATTCAGTTCCTGTGTAGCCAAGTTTACATTCCGTGTATTAGTGATATCTTATGATGTTTCTTTTTCTGTGTGACTTATTTCAGTTAGAATCATCATACCTGAATCCACTCATTGTGCTGCTAAGGGCCTGATGACATAGATTTCATTGCAGAGTGATATTGCTTTGTAAGTAAATACCACAACTTCTTTATCCATTTTTCACTTTCTGCGATGTTGAACTTGTACTGTAAACGAGGTTCTTGTAAACAGAGGCGTCCCAAACTTTGGGGTGGCTGTGTCTTTTTGATTTTAATTTCCCTAAGCTATAGGACCATAAGTGGAAGTGCCCTAGGCTCTGTTGCTTTGTTTTTTAGATGTTTCAGGAAACACCATACACTTCTCCCGAGTGTCTGTTGGCAATTTACATCCCGCCCATCAGCATAACAAGGCTCCCAGTTCTCCATGGCCTGTCCTGCCTTTCTGGATTTTACACTTTTTTCAGATGGCCCTTTTGACCGGGGGGAAGTGAGACTTCATTGTAGTGCAGATTTCCTTTGCAAGCTTGCTTGGTTGGCCAAAAAGGGCATATGAGTTTTTTCCTGAATATATTCAGGAAAAAACGCATACACCCTTTTTGGCCAAGTGCATCATTGTGGACGTTCTGCCTCTTTTCCTATGCTTTCAATGCAATTCCAGTCTACCTCCTGAAATCGGTTTCCTGCAATTCTGCCCCGCTTTCAAGTCCTCTTGGCAGCCTTACTTCAGTATATTTTTGGACGATAGCTGTCATTTATAACTCTGCAGGTTTGTGAATTACAGTGCCCCTGAGCTCCTTTCTTCAACTCGCTTTCTTTTGAGCTGGCCGCAACACCGCAGGATGGCTTCAGGCCCTAATCTGGTTCCGGCACGGCACGCTGAGCCTTTGGTTAATTCCTCTTCCTGGTGGGAAATGAGAGTTAAATTTGCCCGTCCAGACACCTCCAGCTAGTCTCTCATTGGTTCTCACTATTCCTGTTCATCTTCCGCAGAAATTGCAAACTGGGCCAAACAGGAGGTTAAAGGGACTGACTCTCCAAGTCGGGAGGGTGTTAGTAAAGCGTCTGGAATGTTGCACCCGAGTACCAGGGTACGAAAACTGAGACATATTTGAACACGTCTCCCGATCACATGGTTGATCAGACTCTAGGTTCCACATGCATGTTTTACCTGAAGGAAGAATACCTTAAACCTGGGTAGTTGAAACCCGTGGAATGGGTACCATGCAATATGACTTCAAAGGGTCTTCATTTGCTCACCGAACCTCTCCAATCCTATCACTGCTGTGTTTATGCCCCTGTACACATGTTTGATTCTCTTTCGGAGCCATAGCAATCCATAGGTTTTAAGATACTTACTAGTCAGGTACATTCTTAGGCGTTTAATATGCGGTGTTGAGTCCATTTCTTTGAGCAAGGAGTAGCTCTTGTCTATTCCATATTTGGCTTAAGGAACTTTATCTGTGCTCATTTCAATCTCTGGTTTTATGCAGCACCCCAACTCACCTTTACCCTTAAGCAAGCATAAGTTGGTTTTCTAAATTTGAGACCCTGTTCTGTTCTGTAATTCAGTTCCTGTGTAGCCAAGTTTACATTCCGTGTATTAGTGATATCTTATGATGTTTCTTTTTCTGTGTGACTTATTTCAGTTAGAATCATCATACCTGAATCCACTCATTGTGCTGCTAAGGGCCTGATGACATAGATTTCATTGCTGAGTGATATTGCTTTGTAAGTAAATACCACAACTTCTTTATCCATTTTTCACTTTCTGTGATATTGAACTTGTACGGTAAACGAGGTTCTTGTAAACAGAGGCGTCCCAATGTTTGGGGTGGCTGTGTCTTTTTGATTTTAATTTCCCTAAGCTATAGGACCATAAGTGGAAGTGCCCTAGGCTCTGTTGCTTTGTTTTTTAGATGTTTCAGGAAACACCATACACTTCTCCCGAGTGTCTGTTGGCAATTTACATCCCGCCCATCAGCATAACAAGGCTCCCAGTTCTCCATGGCCTGTCCTGCCTTTCTGGATTTTACACTTTTTTCAGATGGCCCTTTTGACCGGGGGGAAGTGAGACTTCATTGTAGTGCAGATTTCCTTTGCAAGCTTGCTTGGTTGGCCAAAAAGGGCGTATGCGTTTTTTCCTGAATATATTCAGGAAAAAACGCATACGCCCTTTTTGGCCAAGTGCATCATTGTGGACGTTCTGCCTCTTTTCCTATGCTTTCAATGCAATTCCAGTCTACCTCCTGAAATCGGTTTCCTGCAATTCTGCCCCGCTTTCAAGTCCTCTTGGCAGCCTTACTTCAGTATATTTTTGGACGATAGCTGTCATTTATAACTCTGCAGGTTTGTGAATTACAGTGCCCCTGTGCTCCTTTCTTTAACTCGCTTTCTTTTGAGCTGGCCGCAACACCGCAGGATGGCTTCAGGCCCTAATCTGGTTCCGGCACGGCACGCTGAGCCTTTGGTTAATTCCTCTTCCTCGTGGGAAATGAGAGTTAAATTTGCCCGTCCAGACACCTCCAGCTAGTCTCTCATTGGTTCTCGCTATTCCTGTTCATCTTCCGCAGAAATTGCAAACTGGGCCAAACAGGAGGTTAAAGGGACTGACTCTCCAAGTCGGGAGGGTGTTAGTAAAGCGTCTGGAATGTTGCACCCGAGTACCAGGGTACGAAAACTGAGACATATTTGAACACGTCTCCCGATCACATGGTTGATCAGACTCTAGGTTCCACATGCATGTTTTAGCTGAAGGAAGAATACCTTAAACCTGGGTAGTTGAAACCCGTGGAATGGGTACCATGCAATATGACTTCAGAGGGTCTTCATTTGCTCACCGAACCTCTCCAATCCTATCACTGCTGCGTTTATGCCCCTGTACACATGCTTGATTCTCTTTCGGAGACATAGCAATCCATAGGTTTTAAGATACTTACTAGTCAGGTACATTCTTAGGCGTTTAATATGCGGTGTTGTGTCCATTTCGTTGAGCAAGGAGTAGCTCTTGTCTATTCCATATTTGGCTTAAGGAACTTTATCTGTGCTCATTTCAATCTCTGGTTTTATGCAGCACCCCAACTCACCTTTCCCCTTAAGCAAGCATAAGTTGGTTTTCTAAATTTGAGACCCTGTTCTGTTTTGGAATTCAGTTCCTGTGTAGCCAAGTTTACATTCCGTGTATTACTGATATCTTATGATGTTTCTTTTTCTGTGTGACTTATTTCAGTTAGAATCATCATACCTGAATCCACTCATTGTGCTGCTAAGGGCCTGAAGACATAGATTTCATTGCAGAGTGATATGGTTTTGTAAGTAAATACCACAACTTCTTTATCCATTTTTCACTTTCTGCGATGTTGAACTTGTACTGTAAACGAGGTTCTTGTAAACAGAGGCGTCCCAAACTTTGGGGTGGCTGTGTCTTTTTGATTTTAATTTCCCTAAGCTATAGGACCATAAGTGGAAGTGCCCTAGGCTCTGTTGCTTTGTTTTTTAGATGTTTCAGGAAACACCATACACTTCTCCCGAGTGTCTGTTGGCAATTTACATCCCGCCCATCAGCATAACAAGGCTCCCAGTTCTCCATGGCCTGTCCTGCCTTTCTGGATTTTACACTTTTTTCAGATGGCCCTTTTGACCGGGGGGAAGTGAGACTTCATTGTAGTGCAGATTTCCTTTGCAAGCTTGCTTGGTTGGCCAAAAAGGGCGTATGCGTTTTTTCCTGAATATATTCAGGAAAAAACGCATACGCCCTTTTTGGCCAAGTGCATCATTGTGGACGTTCTGCCTCTTTTCCTATGCTTTCAATGCAATTCCAGTCTACCTCCTGAAATCGGTTTCCTGCAATTCTGCCCCGCTTTCAAGTCCTCTTGGCAGCCTTACTTCAGTATATTTTTGGACGATAGCTGTCATTTATAACTCTGCAGGTTTGTGAATTACAGTGCCCCTGAGCTCCTTTCTTCAACTCGCTTTCTTTTGAGCTGGCCGCAACACCGCAGGATGGCTTCAGGCCCTAATCTGGTTCCGGCACGGCACGCTGAGCCTTTGGTTAATTCCTCTTCCTGGTGGGAAATGAGAGTTAAATTTGCCCGTCCAGACACCTCCAGCTAGTCTCTCATTGGTTCTCGCTATTCCTGTTCATCTTCCGCAGAAATTGCAAACTGGGCCAAACAGGAGGTTAAAGGGACTGACTCTCCAAGTCGGGAGGGTGTTAGTAAAGCGTCTGGAATGTTGCACCCGAGTACCAGGGTACAAAAACTGAGACATATTTGAACACGTCTCCCGATCACATGGTTGATCATACTCTAGGTTCCACATGCATGTTTTAGCTGAAGGAAGAATACCTTAAACCTGGGTAGTTGAAACCCGTGGAATGGGTACCATGCAATATGACTTCAGAGGGTCTTCATTTGCTCACCAAACCTCTCCAATCCTATCACTGCTGCGTTTATGCCCCTGTACACATGCTTGATTCTCTTTCGGAGACATAGCAATCCATAGGTTTTAAGATACTTACTAGTCAGGTACATTCTTAGGCGTTTAATATGTGGTTTTGTGTCCATTTCGTTGAGCAAGGAGTAGCTCTTGTCTATTCCATATTTGGCTTAAGGAACTTTATCTGTGCTCATTTCAATCTCTGGTTTTATGCAGCACCCCAACTCACCTTTCCCCTTAAGCAAGCATAAGTTGGTTTTCTAAATTTGAGACCCTGTTCTGTTTTGGAATTCAGTTCCTGTGTAGCCAAGTTTACATTCCGTGTATTACTGATATCTTATGATGTTTCTTTTTCTGTGTGACTTATTTCAGTTAGAATCATCATACCTGAATCCACTCATTGTGCTGCTAAGGGCCTGATGACATAGATTTCATTGCAGAGTGATATTGCTTTGTAAGTAAATACCACAACTTCTTTATCCATTTTTCACTTTCTGCGATGTTGAACTTGTACTGTAAACGAGGTTCTTGTAAACAGAGGCGTCCCAAACTTTGGGGTGGCTGTGTCTTTTTGATTTTAATTTCCCTAAGCTATAGGACCATAAGTGGAAGTGCCCTAGGCTCTGTTGCTTTGTTTTTTAGATGTTTCAGGAAACACCATACACTTCTCCCGAGTGTCTGTTGGCAATTTACATCCCGCCCATCAGCATAACAAGGCTCCCAGTTCTCCATGGCCTGTCCTGCCTTTCTGGATTTTACACTTTTTTCAGATGGCCCTTTTGACCGGGGGGAAGTGAGACTTCATTGTAGTGCAGATTTCCTTTGCAAGCTTGCTTGGTTGGCCAAAAAGGGCGTATGCGTTTTTTCCTGAATATATTCAGGAAAAAACGCATACGCCCTTTTTGGCCAAGTGCATCATTGTGGACGTTCTGCCTCTTTTCCTATGCTTTCAATGCAATTCCAGTCTACCTCCTGAAATCGGTTTCCTGCAATTCTGCCCCGCTTTCAAGTCCTCTTGGCAGCCTTACTTCAGTATATTTTTGGACGATAGCTGTCATTTATAACTCTGCAGGTTTGTGAATTACAGTGCCCCTGAGCTCCTTTCTTCAACTCGCTTTCTTTTGAGCTGGCCGCAACACCGCAGGATGGCTTCAGGCCCTAATCTGGTTCCGGCACGGCACGCTGAGCCTTTGGTTAATTCCTCTTCCTGGTGGGAAATGAGAGTTAAATTTGCCCGTCCAGACACCTCCAGCTAGTCTCTCATTGGTTCTCGCTATTCCTGTTCATCTTCCGCAGAAATTGCAAACTGGGCCAAACAGGAGGTTAAAGGGACTGACTCTCCAAGTCGGGAGGGTGTTAGTAAAGCGTCTGGAATGTTGCACCCGAGTACCAGGGTACGAAAACTGAGACATATTTGAACACGTCTCCCGATCACATGGTTGATCAGACTCTAGGTTCCACATGCATGTTTTAGCTGAAGGAAGAATACCTTAAACCTGGGTAGTTGAAACCCGTGGAATGGGTACCATGCAATATGACTTCAAAGGGTCTTCATTTGCTCACCGAACCTCTCCAATCCTATCACTGCTGCGTTTATGCCCCTGTACACATGCTTGATTCTCTTTCGGAGACATAGCAATCCATAGGTTTTAAGATACTTACTAGTCAGGTACATTCTTAGGCGTTTAATATGCGGTGTTGTGTCCATTTCGTTGAGCAAGGAGTAGCTCTTGTCTATTCCATATTTGGCTTAAGGAACTTTATCTGTGCTCATTTCAATCTCTGGTTTTATGCAGCACCCCAACTCACCTTTCCCCTTAAGCAAGCATAAGTTGGTTTTCTAAATTTGAGACCCTGTTCTGTTTTGGAATTCAGTTCCTGTGTAGCCAAGTTTACATTCCGTGTATTACTGATATCTTATGATGTTTCTTTTTCTGTGTGACTTATTTCAGTTAGAATCATCATACCTGAATCCACTCATTGTGCTGCTAAGGGCCTGATGACATAGATTTCATTGCAGAGTGATATTGCTTTGTAAGTAAATACCACAACTTCTTTATCCATTTTTCACTTTCTGCGATGTTGAACTTGTACTGTAAACGAGGTTCTTGTAAACAGAGGTGTCCCAAACTTTGGGGTGGCTGTGTCTTTTTGATTTTAATTTCCCTAAGCTATAGGACCATAAGTGGAAGTGCCCTAGGCTCTGTTGCTTTGTTTTTTAGATGTTTCAGGAAACACCATACACTTCTCCCGAGTGTCTGTTGGCAATTTACATCCCGCCCATCAGCATAACAAGGCTCCCAGTTCTCCATGGCCTGTCCTGCCTTTCTGGATTTTACACTTTTTTCAGATGGCCCTTTTGACCGGGGGGAAGTGAGACTTCATTGTAGTGCAGATTTCCTTTGCAAGCTTGCTTGGTTGGCCAAAAAGGGCGTATGCGTTTTTTCCTGAATATATTCAGGAAAAAACGCATATGCCCTTTTTGGCCAAGTGCATCATTGTGGACGTTCTGCCTCTTTTCCTATGCTTTCAATGTAATTCCAGTCTACCTCCTGAAATCGGTTTCCTGCAATTCTGCCCCGCTTTCAAGTCCTCTTGGCAGCCTTACTTCAGTATATTTTTGGACGATAGCTGTCATTTATAACTCTGCAGGTTTGTGAATTACAGTGCCCCTGAGCTCCTTTCTTCAACTCGCTTTCTTTTGAGCTGGCCGCAACACTGCAGGATGGCTTCAGGCCCTAATCTGGTTCCGGCACGGCACGCTGAGCCTTTGGTTAATTCCTCTTCCTGGTGGGAAATGAGAGTTAAATTTGCCCGTCCAGACACCTCCAGCTAGTCTCTCATTGGTTCTCGCTATTCCTGTTCATCTTCCGCAGAAATTGCAAACTGGGCCAAACAGGAGGTTAAAGGGACTGACTCTCCAAGTCGGGAGGGTGTTAGTAAAGCGTCTGGAATGTTGCACCCGAGTACCAGGGTACAAAAACTGAGACATATTTGAACACGTCTCCCGATCACATGGTTGATCATACTCTAGGTTCCACATGCATGTTTTAGCTGAAGGAAGAATACCTTAAACCTGGGTAGTTGAAACCCGTGGAATGGGTACCATGCAATATGACTTCAGAGGGTCTTCATTTGCTCACCAAACCTCTCCAATCCTATCACTGCTGCGTTTATGCCCCTGTACACATGCTTGATTCTCTTTCGGAGACATAGCAATCCATAGGTTTTAAGATACTTACTAGTCAGGTACATTCTTAGGCGTTTAATATGCGGTGTTGTGTCCATTTCGTTGAGCAAGGAGTAGCTCTTGTCTATTCCATATTTGGCTTAAGGAACTTTATCTGTGCTCATTTCAATCTCTGGTTTTATGCAGCACCCCAACTCACCTTTACCCTTAAGCAAGCATAAGTTGGTTTTCTAAATTTGAGACCCTGTTCTGTTTTGGAATTCAGTTCCTGTGTAGCCAAGTTTACATTCCGTGTATTACTGATATCTTATGATGTTTCTTTTTCTGTGTGACTTATTTCAGTTAGAATCATCATACCTGAATCCACTCATTGTGCTGCTAAGGGCCTGATGACATAGATTTCATTGCAGAGTGATATTGCTTTGTAAGTAAATACCACAACTTCTTTATCCATTTTTCACTTTCTGCGATGTTGAACTTGTACTGTAAACGAGGTTCTTGTAAACAGAGGCGTCCCAAACTTTGGGGTGGCTGTGTCTTTTTGATTTTAATTTCCCTAATCTATAGGACCATAAGTGGAAGTGCCCTAGGCTCTGTTGCTTTGTTTTTTAGATGTTTCAGGAAACACCATACACTTCTCCCGAGTGTCTGTTGGCAATTTACATCGCGCCCATCAGCATAACAAGGCTCCCAGTTCTCCATGGCCTGTCCTGCCTTTCTGGATTTTACACTTTTTTCAGATGGCCCTTTTGACCGGGGGGAAGTGAGACTTCATTGTAGTGCAGATTTCCTTTGCAAGCTTGCTTGGTTGGCCAAAAAGGGCGTATGCGTTTTTTCCTGAATATATTCAGGAAAAAACGCATACGCCCTTTTTGGCCAAGTGCATCATTGTGGACGTTCTGCCTCTTTTCCTATGCTTTCAATGCAATTCCAGTCTACCTCCTGAAATCGGTTTCCTGCAATTCTGCCCCGCTTTCAAGTCCTCTTGGCAGCCTTACTTCAGTATATTTTTGGACGATAGCTGTCATTTATAACTCTGCAGGTTTGTGAATTACAGTGCCCCTGAGCTCCTTTCTTCAACTCGCTTTCTTTTGAGCTGGCCGCAACACCGCAGGATGGCTTCAGGCCCTAATCTGGTTCCGGCACGGCACGCTGAGCCTTTGGTTAATTCCTCTTCCTGGTGGGAAATGAGAGTTAAATTTGCCCGTCCAGACACCTCCAGCTAGTCTCTCATTGGTTCTCGCTATTCCTGTTCATCTTCCGCAGAAATTGCAAACTGGGCCAAACAGGAGGTTAAAGGGACTGACTCTCCAAGTCAGGAGGGTGTTAGTGAAGCGTCTGGAATGTTGCACCCGAGTACCAGGGTACGAAAACTGAGACATATTTGAACACGTCTCCCGATCACATGGTTGATCAGACTCTAGGTTCCACATGCATGTTTTAGCTGAAGGAAGAATACCTTAAACCTGGGTAGTTGAAACCCGTGGAATGGGTACCATGCAATATGACTTCAGAGGGTCTTCATTTGCTCACCGAACCTCTCCAATCCTATCACTGCTGCGTTTATGCCCCTGTACACATGCTTGATTCTCTTTCGGAGACATAGCAATCCATAGGTTTTAAGATACTTACTAGTCAGGTACATTCTTAGGTGTTTAATATGCGGTGTTGTGTCCATTTCGTTGAGCAAGGAGTAGCTCTTGTCTATTCCATATTTGGCTTAAGGAACTTTATCTGTGCTCATTTCAATCTCTGGTTTTATGCAGCACCCCAACTCACCTTTCCCCTTAAGCAAGCATAAGTTGGTTTTCTAAATTGGAGACCCTGTTCTGTTTTGGAATTCAGTTCCTGTGTAGCCAAGTTTACATTCCGTGTATTACTGATATCTTATGATGTTTCTTTTTCTGTGTGACTTATTTCAGTTAGAATCATCATACCTGAATCCACTCATTGTGCTGCTAAGGGCCTGATGACATAGATTTCATTGCAGAGTGATATTGCTTTGTAAGTAAATACCACAACTTCTTTATCCATTTTTCACTTTCTGCGATGTTGAACTTGTACTGTAAACGAGGTTCTTGTAAACAGAGGCGTCCCAAACTTTGGGGTGGCTGTGTCTTTTTGATTTTAATTTCCCTAATCTATAGGACCATAAGTGGAAGTGCCCTAGGCTCTGTTGCTTTGTTTTTTAGATGTTTCAGGAAACACCATACACTTCTCCCGAGTGTCTGTTGGCAATTTACATCCCGCCCATCAGCATAACAAGGCTCCCAGTTCTCCATGGCCTGTCCTGCCTTTCTGGATTTTACACTTTTTTCAGATGGCCCTTTTGACCGGGGGGAAGTGAGACTTCATTGTAGTGCAGATTTCCTTTGCAAGCTTGCTTGGTTGGCCAAAAAGGGCGTATGCGTTTTTTCCTGAATATATTCAGGAAAAAACGCATACGCCCTTTTTGGCCAAGTGCATCATTGTGGACGTTCTGCCTCTTTTCCTATGCTTTCAATGCAATTCCAGTCTACCTCCTGAAATCGGTTTCCTGCAATTCTGCCCCGCTTTCAAGTCCTCTTGGCAGCCTTACTTCAGTATATTTTTGGACGATAGCTGTCATTTATAACTCTGCAGGTTTGTGAATTACAGTGCCCCTGAGCTCCTTTCTTCAACTCGCTTTCTTGTGACCTGGCCGCAACACCGCAGGATGGCTTCAGGCCCTAATCTGGTTCTGGCACGGCACGCTGAGCCTTTGGTTAATTCCTCTTCCTGGTGGGAAATGAGAGTTAAATTTGCCCGTCCAGACACCTCCAGCTAGTCTCTCATTGGTTCTCGCTATTCCTGTTCATCTTCCGCAGAAATTGCAAACTGGGCCAAACAGGAGGTTAAAGGGACTGACTCTCCAAGTCAGGAGGGTGTTAGTAAAGCGTCTGGAATGTTGCACCCGAGTACCAGGGTACGAAAACTGAGACATATTTGAACACGTCTCCCGATCACATGGTTGATCAGACTCTAGGTTCCACATGCATGTTTTAGCTGAAGGAAGAATACCTTAAACCTGGGTAGTTGAAACCCGTGGAATGGGTACCATGCAATATGACTTCAGAGGGTCTTCATTTGCTCACCGAACCTCTCCAATCCTATCACTGCTGCGTTTATGCCCCTGTACACATGCTTGATTCTCTTTCGGAGACATAGCAATCCATAGGTTTTAAGATACTTACTATTCAGGTACATTCTTAGGCGTTTAATATGCGGTGTTGTGTCCATTTCGTTGAGCAAGGAGTAGCTCTTATCTATACCATATTTGGCTTAAGGAACTTTATCTGTGCTCATTTCAATCTCTGGTTTTATGCAGCACCCCAACTCACCTTTCCCCTTAAGCAAGCATAAGTTGGTTTTCTAAATTTGAGACCCTGTTCTGTTTTGGAATTCAGTTCCTGTGTAGCCAAGTTTACATTCCGTGTATTACTGATATCTTATGATGTTTCTTTTTCTGTGTGACTTATTTCAGTTAGAATCATCATACCTGAATCCACTCATTGTGCTTCTAAGGGCCTGATGACATAGATTTCATTGCAGAGTGATATTGTTTTGTAAGTAAATACCACAACTTCTTTATCCATTTTTCACTTTCTGCGATGTTGAACTTGTACTGTAAACGAGGTTCTTGTAAACAGAGGCGTCCCAAACTTTGGGGTGGCTGTGTCTTTTTGAATTTAATTTCCCTAATCTATAGGACCATAAGTGGAAGTGCGCTAGGCTCTGTTTCTTTGTTTTTTAGATGTTTCAGGAAACACCATACACTTCTCCCGAGTGTCTGTTGGCAATTTACATCCCGCCCATCAGCATAACAAGGCTCCCAGTTCTCCATGGCCTGTCCTGCCTTTCTGGATTTTACACTTTTTTCAGATGGCCCTTTTGACCGGGGGGAAGTGAGACTTCATTGTAGTGCAGATTTCCTTTGCAAGCTTGCTTGGTTGGCCAAAAAGGGCGTATGCGTTTTTTCCTGAATATATTCAGGAAAAAACGCATACGCCCTTTTTGGCCAAGTGCATCATTGTGGACGTTCTGCCTCTTTTCCTATGCTTTCAATGCAATTCCAGTCTACCTCCTGAAATCGGTTTCCTGCAATTCTGCCCCGCTTTCAAGTCCTCTTGGCAGCCTTACTTCAGTATATTTTTGGACGATAGCTGTCATTTATAACTCTGCAGGTTTGTGAATTACAGTGCCCCTGAGCTCCTTTCTTCAACTCGCTTTCTTGTGACCTGGCCGCAACACCGCAGGATGGCTTCAGGCCCTAATCTGGTTCCGGCACGGCACGCTGAGCCTTTGGTTAATTCCTCTTCCTGGTGGGAAATGAGAGTTAAATTTGCCCGTCCAGACACCTCCAGCTAGTCTCTCATTGGTTCTCGCTATTCCTGTTCATCTTCCGTAGAAATTGCAAACTGGGCCAAACAGGAGGTTAAAGGGACTGACTCTCCAAGTCGGGAGGGTGTTAGTAAAGCGTCTGGAATGTTGCACCCGAGTACCAGGGTACAAAAACTGAGACATATTTGAACACGTCTCCCGATCACATGGTTGATCATACTCTAGGTTCCACATGCATGTTTTAGCTGAAGGAAGAATACCTTAAACCTGGGTAGTTGAAACCCGTGGAATGGGTACCATGCAATATGACTTCAGAGGGTCTTCATTTGCTCACCAAACCTCTCCAATCCTATCACTGCTGCGTTTATGCCCCTGTACACATGCTTGATTCTCTTTCGGAGACATAGCAATCCATAGGTTTTAAGATACTTACTAGTCAGGTACATTCTTAGGCGTTTAATATGCGGTGTTGTGTCCATTTCGTTGAGCAAGGAGTAGCTCTTGTCTATTCCATATTTGGCTTAAGGAACTTTATCTGTGCTCATTTCAATCTCTGGTTTTATGCAGCACCCCAACTCACCTTTCCCCTTAAGCAAGCATAAGTTGGTTTTCTAAATTTGAGACCCTGTTCTGTTTTGGAATTCAGTTCCTGTGTAGCCAAGTTTACATTCCGTGTATTACTGATATCTTATGATGTTTCTTTTTCTGTGTGACTTATTTCAGTTAGAATCATCATACCTGAATCCACTCATTGTGCTTCTAAGGGCCTGATGACATAGATTTCATTGCAGAGTGATATTGTTTTGTAAGTAAATACCACAACTTCTTTATCCATTTTTCACTTTCTGCGATGTTGAACTTGTACTGTAAACGAGGTTCTTGTAAACAGAGGCGTCCCAAACTTTGGGGTGGCTGTGTCTTTTTGAATTTAATTTCCCTAATCTATAGGACCATAAGTGGAAGTGCCCTAGGCTCTGTTGCTTTGTTTTTTAGATGTTTCAGGAAACACCATACACTTCTCCCGAGTGTCTGTTGGCAATTTACATCCCGCCCATCAGCATAACAAGGCTCCCAGTTCTCCATGGCCTGTCCTGCCTTTCTGGATTTTACACTTTTTTCAGATGGCCCTTTTGACCGGGGGGAAGTGAGACTTCATTGTAGTGCAGATTTCCTTTGCAAGCTTGCTTGGTTGGCCAAAAAGGGCGTATGCGTTTTTTCCTGAATATATTCAGGAAAAAACGCATACGCCCTTTTTGGCCAAGTGCATCATTGTGGACGTTCTGCCTCTTTTCCTATGCTTTCAATGCAATTCCAGTCTGCCTCCTGAAATCGGTTTCCTGCAATTCTGCCCCGCTTTCAAGTCCTCTTGGCAGCCTTACTTCAGTATATTTTTGGACGATAGCTGTCATTTATAACTCTGCAGGTTTGTGAATTACAGTGCCCCTGAGCTCCTTTCTTCAACTCGCTTTCTTGTGACCTGGCCGCAACACCGCAGGATGGCTTCAGGCCCTAATCTGGTTCCGGCACGGCACGCTGAGCCTTTGGTTAATTCCTCTTCCTGGTGGGAAATGAGAGTTAAATTTGCCCGTCCAGACACCTCCAGCTAGTCTCTCATTGGTTCTCGCTATTCCTGTTCATCTTCCGCAGAAATTGCAAACTGGGCCAAACAGGAGGTTAAAGGGACTGACTCTCCAAGTCAGGAGGGTGTTAGTAAAGCGTCTGGAATGTTGCACCCGAGTACCAGGGTACGAAAACTGAGACATATTTGAACACGTCTCCCGATCACATGGTTGATCAGACTCTAGGTTCCACATGCATGTTTTAGCTGAAGGAAGAATACCTTAAACCTGGGTAGTTGAAACCCGTGGAATGGGTACCATGCAATATGACTTCAGAGGGTCTTCATTTGCTCACCGAACCTCTCCAATCCTATCACTGCTGCGTTTATGCCCCTGTACACATGCTTGATTCTCTTTCGGAGACATAGCAATCCATAGGTTTTAAGATACTTACTAGTCAGGTACATTCTTAGGCGTTTAATATGCGGTGTTGTGTCCATTTCGTTGAGCAAGGAGTAGCTCTTGTCTATTCCATATTTGGCTTAAGGAACTTTATCTGTGCTCATTTCAATCTCTGGTTTTATGCAGCACCCCAACTCACCTTTCCCCTTAAGCAAGCATAAGTTGGTTTTCTAAATTTGAGACCCTGTTCTGTTTTGGAATTCAGTTCCTGTGTAGCCAAGTTTACATTCCGTGTATTACTGATATCTTATGATGTTTCTTTTTCTGTGTGACTTATTTCAGTTAGAATCATCATACCTGAATCCACTCATTGTGCTGCTAAGGGCCTGATGACATAGATTTCATTGCAGAGTGATATTGCTTTGTAAGTAAATACCACAACTTCTTTATCCATTTTTCACTTTCTGCGATGTTGAACTTGTACTGTAAACGAGGTTCTTGTAAACAGAGGCGTCCCAAACTTTGGGGTGGCTGTGTCTTTTTGATTTTAATTTCCCTAATCTATAGGACCATAAGTGGAAGTGCCCTAGGCTCTGTTGCTTTGTTTTTTAGATGTTTCAGGAAACACCATACACTTCTCCCGAGTGTCTGTTGGCAATTTACATCCCGCCCATCAGCATAACAAGGCTCCCAGTTCTCCATGGCCTGTCCTGCCTTTCTGGATTTTACACTTTTTTCAGATGGCCCTTTTGACCGGGGGGAAGTGAGACTTCATTGTAGTGCAGATTTCCTTTGCAAGCTTGCTTGGTTGGCCAAAAAGGGCGTATGCGTTTTTTCCTGAATATATTCAGGAAAAAACGCATACGCCCTTTTTGGCCAAGTGCATCATTGTGGACGTTCTGCCTCTTTTCCTATGCTTTCAATGCAATTCCAGTCTGCCTCCTGAAATCGGTTTCCTGCAATTCTGCCCCGCTTTCAAGTCCTCTTGGCAGCCTTACTTCAGTATATTTTTGGACGATAGCTGTCATTTATAACTCTGCAGGTTTGTGAATTACAGTGCCCCTGAGCTCCTTTCTTCAACTCGCTTTCTTGTGACCTGGCCGCAACACCGCAGGATGGCTTCAGGCCCTAATCTGGTTCCGGCACGGCACGCTGAGCCTTTGGTTAATTCCTCTTCCTGGTGGGAAATGAGAGTTAAATTTGCCCGTCCAGACACCTCCAGCTAGTCTCTCATTGGTTCTCGCTATTCCTGTTCATCTTCCGCAGAAATTGCAAACTGGGCCAAACAGGAGGTTAAAGGGACTGACTCTCCAAGTCAGGAGGGTGTTAGTAAAGCGTCTGGAATGTTGCACCCGAGTACCAGGGTACGAAAACTGAGACATATTTGAACACGTCTCCCGATCACATGGTTGATCAGACTCTAGGTTCCACATGCATGTTTTAGCTGAAGGAAGAATACCTTAAACCTGGGTAGTTGAAACCCGTGGAATGGGTACCATGCAATATGACTTCAGAGGGTCTTCATTTGCTCACCGAACCTCTCCAATCCTATCACTGCTGCGTTTATGCCCCTGTACACATGCTTGATTCTCTTTCGGAGACATAGCAATCCATAGGTTTTAAGATACTTACTAGTCAGGTACATTCTTAGGCGTTTAATATGCGGTGTTGTGTCCATTTCGTTGAGCAAGGAGTAGCTCTTGTCTATTCCATATTTGGCTTAAGGAACTTTATCTGTGCTCATTTCAATCTCTGGTTTTATGCAGCACCCCAACTCACCTTTCCCCTTAAGCAAGCATAAGTTGGTTTTCTAAATTTGAGACCCTGTTCTGTTTTGGAATTCAGTTCCTGTGTAGCCAAGTTTACATTCCGTGTATTACTGATATCTTATGATGTTTCTTTTTCTGTGTGACTTATTTCAGTTAGAATCATCATACCTGAATCCACTCATTGTGCTGCTAAGGGCCTGATGACATAGATTTCATTGCAGAGTGATATTGTTTTGTAAGTAAATACCACAACTTCTTTATCCATTTTTCACTTTCTGCGATGTTGAACATGTACTGTAAACGAGGTTCGTGTAAACAGAGGCGTCCCAAACTTTGGGGTGGCTGTGTCTTTTTGATTTTAATTTCCCTAATCTATAGGACCATAAGTGGAAGTGCCCTAGGCTCTGTTGCTTTGTTTTTTAGATGTTTCAGGAAACACCATACACTTCTCCCGAGTGTCTGTTGGCAATTTACATCGCGCCCATCAGCATAACAAGGCTCCCAGTTCTCCATGGCCTGTCCTGCCTTTCTGGATTTTACACTTTTTTCAGATGGCCCTTTTGACCGGGGGGAAGTGAGACTTCATTGTAGTGCAGATTTCCTTTGCAAGCTTGCTTGGTTGGCCAAAAAGGGCGTATGCGTTTTTTCCTGAATATATTCAGGAAAAAACGCATACGCCCTTTTTGGCCAAGTGCATCATTGTGGACGTTCTGCCTCTTTTCCTATGCTTTCAATGCAATTCCAGTCTACCTCCTGAAATCGGTTTCCTGCAATTCTGCCCCGCTTTCAAGTCCTCTTGGCAGCCTTACTTCAGTATATTTTTGGACGATAGCTGTCATTTATAACTCTGCAGGTTTGTGAATTACAGTGACCCTGAGCTCCTTTCTTCAACTCGCTTTCTTGTGACCTGGCCGCAACACCACAGGATGGCTTCAGGAATTAATCTGGTTCCGGCACGGCACGCTGAGCCTTTGGTTAATTCCTCTTCCTGGTGGGAAATGAGAGTTAAATTTGCCCGTCCAGACACCTTCCAGCTAGTCTCTCATTGGTTCTCGCTATTCCTGTTCATCTTCCGCAGAAATTGCAAACTGGGCCAAACAGGAGGTTAAAGGGACTGACTCTCCAAGTCGGGAGGGTGTTAGTAAAGCGTCTGGAATGTTGCACCCGAGTACCAGGGTACGAAAACTGAGACATATTTGAACACGTCTCCCGATCACATGGTTGATCAGACTCTAGGTTCCACATGCATGTTTTACCTGAAGGAAGAATACCTTAAACCTGGGTAGTTGAAACCCGTGGAATGGGTACCATGCAATATGACTTCAAAGGGTCTTCAGTTGCTCACCGAACCTCTCCAATCCTATCACTGCTGTGTTTATGCCCCTGTACACATGCTTGATTCTCTTTCGGAGACATAGCAATCCATAGGTTTTAAGATACTTACTAGTCAGGTACATTCTTAGGTGTTTAATATGCGGTGTTGAGTCCATTTCTTTGAGCAAGGAGTAGCTCTTGTCTATTCCATATTTGGCTTAAGGAACTTTATCTGTGCTCATTTCAATCTCTGGTTTTATGCAGCACCCCAACTCACCTTTACCCTTAAGCAAGCATAAGTTGGTTTTCTAAATTTGAGACCCTGTTCTGTTTTGGAATTCAGTTCCTGTGTAGCCAAGTTTACATTCCGTGTATTACTGATATCTTATGATGTTTCTTTTTCTGTGTGACTTATTTCAGTTAGAATCATCATACCTGAATCCACTCATTGTGCTGCTAAGGGCCTGATGACATAGATTTCATTGCTGAGTGATATTGCTTTGTAAGTAAATACCACAACTTCTTTATCCATTTTTCACTTTCTGCGATGTTGAACTTGTACTGTAAACGAGGTTCTTGTAAACAGAGGCGTCCCAAACTTTGGGGTGGCTGTGTCTTTTTGATTTTAATTTCCCTAATCTATAGGACCATAAGTGGAAGTGCCCTAGGCTCTGTTGGTTTGTTTTTTAGATGTTTCAGGAAACACCATACACTTCTCCCGAGTGTCTGTTGGCAATTTACATCCCGCCCATCAGCATAACAAGGCTCCCAGTTCTCCATGGCCTGTCCTGCCTTTCTGGATTTTACACTTTTTTCAGATGGCCCTTTTGACCGGGGGAAAGTGAGACTTCATTGTAGTGCAGATTTCCTTTGCAAGCTTGCTTGGTTGGCCAAAAAGGGCGTATGCGTTTTTTCCTGAATATATTCAGGAAAAAACGCATACGCCCTTTTTGGCCAAGTGCATCATGGTGGACGTTCTGCCTCTTTTCCTATGCTTTCAATGCAATTCCAGTCTGCCTCCTGAAATCGGTTTCCTGCAATTCTGCCCCGCTTTCAAGTCCTCTTGGCAGCCTTACTTCAGTATATTTTTGGACGATAGCTGTCATTTATAACTCTGCAGGTTTGTGAATTACAGTGCCCCTGAGCTCCTTTCTTCAACTCGCTTTCTTTTGAGCTGGCCGCAACACCGCAGGATGGCTTCAGGCCCTAATCTGGTTCCGGCACGAAACGCTGAGCCTTTGGTTAATTCCTCTTCCTGGTGGGAAATGAGAGTTAAATTTGCCCGTCCAGACACCTCCAGCTAGTCTCTCATTGGTTCTCGCTATTCCTGTTCATCTTCCGCAGAAATTGCAAACTGGGCCAAACAGGAGGTTAAAGGGACTGACTCTCCAAGTCGGGAGGGTGTTAGTAAAGCGTCTGGAATGTTGCACCCGAGTACCAGGGTACGAAAACTGAGACATATTTGAACACGTCTCCCAATCACATGGTTGATCATACTCTAGGTTGCACATGCAAGTTTTAGCTGAAGGAAGAATACCTTAAACCTGGGTAGTTGAAACCCGTGGAATGGGTACCATGCAATATGACTTCAAAGGGTCTTCATTTGCTCACCGAACCTCTCCAATCCTATCACTGCTGCGTTTATGCCCCTGTACACATGCTTGATTCTCTTTCGGAGACATAGCAATCCATAGGTTTTAAGATACTTACTAGTCAGGTACATTCTTAGGCGTTTAATATGCGGTGTTGAGTCCATTTCGTTGAGCAAGAGGTAGCTCTTGTCTATTCCATATTTGGCTTAAGGAACTTTATCTGTGCTCATTTCAATCTCTGGTTTTATGCAGCACCCCAACTCACCTTTACCCTTAAGCAAGCATAAGTTGGTTTTCTAAATTTGAGACCCTGTTCTGTTCTGTAATTCAGTTCCTGTGTAGCCAAGTTTACATTCCGTGTATTACTGATATCTTATGATGGTTCTTTTTCTGTGTGACTTATTTCAGTTAGAATCATCATACCTGAATCCACTCATTGTGCTGCTAAGGGCCTGATGACATAGATTTCATTGCTGAGTGATATTGCTTTGTAAGTAAATACCACAACTTCTTTATCCATTTTTCACTTTCTGCGATGTTGAACTTGTACTGTAAACGAGGTTCTTGTAAACAGAGGCGTCCCAATGTTTGGGGTGGCTGTGTCTTTTTGATTTTAATTTCCCTAAGCTATAGGACCATAAGTGGAAGTGCCCTAGGCTCTGTTGCTTTGTTTTTTAGATGTTTCAGGAAACACCATACACTTCTCCCGAGTGTCTGTTGGCAATTTACATCCCGCCCATCAGCATAACAAGGCTCCCAGTTCTCCATGGCCTGTCCTGCCTTTCTGGATTTTACACTTTTTTCAGATGGCCCTTTTGACCGGGGGGAAGTGAGACTTCATTGTAGTGCAGATTTCCTTTGCAAGCTTGCTTGGTTGGCCAAAAAGGGCGTATGCGTTTTTTCCTGAATATATTCAGGAAAAAACGCATACGCCCTTTTTGGCCAAGTGCATCATTGTGGACGTTCTGCCTCTTTTCCTATGCTTTCAATGCAATTCCAGTCTACCTCCTGAAATCGGTTTCCTGCAATTCTGCCCCGCTTTCAAGTCCTCTTGGCAGCCTTACTTCAGTATATTTTTGGACGATAGCTGTCATTTATAACTCTGCAGGTTTGTGAATTACAGTGCCCCTGAGCTCCTTTCTTCAACTCGCTTTCTTTTGAGCTGGCCGCAACACCGCAGGATGGCTTCAGGCCCTAATCTGGTTCCGGCACGGCACGCTGAGCCTTTGGTTAATTTCTCTTCCTGGTGGGAAATGAGAGTTAAATTTGCCCGTCCAGACACCTCCAGCTAGTCTCTCATTGGTTCTCGCTATTCCTGTTCATCTTCCGCAGAAATTGCAAACTGGGCCAAACAGGAGGTTAAAGGGACTGACTCTCCAAGTCGGGAGGGTGTTAGTAAAGCGTCTGGAATGTTGCACCCGAGTACCAGGGTACGAAAACTGAGACATATTTGAACACGTCTCCCGATCACATGGTTGATCATACTCTAGGTTGCACATGCATGTTTTAGCTGAAGGAAGAATACCTTAAACCTGGGTAGTTGAAACCCGTGGAATGGGTACCATGCAATATGACTTCAAAAGGTCTTCATTTGCTCACCGAACCTCTCCAATCCTATCACTGCTGCGTTTATGCCCCTGTACACATGCTTGATTCTCTTTCGGAGACATAGCAATCCATAGGTTTTAAGATACTTACTAGTCAGGTACATTCTTAGGCGTTTAATATGCGGTGTTGAGTCCATTTCGTTGAGCAAGAGGTAGCTCTTGTCTATTCCATATTTGGCTTAAGGAACTTTATCTGTGCTCATTTCAATCTCTGGTTTTATGCAGCACCCCAACTCACCTTTACCCTTAAGCAAGCATAAGTTGGTTTTCTAAATTTGAGACCCTGTTCTGTTCTGTAATTCAGTTCCTGTGTAGCCAAGTTTACATTCCGTGTATTACTGATATCTTATGATGGTTCTTTTTCTGTGTGACTTATTTCAGTTAGAATCATCATACCTGAATCCACTCATTGTGCTGCTAAGGGCCTGATGACATAGATTTCATTGCTGAGTGATATTGCTTTGTAAGTAAATACCACAACTTCTTTATCCATTTTTCACTTTCTGCGATGTTGAACTTGTACTGTAAACGAGGTTCTTGTAAACAGAGGCGTCCCAATGTTTGGGGTGGCTGTGTCTTTTTGATTTTAATTTCCCTAAGCTATAGGACCATAAGTGGAAGTGCCCTAGGCTCTGTTGCTTTGTTTTTTAGATGTTTCAGGAAACACCATACACTTCTCCCGAGTGTCTGTTGGCAATTTACATCCCGCCCATCAGCATAACAAGGCTCCCAGTTCTCCATGGCCTGTCCTGCCTTTCTGGATTTTACACTTTTTTCAGATGGCCCTTTTGACCGGGGGGAAGTGAGACTTCATTGTAGTGCAGATTTCCTTTGCAAGCTTGCTTGGTTGGCCAAAAAGGGCGTATGCGTTTTTTCCTGAATATATTCAGGAAAATACGCATACGCCATTTTTGGCCAAGTGCATCATTGTGGACGTTCTGCCTCTTTTCCTATGCTTTCAATGCAATTCCAGTCTACCTCCTGAAATCGGTTTCCTGCAATTCTGCCCCGCTTTCAAGTCCTCTTGGCAGCCTTACTTCAGTATATTTTTGGACGATAGCTGTCATTTATAACTCTGCAGGTTTGTGAATTACAGTGCCCCTGAGCTCCTTTCTTCAACTCGCTTTCTTTTGAGCTGGCCGCAACACCGCAGGATGGCTTCAGGCCCTAATCTGGTTCCGGCACGGCACGCTGAGCCTTTGGTTAATTCCTCTTCCTGGTGGGAAATGAGAGTTAAATTTGCCCGTCCAGACACCTCCAGCTAGTCTCTCATTGGTTCTCGCTATTCCTGTTCATCTTCCGCAGAAATTGCAAACTGGGCCAAACAGGAGGTTAAAGGGACTGACTCTCCAAGTCGGGAGGGTGTTAGTAAAGCGTCTGGAATGTTGCACCCGAGTACCAGGGTACGAAAACTGAGACATATTTGAACACGTCTCCCGATCACATGGTTGATCATACTCTAGGTTCCACATGCATGTTTTAGCTGAAGGAAGAATACCTTAAACCTGGGTAGTTGAAACCCGTGGAATGGGTACCATGCAATATGACTTCAAAGGGTCTTCATTTGCTCACCGAACCTCTCCAATCCTATCACTGCTGCGTTTATGCCCCTGTACACATGCTTGATTCTCTTTCGGAGACATAGCAATCCATAGGTTTTAAGATACTTACTAGTCAGGTACATTCTTAGGCATTTAATATGCGGTGTTGAGTCCATTTCGTTGAGCAAGGAGTAGCTCTTGTCTATTCCATATTTGGCTTAAGGAACTTTATCTGTGCTCATTTCAATCTCTGGTTTTATGCAGCACCCCAACTCACCTTTCCCCTTAAGCAAGCATAAGTTGGTTTTCTAAATTTGAGACCCTGTTCTGTTCTGTAATTCAGTTCCTGTGTAGCCAAGTTTACATTCCGTGTATTACTGATATCTTATGATGTTTCTTTTTCTGTGTGACTTATTTCAGTTAGAATCATCATACCTGAATCTACTCATTGTGCTGCTAAGGGCCTGATGACATACATTTCATTGCTGAGTGATATTGCTTTGTAAGTAAATACCACAACTTCTTTATCCATTTTTCACTTTCTGCAATGTTGAACTTGTACTGTAAACGAGGTTCTTGTAAACAGAGGCGTCCCAAACTTTGGGCTGGCTGTGTCTTTTTGATTTTAATTTCCCTAAGCTATAGGACCATAAGTGGAAGTGCCCTAGGCTCTGTTGCTTTGTTTTTTAGATGTTTCAGGAAACACCATACACTTCTCCCGAGTGTCTGTTGGCAATTTACATCCCGCCCATCAGCATAACAAGGCTCTCAGTTCTCCATGGCCTGTCCTGCCTTTCTGGATTTTACACTTTTTTCAGATGGCCCTTTTGACCGGGGGGAAGTGAGACTTCATTGTAGTGCAGATTTCCTTTGCAAGCTTGCTTGGTTGGCCAAAAAGGGCGTATGCGTTTTTTCCTGAATATATTCAGGAAAAAACGCATACGCCCTTTTTGGCCAAGTGCATCATTGTGGACGTTCTGCCTCTTTTCCTATGCTTTCAATGCAATTCCAGTCTACCTCCTGAAATCGGTTTCCTGCAATTCTGCCCCGCTTTCAAGTCCTCTTGGCAGCCTTACTTCAGTATATTTTTGGACGATAGCTGTCATTTATAACTCTGCAGGTTTGTGAATTACAGTGCCCCTGAGCTCCTTTCTTCAACTCGCTTTCTTTTGAGCTGGCCGCAACACCGCAGGATGGCTTCAGGCCCTAATCTGGTTCCGGCACGGCACGCTGAGCCTTTGGTTAATTCCTCTTCCTGGTGGGAAATGAGAGTTAAATTTGCCCGTCCAGACACCTCCAGCTAGTCTCTCATTGGTTCTCGCTATTCCTGTTCATCTTCCGCAGAAATTGCAAACTGGGCCAAACAGGAGGTTAAAGGGACTGACTCTCCAAGTCGGGAGGGTGTTAGTAAAGCGTCTGGAATGTTGCACCCGAGTACCAGGTACGAAAACTGAGACATATTTGAACACGTCTCCCGATCACATGGTTGATCATACTCTAGGTTCCACATGCATGTTTTAGCTGAAGGAAGAATACCTTAAACCTGGGTAGTTGAAACCCGTGGAATGGGTACCATGCAATATGACTTCAAAGGGTCTTCATTTGCTCACCGAACCTCTCCAATCCTATCACTGCTGCGTTTATGCCCCTGTACACATGCTTGATTCTCTTTCGGAGACATAGCAATCCATAGGTTTTAAGATACTTACTAGTCAGGTACATTCTTAGGCATTTAATATGCGGTGTTGAGTCCATTTCGTTGAGCAAGGAGTAGCTCTTGTCTATTCCATATTTGGCTTAAGGAACTTTATCTGTGCTCATTTCAATCTCTGGTTTTATGCAGCACCCCAACTCACCTTTCCCCTTAAGCAAGCATAAGTTGGTTTTCTAAATTTGAGACCCTGTTCTGTTCTGTAATTCAGTTCCTGTGTAGCCAAGTTTACATTCCGTGTATTACTGATATCTTATGATGTTTCTTTTTCTGTGTGACTTATTTCAGTTAGAATCATCATACCTGAATCCACTCATTGTGCTGCTAAGGGCCTGATGACATAGATTTCATTGCTGAGTGATATTGCTTTGTAAGTAAATACCACAACTTCTTTATCCATTTTTCACTTTCTGCGATGTTGAACTTGTACTGTAAACGAGGTTCTTGTAAACAGAGGCGTCCCAAACTTTGGGGTGGCTGTGTCTTTTTGATTTTAATTTCCCTAAGCTATAGGACCATAAGTGGAAGTGCCCTAGGCTCTGTTGCTTTGTTTTTTAGATGTTTCAGGAAACACCATACACTTCTCCCGAGTGTCTGTTGGCAATTTACATCGCGCCCATCAGCATAACAAGGCTCCCAGTTCTCCATGGCCTGTCCTGCCTTTCTGGATTTTACACTTTTTTCAGATGGCCCTTTTGACCGGGGGGAAGTGAGACTTCATTGTAGTGCAGATTTCCTTTGCAAGCTTGCTTGGTTGGCCAAAAAGGGCGTATGCGTTTTTTCCTGAATATATTCAGGAAAAAACGCATACGCCCTTTTTGGCCAAGTGCATCATTGTGGACGTTCTGCCTCTTTTCCTATGCTTTCAATGCAATTCCAGTCTGCCTCCTGAAATCGGTTTCCTGCAATTCTGCCCCGCTTTCAAGTCCTCTTGGCAGCCTTACTTCAGTATATTTTTGGACGATAGCTGTCATTTATAACTCTGCAGGTTTGTGAATTACAGTGCCCCTGAGCTCCTTTCTTCAACTCGCTTTCTTTTGAGCTGGCCGCAACACCGCAGGATGGCTTCAGGCCCTAATCTGGTTCCGGCACGGCACGCTGAGCCTTTGGTTATTTCCTCTTCCTGGTGGGAAATGAGAGTTAAATTTGCCCGTCCAGACACCTCCAGCTAGTCTCTCATTGGTTCTCGCTATTCCTGTTCATCTTCCGCAGAAATTGCAAACTGGGCCAAACAGGAGGTTAAAGGGACTGACTCTCCAAGTCGGGAGGGTGTTAGTAAAGCGTCTGGAATGTTGCACCCGAGTACCAGGGTACGAAAACTGAGACATATTTGAACACGTCTCCCGATCACATGGTTGATCATACTCTAGGTTCCACATGCATGTTTTAGCTGAAGGAAGAATACCTTAAACCTGGGTAGTTGAAACCCGTGGAATGGGTACCATGCAATATGACTTCAAAGGGTCTTCATTTGCTCACCGAACCTCTCCAATCCTATCACTGCTGCGTTTATGCCCCTGTACACATGCTTGATTCTCTTTCGGAGACATAGCAATCCATAGGTTTTAAGATACTTACTAGTCAGGTACATTCTTAGGCATTTAATATGCAGTGTTGAGTCCATTTCGTTGAGCAAGGAGTAGCTCTTGTCTATTCCATATTTGGCTTAAGGAACTTTATCTGTGCTCATTTCAATCTCTGGTTTTATGCAGCACCCCAACTCACCTTTCCCCTTAAGCAAGCATAAGTTGGTTTTCTAAATTTGAGACCCTGTTCTGTTCTGTAATTCAGTTCCTGTGTAGCCAAGTTTACATTCCGTGTATTACTGATATCTTATGATGTTTCTTTTTCTGTGTGACTTATTTCAGTTAGAATCATCATACCTGAATCCACTCATTGTGCTGCTAAGGGCCTGATGACATAGATTTCATTGCTGAGTGATATTGCTTTGTAAGTAAATACCACAAATTCTTTATCCATTTTTCACTTTCTGCGATGTTGAACTTGTACGGTAAACGAGGTTCTTGTAAACAGAGGCGTCCCAAACTTTGGGGTGGCTGTGTCTTTTTGATTTTAATTTCCCTAAGCTATAGGACCATAAGTGGAAGTGCCCTAGGCTCTGTTGCTTTGTTTTTTAGATGTTTCAGGAAACACCATACACTTCTCCCGAGTGTCTGTTGGCAATTTACATCCCGCCCATCAGCATAACAAGGCTCCCAGTTCTCCATGGCCTGTCCTGCCTTTCTGGATTTTACACTTTTTTCAGATGGCCCTTTTGACCGGGGGGAAGTGAGACTTCATTGTAGTGCAGATTTCCTTTGCAAGCTTGCTTGGTTGGCCAAAAAGGGCGTATGCGTTTTTTCCTGAATATATTCAGGAAAAAACGCATACGCCCTTTTTGGCCAAGTGCATCATTGTGGACGTTCTGCCTCTTTTCCTATGCTTTCAATGCAATTCCAGTCTACCTCCTGAAATCGGTTTCCTGCAATTCTGCCCCGCTTTCAAGTCCTCTTGGCAGCCTTACTTCAGTATATTTTTGGACGATAGCTGTCATTTATAACTCTGCAGGTTTGTGAATTACAGTGCCCCTGAGCTCCTTTCTTCAACTCGCTTTCTTTTGAGCTGGCCGCAACACCGCAGGATGGCTTCAGGCCCTAATCTGGTTCCGGCACGGCACGCTGAGCCTTTGGTTAATTCCTCTTCCTGGTGGGAAATGAGAGTTAAATTTGCCCGTCCAGACACCTCCAGCTAGTCTCTCATTGGTTCTCGCTATTCCTGTTCATCTTCCGCAGAAATTGCAAACTGGGCCAAACAGGAGGTTAAAGGGACTGACTCTCCAAGTCGGGAGGGTGTTAGTAAAGCGTCTGGAATGTTGCACCCGAGTACCAGGGTACGAAAACTGAGACATATTTGAACACGTCTCCCGATCACATGGTTGATCATACTCTAGGTTCCACATGCATGTTTTAGCTGAAGGAAGAATACCTTAAACCTGGGTAGTTGAAACCCGTGGAATGGGTACCATGCAATATGACTTCAAAGGGTCTTCATTTGCTCACCGAACCTCTCCAATCCTATCACTGCTGCGTTTATGCCCCTGTACACATGCTTGATTCTCTTTCGGAGACATAGCAATCCATAGGTTTTAAGATACTTACTAGTCAGGTACATTCTTAGGCATTTAATATGCGGTGTTGAGTCCATTTCGTTGAGCAAGGAGTAGCTCTTGTCTATTCCATATTTGGCTTAAGGAACTTTATCTGTGCTCATTTCAATCTCTGGTTTTATGCAGCACCCCAACTCACCTTTCCCCTTAAGCAAGCATAAGTTGGTTTTCTAAATTTGAGACCCTGTTCTGTTCTGTAATTCAGTTCCTGTGTAGCCAAGTTTACATTCCGTGTATTACTGATATCTTATGATGGTTCTTTTTCTGTGTGACTTATTTCAGTTAGAATCATCATACCTGAATCCACTCATTGTGCTGCTAAGGGCCTGATGACATAGATTTCATTGCTGAGTGATATTGCTTTGTAAGTAAATACCACAACTTCTTTATCCATTTTTCACTTTCTGCGATGTTGAACTTGTACGGTAAACGAGGTTCTTGTAAACAGAGGCGTCCCAAACTTTGGGGTGGCTGTGTCTTTTTGATTTTAATTTCCCTAAGCTATAGGACCATAAGTGGAAGTGCCCTAGGCTCTGTTGCTTTGTTTTTTAGATGTTTCAGGAAACACCATACACTTCTCCCGAGTGTCTGTTGGCAATTTACATCCCGCCCATCAGCATAACAAGGCTCCCAGTTCTCCATGGCCTGTCCTGCCTTTCTGGATTTTACACTTTTTTCAGATGGCCCTTTTGACCGGGGGGAAGTGAGACTTCATTGTAGTGCAGATTTCCTTTGCAAGCTTGCTTGTTGGCCAAAAAGGGCGTATGCGTTTTTTCCTGAATATATTCAGGAAAAAACGCATACGCCCTTTTTGGCCAAGTGCATCATTGTGGACGTTCTGCCTCTTTTCCTATGCTTTCAATGCAATTCCAGTCTACCTCCTGAAATCGGTTTCCTGCAATTCTGCCCCGCTTTCAAGTCCTCTTGGCAGCCTTACTTCAGTATATTTTTGGACGATAGCTGTCATTTATAACTCTGCAGGTTTGTGAATTACAGTGCCCCTGAGCTCCTTTCTTCAACTCGCTTTCTTTTGAGCTGGCCACAACACCGCAGGATGGCTTCAGGCCCTAATCTGGTTCCGGCACGGCACGCTGAGCCTTTGGTTAATTCCTCTTCCTGGTGGGAAATGAGAGTTAAATTTGCCCGTCCAGACACCTCCAGCTAGTCTCTCATTGGTTCTCGCTATTCCTGTTCATCTTCCGCAGAAATTGCAAACTGGGCCAAACAGGAGGTTAAAGGGACTGACTCTCCAAGTCGAGAGGGTGTTAGTAAAGCGTCTGGAATGTTGCACCCGAGTACCAGGGTACGAAAACTGAGACATATTTGAACACGTCTCCCGATCACATGGTTGATCATACTCTAGGTTCCACATGCATGTTTTAGCTGAAGGAAGAATACCTTAAACCTGGGTAGTTGAAACCCGTGGAATGGGTACCATGCAATATGACTTCAAAGGGTCTTCATTTGCTCACCGAACCTCTCCAATCCTATCACTGCTGCGTTTATGGCCCTGTACACATGCTTGATTCTCTTTCGGAGACATAGCAATCCATAGGTTTTAAGATACTTACTAGTCAGGTACATTCTTAGGCATTTAATATGCGGTGTTGAGTCCATTTCGTTGAGCAAGGAGTAGCTCTTGTCTATTCCATATTTGGCTTAAGGAACTTTATCTGTGTTCATTTCAATCTCTGGTTTTATGCAGCACCCCAACTCACCTTTCCCCTTAAGCAAGCATAAGTTGGTTTTCTAAATTTGAGACCCTGTTCTGTTCTGTAATTCAGTTCCTGTGTAGCCAAGTTTACATTCCGTGTATTACTGATATCTTATGATGGTTCTTTTTCTGTGTGACTTATTTCAGTTAGAATCATCATACCTGAATCCACTCATTGTGCTGCTAAGGGCCTGATGACATAGATTTCATTGCTGAGTGATATTGCTTTGTAAGTAAATACCACAACTTCTTTATCCATTTTTCACTTTCTGCGATGTTGAACTTGTACTGTAAACGAGGTTCTTGTAAACAGAGGCGTCCCAAACTTTGGGGTGGCTGTGTCTTTTTGATTTTAATTTCCCTAAGCTATAGGACCATAAGTGGAAGTGCCCTAGGCTCTGTTGCTTTGTTTTTTAGATGTTTCAGGAAACACCATACACTTCTCCCGAGTGTCTGTTGGCAATTTACATCCCGCCCATCAGCATAACAAGGCTCCCAGTTCTCCATGGCCTGTCCTGCCTTTCTGGATTTTACACTTTTTTCAGATGGCCCTTTTGACCGGGGGGAAGTGAGACTTCATTGTAGTGCAGATTTCCTTTGCAAGCTTGCTTGGTTGGCCAAAAAGGGCGTATGCGTTTTTTCCTGAATATATTCAGGAAAAAACGCATACGCCCTTTTTGGCCAAGTGCATCATTGTGGACGTTCTGCCTCTTTTCCTATGCTTTCAATGCAATTCCAGTCTACCTCCTGAAATCGGTTTCCTGCAATTCTGCCCCGCTTTCAAGTCCTCTTGGCAGCCTTACTTCAGTATATTTTTGGACGATAGCTGTCATTTATAACTCTGCAGGTTTGTGAATTACAGTGCCCCTGAGCTCCTTTCTTCAACTCGCTTTCTTTTGAGCTGGCCGCAACACCGCAGGATGGCTTCAGGCCCTAATCTGGTTCCGGCACGGCACGCTGAGCCTTTGGTTAATTCCTCTTCCTGGTGGGAAATGAGAGTTAAATTTGCCCGTCCAGACACCTCCAGCTAGTCTCTCATTGGTTCTCGCTATTCCTGTTCATCTTCCGCAGAAATTGCAAACTGGGCCAAACAGGAGGTTAAAGGGACTGACTCTCCAAGTCGGGAGGGTGTTAGTAAAGCGTCTGGAATGTTGCACCCGAGTACCAGGGTACGAAAACTGAGACATATTTGAACACGTCTCCCGATCACATGGTTGATCATACTCTAGGTTCCACATGCATGTTTTAGCTGAAGGAAGAATACCTTAAACCTGGGTAGTTGAAACCCGTGGAATGGGTACCATGCAATATGACTTCAAAGGGTCTTCATTTGCTCACCGAACCTCTCCAATCCCTTCACTGCTGCGTTTATGGCCCTGTACACATGCTTGATTCTCTTTCGGAGACATAGCAATCCATAGGTTTTAAGATACTTACTAGTCAGGTACATTCTTAGGCATTTAATATGCGGTGTTGAGTCCATTTCGTTGAGCAAGGAGTAGCTCTTGTCTATTCCATATTTGGCTTAAGGAACTTTATCTGTGTTCATTTCAATCTCTGGTTTTATGCAGCACCCCAACTCACCTTTCCCCTTAAGCAAGCATAAGTTGGTTTTCTAAATTTGAGACCCTGTTCTGTTCTGTAATTCAGTTCCTGTGTAGCCAAGTTTACATTCCGTGTATTACTGATATCTTATGATGGTTCTTTTTCTGTGTGACTTATTTCAGTTAGAATCATCATACCTGAATCCACTCATTGTGCTGCTAAGGGCCTGATGACATAGATTTCATTGCTGAGTGATATTGCTTTGTAAGTAAATACCACAACTTCTTTATCCATTTTTCACTTTCTGCGATGTTGAACTTGTACTGTAAACGAGGTTCTTGTAAACAGAGGCGTCCCAAACTTTGGGGTGGCTGTGTCTTTTTGATTTTAATTTCCCTAAGCTATAGGACCATAAGTGGAAGTGCCCTAGGCTCTGTTGCTTTGTTTTTTAGATGTTTCAGGAAACACCATACACTTCTCCCGAGTGTCTGTTGGCAATTTACATCCCGCCCATCAGCATAACAAGGCTCCCAGTTCTCCATGGCCTGTCCTGTCTTTCTGGATTTTACACTTTTTTCAGATGGCCCTTTTGACCGGGGGGAAGTGAGACTTCATTGTAGTGCAGATTTCCTTTGCAAGCTTGCTTGGTTGGCCAAAAAGGGCGTATGCGTTTTTTCCTGAATATATTCAGGAAAAAACGCATACGCCCTTTTTGGCCAAGTGCATCATTGTGGACGTTCTGCCTCTTTTCCTATGCTTTCAATGCAATTCCAGTCTACCTCCTGAAATCGGTTTCCTGCAATTCAGCCCCGCTTTCAAGTCCTCTTGGCAGCCTTACTTCAGTATATTTTTGGACGATAGCTGTCATTTATAACTCTGCAGGTTTGTGAATTACAGTGCCCCTGAGCTCCTTTCTTCAACTCGCTTTCTTTTGAGCTGGCCGCAACACCGCAGGATGGCTTCAGGCCCTAATCTGGTTCCGGCACGGCACGCTGAGCCTTTGGTTAATTCCTCTTCCTGGTGGGAAATGAGAGTTAAATTTGCCCGTCCAGACACCTCCAGCTAGTCTCTCATTGGTTCTCGCTATTCCTGTTCATCTTCCGCAGAAATTGCAAACTGGGCCAAACAGGAGGTTAAAGGGACTGACTCTCCAAGTCGGGAGGGTGTTAGTAAAGCGTCTGGAATGTTGCACCCGAGTACCAGGGTACGAAAACTGAGACATATTTGAACACGTCTCCCGATCACATGGTTGATCATACTCTAGGTTCCACATGCATGTTTTAGCTGAAGGAAGAATACCTTAAACCTGGGTAGTTGAAACCCGTGGAATGGGTACCATGCAATATGACTTCAAAGGGTCTTCATTTGCTCACCGAACCTCTCCAATCCTATCACTGCTGCGTTTATGGCCCTGTACACATGCTTGATTCTCTTTCGGAGACATAGCAATCCATAGGTTTTAAGATACTTACTAGTCAGGTACATTCTTAGGCATTTAATATGCGGTGTTGAGTCCATTTCGTTGAGCAAGGAGTAGCTCTTGTCTATTCCATATTTGGCTTAAGGAACTTTATCTGTGTTCATTTCAATCTCTGGTTTTATGCAGCACCCCAACTCACCTTTCCCCTTAAGCAAGCATAAGTTGGTTTTCTAAATTTGAGACCCTGTTCTGTTCTGTAATTCAGTTCCTGTGTAGCCAAGTTTACATTCCGTGTATTACTGATATCTTATGATGGTTCTTTTTCTGTGTGACTTATTTCAGTTAGAATCATCATACCTGAATCCACTCATTGTGCTGCTAAGGGCCTGATGACATAGATTTCATTGCTGAGTGATATTGCTTTGTAAGTAAATACCACAACTTCTTTATCCATTTTTCACTTTCTGCGATGTTGAACTTGTACTGTAAACGAGGTTCTTGTAAACAGAGGCGTCCCAAACTTTGGGGTGGCTGTGTCTTTTTGATTTTAATTTCCCTAAGCTATAGGACCATAAGTGGAAGTGCCCTAGGCTCTGTTGCTTTGTTTTTTAGATGTTTCAGGAAACACCATACACTTCTCCCGAGTGTCTGTTGGCAATTTACATCCCGCCCATCAGCATAACAAGGCTCCCAGTTCTCCATGGCCTGTCCTGTCTTTCTGGATTTTACACTTTTTTCAGATGGCCCTTTTGACCGGGGGGAAGTGAGACTTCATTGTAGTGCAGATTTCCTTTGCAAGCTTGCTTGGTTGGCCAAAAAGGGCGTATGCGTTTTTTCCTGAATATATTCAGGAAAAAACGCATACGCCCTTTTTGGCCAAGTGCATCATTGTGGACGTTCTGCCTCTTTTCCTATGCTTTCAATGCAATTCCAGTCTACCTCCTGAAATCGGTTTCCTGCAATTCAGCCCCGCTTTCAAGTCCTCTTGGCAGCCTTACTTCAGTATATTTTTGGACGATAGCTGTCATTTATAACTCTGCAGGTTTGTGAATTACAGTGCCCCTGAGCTCCTTTCTTCAACTCGCTTTCTTTTGAGCTGGCCGCAACACCGCAGGATGGCTTCAGGCCCTAATCTGGTTCCGGCACGGCACGCTGAGCCTTTGGTTAATTCCTCTTCCTGGTGGGAAATGAGAGTTAAATTTGCCCGTCCAGACACCTCCAGCTAGTCTCTCATTGGTTCTCGCTATTCCTGTTCATCTTCCGCAGAAATTGCAAACTGGGCCAAACAGGAGGTTAAAGGGACTGACTCTCCAAGTCGGGAGGGTGTTAGTAAAGCGTCTGGAATGTTGCACCCGAGTACCAGGGTACGAAAACTGAGACATATTTGAACACGTCTCCCGATCACATGGTTGATCATACTCTAGGTTCCACATGCATGTTTTAGCTGAAGGAAGAATACCTTAAACCTGGGTAGTTGAAACCCGTGGAATGGGTACCATGCAATATGACTTCAAAGGGTCTTCATTTGCTCACCGAACCTCTCCAATCCTATCACTGCTGCGTTTATGCCCCTGTACACATGCTTGATTCTCTTTCGGAGACATAGCAATCCATAGGTGTTAAGATACTTACTAGTCAGGTACATTCTTAGGCATTTAATATGCGGTGTTGAGTCCATTTCGTTGAGCAAGGAGTAGCTCTTGTCTATTCCATATTTGGCTTAAGGAACTTTATCTGTGCTCATTTCAATCTCTGGTTTTATGCAGCACCCCAACTCACCTTTCCCCTTTAGCAAGCATAAGTTGGTTTTCTAAATTTGAGACCCTGTTCTGTTCTGTAATTCAGTTCCTGTGTAGCCAAGTTTACATTCCGTGTATTACTGATATCTTATGATGTTTCTTTTTCTGTGTGACTTATTTCAGTTAGAATCACCATACCTGAATCCACTCATTGTGCTGCTAAGGGCCTGATGACATAGATTTCATTGCTGAGTGATATTGCTTTGTAAGTAAATACCACAACTTCTTTATCCATTTTTCACTTTCTGCGATGTTGAACTTGTACTGTAAACGAGGTTCTTGTAAACAGAGGCGTCCCAAACTTTGGGGTGGCTGTGTCTTTTTGATTTTAATTTCCCTAAGCTATAGGACCATAAGTGGAAGTGCCCTAGGCTCTGTTGCTTTGTTTTTTAGATGTTTCAGGAAACACCATACACTTCTCCCGAGTGTCTGTTGGCAATTTACATCCCGCCCATCAGCATAACAAGGCTCCCAGTTCTCCATGGCCTGTCCTGCCTTTCTGGATTTTACACTTTTTTCAGATGGCCCTTTTGACCGGGGGGAAGTGAGACTTCATTGTAGTGCAGATTTCCTTTGCAAGCTTGCTTGGTTGGCCAAAAAGTGCGTATGCGTTTTTTCCTGAATATATTCAGGAAAAAACGCATACGCCCTTTTTGGCCAAGTGCATCATTGTGGACGTTCTGCCTCTTTTCCTATGCTTTCAATGCAATTCCAGTCTACCTCCTGAAATCGGTTTCCTGCAATTCTGCCCCGCTTTCAAGTCCTCTTGGCAGCCTTACTTCAGTATATTTTTGGACGATAGCTGTCATTTATAACTCTGCAGGTTTGTGAATTACAGTGCCCCTGAGCTCCTTTCTTCAACTCGCTTTCTTTTGAGCTGGCCGCAACACCGCAGGATGGCTTCAGGCCCTAATCTGGTTCCGGCACGGCACGCTGAGCCTTTGGTTAATTCCTCTTCCTGGTGGGAAATGAGAGTTAAATTTGCCCGTCCAGACACCTCCAGCTAGTCTCTCATTGGTTCTCGCTATTCCTGTTCATCTTCCGCAGAAATTGCAAACTGGGCCAAACAGGAGGTTAAAGGGACTGACTCTCCAAGTCGGGAGGGTGTTAGTAAAGCGTCTGGAATGTTGCACCCGAGTACCAGGGTACGAAAACTGAGACATATTTGAACACGTCTCCCGATCACATGGTTGATCATACTCTAGGTTCCACATGCATGTTTTAGCTGAAGGAAGAATACCTTAAACCTGGGTAGTTGAAACCCGTGGAATGGGTACCATGCAATATGACTTCAAAGGGTCTTCATTTGCTCACCGAACCTCTCCAATCCTATCACTGCTGCGTTTATGCCCCTGTACACATGCTTGATTCTCTTTCGGAGACATAGCAATCCATAGGTGTTAAGATACTTACTAGTCAGGTACATTCTTAGGCATTTAATATGCGGTGTTGAGTCCATTTCGTTGAGCAAGGAGTAGCTCTTGTCTATTCCATATTTGGCTTAAGGAACTTTATCTGTGCTCATTTCAATCTCTGGTTTTATGCAGCACCCCAACTCACCTTTCCCCTTTAGCAAGCATAAGTTGGTTTTCTAAATTTGAGACCCTGTTCTGTTCTGTAATTCAGTTCCTGTGTAGCCAAGTTTACATTCCGTGTATTACTGATATCTTATGATGTTTCTTTTTCTGTGTGACTTATTTCAGTTAGAATCACCATACCTGAATCCACTCATTGTGCTGCTAAGGGCCTGATGACATAGATTTCATTGCTGAGTGATATTGCTTTGTAAGTAAATACCACAACTTCTTTATCCATTTTTCACTTTCTGCGATGTTGAACTTGTACTGTAAACGAGGTTCTTGTAAACAGAGGCGTCCCAAACTTTGGGGTGGCTGTGTCTTTTTGATTTTAATTTCCCTAAGCTATAGGACCATAAGTGGAAGTGCCCTAGGCTCTGTTGCTTTGTTTTTTAGATGTTTCAGGAAACACCATACACTTCTCCCGAGTGTCTGTTGGCAATTTACATCCCGCCCATCAGCATAACAAGGCTCCCAGTTCTCCATGGCCTGTCCTGCCTTTCTGGATTTTACACTTTTTTCAGATGGCCCTTTTGACCGGGGGGAAGTGAGACTTCATTGTAGTGCAGATTTCCTTTGCAAGCTTGCTTGGTTGGCCAAAAAGTGCGTATGCGTTTTTTCCTGAATATATTCAGGAAAAAACGCATACGCCCTTTTTGGCCAAGTGCATCATTGTGGACGTTCTGCCTCTTTTCCTATGCTTTCAATGCAATTCCAGTCTACCTCCTGAAATCGGTTTCCTGCAATTCTGCCCCGCTTTCAAGTCCTCTTGGCAGCCTTACTTCAGTATATTTTTGGACGATAGCTGTCATTTATAACTCTGCAGGTTTGTGAATTACAGTGCCCCTGAGCTCCTTTCTTCAACTCGCTTTCTTTTGAGCTGGCCGCAACACCGCAGGATGGCTTCAGGCCCTAATCTGGTTCCGGCACGGCACGCTGAGCCTTTGGTTAATTCCTCTTCCTGGTGGGAAATGAGAGTTAAATTTGCCCGTCCAGACACCTCCAGCTAGTCTCTCATTGGTTCTCGCTATTCCTGTTCATCTTCCGCAGAAATTGCAAACTGGGCCAAACAGGAGGTTAAAGGGACTGACTCTCCAAGTCGGGAGGGTGTTAGTAAAGCGTCTGGAATGTTGCACCCGAGTACCAGGGTACGAAAACTGAGACATATTTGAACACGTCTCCCGATCACATGGTTGATCATACTCTAGGTTCCACATGCATGTTTTAACTGAAGGAAGAATACCTTAAACCTGGGTAGTTGAAACCCGTGGAATGGGTACCATGCAATATGACTTCAAAGGGTCTTCATTTGCTCACCGAACCTCTCCAATCCTATCACTGCTGCGTTTATGCCCCTGTACACATGCTTGATTCTCTTTCGGAGACATAGCAATCCATAGGTTTTAAGATACTTACTAGTCAGGTACATTCTTAGGCGTTTAATATGCGGTGTTGAGTCCATTTCGTTGAGCAAGGAGTAGCTCTTGTCTATTCCATATTTGGCTTAAGGAACTTTATCTGTGCTCATTTCAATCTCTGGTTTTATGCAGCACCCCAACTCACCTTTCCCCTTAAGCAAGCATAAGTTGGTTTTCTAAATTTGAGACCCTGTTCTGTTCTGTAATTCAGTTCCTGTGTAGCCAAGTTTACATTCCGTGTATTACTGATATCTTATGATGTTTCTTTTTCTGTGTGACTTATTTCAGTTAGAATCATCATACCTGAATCCACTCATTGTGCTGCTAAGGGCCTGATGACATAGATTTCATTGCTGAGTGATATTGCTTTGTAAGTAAATACCACAACTTCTTTATCCATTTTTCACTTTCTGCGATGTTGAACTTGTACGGTAAACGAGGTTCTTGTAAACAGAGGCGTCCCAAACTTTGGGGTGGCTGTGTCTTTTTGATTTTAATTTCCCTAAGCTATAGGACCATAAGTGGAAGTGCCCTAGGCTCTGTTGCTTTGTTTTTTAGATGTTTCAGGAAACACCATACACTTCTCCCGAGTGTCTGTTGGCAATTTACATCCCGCCCATCAGCATAACAAGGCTCCCAGTTCTCCATGGCCTGTCCTGCCTTTCTGGATTTTACACTTTTTTCAGATGGCCCTTTTGACCGGGGGGAAGTGAGACTTCATTGTAGTGCAGATTTCCTTTGCAAGCTTGCTTGGTTGGCCAAAAAGGGCGTATGCGTTTTTTCCTGAATATATTCAGGAAAAAACGCATACGCCCTTTTTGGCCAAGTGCATCATTGTGGACGTTCTGCCTCTTTTCCTATGCTTTCAATGCAATTCCAGTCTGCCTCCTGAAATCGGTTTCCTGCAATTCTGCCCCGCTTTCAAGTCCTCTTGGCAGCCTTACTTCAGTATATTTTTGGACGATAGCTGTCATTTATAACTCTGCAGGTTTGTGAATTACAGTGCCCCTGAGCTCCTTTCTTCAACTCGCTTTCTTTTGAGCTGGCCGCAACACCGCAGGATGGCTTCAGGCCCTAATCTGGTTCCGGCACGGCACGCTGAGCCTTTGGTTAATTCCTCTTCCTGGTGGGAAATGAGAGTTAAATTTGCCCGTCCAGACACCTCCAGCTAGTCTCTCATTGGTTCTCGCTATTCCTGTTCATCTTCCGCAGAAATTGCAAACTGGGCCAAACAGGAGGTTAAAGGGACTGACTCTCCAAGTCGGGAGGGTGTTAGTAAAGCGTCTGGAATGTTGCACCCGAGTACCAGGGTACGAAAACTGAGACATATTTGAACACGTCTCCCGATCACATGGTTGATCATACTCTAGGTTCCACATGCATGTTTTAACTGAAGGAAGAATACCTTAAACCTGGGTAGTTGAAACCCGTGGAATGGGTACCATGCAATATGACTTCAAAGGGTCTTCATTTGCTCACCGAACCTCTCCAATCCTATCACTGCTGCGTTTATGCCCCTGTACACATGCTTGATTCTCTTTCGGAGACATAGCAATCCATAGGTTTTAAGATACTTACTAGTCAGGTACATTCTTAGGCATTTAATATGCGGTGTTGAGTCCATTTCGTTGAGCAAGGAGTAGCTCTTGTCTATTCCATATTTGGCTTAAGGAACTTTATCTGTGCTCATTTCAATCTCTGGTTTTATGCAGCACCCCAACTCACCTTTCCCCTTAAGCAAGCATAAGTTGGTTTTCTAAATTTGAGACCCTGTTCTGTTCTGTAATTCAGTTCCTGTGTAGCCAAGTTTACATTCCATGTATTACTGATATCTTATGATGTTTCTTTTTCTGTGTGACTTATTTCAGTTAGAATCATCATACCTGAATCCACTCATTGTGCTGCTAAGGGCCTGATGACATAGATTTCATTGCTGAGTGATATTGCTTTGTAAGTAAATACCACAACTTCTTTATCCATTTTTCACTTTCTGCGATGTTGAACTTGTACGGTAAACGAGGTTCTTGTAAACAGAGGCGTCCCAAACTTTGGGGTGGCTGTGTCTTTTTGATTTTAATTTCCCTAAGCTATAGGACCATAAGTGGAAGTGCCCTAGGCTCTGTTGCTTTGTTTTTTAGATGTTTCAGGAAACACCATACACTTCTCCCGAGTGTCTGTTGGCAATTTACATCCCGCCCATCAGCATAACAAGGCTCCCAGTTCTCCATGGCCTGTCCTGCCTTTCTGGATTTTACACTTTTTTCAGATGGCCCTTTTGACCGGGGGGAAGTGAGACTTCATTGTAGTGTAGATTTCCTTTGCAAGCTTGCTTGGTTGGCCAAAAAGGGCGTATGCGTTTTTTCCTGAATATATTCAGGAAAAAACGCATACGCCCTTTTTGGCCAAGTGCATCATTGTGGACGTTCTGCCTCTTTTCCTATGCTTTCAATGCAATTCCAGTCTGCCTCCTGAAATCGGTTTCCTGCAATTCTGCCCCGCTTTCAAGTCCTCTTGGCAGCCTTACTTCAGTATATTTTTGGACGATAGCTGTCATTTATAACTCTGCAGGTTTGTGAATTACAGTGCCCCTGAGCTCCTTTCTTCAACTCGCTTTCTTTTGAGCTGGCCGCAACACCGCAGGATGGCTTCAGGCCCTAATCTGGTTCCGGCATGGCACGCTGAGCCTTTGGTTAATTCCTCTTCCTGGTGGGAAATGAGAGTTAAATTTGCCCGTCCAGACACCTCCAGCTAGTCTCTCATTGGTTCTCGCTATTCCTGTTCATCTTCCGCAGAAATTGCAAACTGGGCCAAACAGGAGGTTAAAGGGACTGACTCTCCAAGTCGGGAGGGTGTTAGTAAAGCGTCTGGAATGTTGCACCCGAGTACCAGGGTACGAAAACTGAGACATATTTGAACACGTCTCCCGATCACATGGTTGATCATACTCTAGGTTCCACATGCATGTTTTAACTGAAGGAAGAATACCTTAAACCTGGGTAGTTGAAACCCGTGGAATGGGTACCATGCAATATGACTTCAAAGGGTCTTCATTTGCTCACCGAACCTCTCCAATCCTATCACTGCTGCGTTTATGCCCCTGTACACATGCTTGATTCTCTTTCGGAGACATAGCAATCCATAGGTTTTAAGATACTTACTAGTCAGGTACATTCTTAGGCATTTAATATGCGGTGTTGAGTCCATTTCGTTGAGCAAGGAGTAGCTCTTGTCTATTCCATATTTGGCTTAAGGAACTTTATCTGTGCTCATTTCAATCTCTGGTTTTATGCAGCACCCCAACTCACCTTTCCCCTTAAGCAAGCATAAGTTGGTTTTCTAAATTTGAGACCCTGTTCTGTTCTGTAATTCAGTTCCTGTGTAGCCAAGTTTACATTCCGTGTATTACTGATATCTTATGATGTTTCTTTTTCTGTGTGACTTATTTCAGTTAGAATCATCATACCTGAATCCACTCATTGTGCTGCTAAGGGCCTGATGACATAGATTTCATTGCTGAGTGATATTGCTTTGTAAGTAAATACCACAACTTCTTTATCCATTTTTCACTTTCTGCGATGTTGAACTTGTACTGTAAACGAGGTTCTTGTAAACAGAGGCGTCCCAAACTTTGGGGTGGCTGTGTCTTTTTGATTTTAATTTCCCTAAGCTATAGGACCATAAGTGGAAGTGCCCTAGGCTCTGTTGCTTTGTTTTTTAGATGTTTCAGGAAACACCATACACTTCTCCCGAGTGTCTGTTGGCAATTTACATCCCGCCCATCAGCATAACAAGGCTCCCAGTTCTCCATGGCCTGTCCTGCCTTTCTGGATTTTACACTTTTTTCAGATGGCCCTTTTGACCGGGGGGAAGTGAGACTTCATTGTAGTGTAGATTTCCTTTGCAAGCTTGCTTGGTTGGCCAAAAAGGGCGTATGCGTTTTTTCCTGAATATATTCAGGAAAAAACGCATACGCCCTTTTTGGCCAAGTGCATCATTGTGGACGTTCTGCCTCTTTTCCTATGCTTTCAATGCAATTCCAGTCTGCCTCCTGAAATCGGTTTCCTGCAATTCTGCCCCGCTTTCAAGTCCTCTTGGCAGCCTTACTTCAGTATATTTTTGGACGATAGCTGTCATTTATAACTCTGCAGGTTTGTGAATTACAGTGCCCCTGAGCTCCTTTCTTCAACTCGCTTTCTTTTGAGCTGGCCGCAACACCGCAGGATGGCTTCAGGCCCTAATCTGGTTCCGGCACGGCACGCTGAGCCTTTGGTTAATTCCTCTTCCTGGTGGGAAATGAGAGTTAAATTTGCCCGTCCAGACACCTCCAGCTAGTCTCTCATTGGTTCTCGCTATTCCTGTTCATCTTCCGCAGAAATTGCAAACTGGGCCAAACAGGAGGTTAAAGGGACTGACTCTCCAAGTCGGGAGGGTGTTAGTAAAGCGTCTGGAATGTTGCACCCGAGTACCAGGGTACGAAAACTGAGACATATTTGAACACGTCTCCCGATCACATGGTTGATCATACTCTAGGTTCCACATGCATGTTTTAGCTGAAGGAAGAATACCTTAAACCTGGGTAGTTGAAACCCGTGGAATGGGTACCATGCAATATGACTTCAAAGGGTCTTCATTTGCTCACCGAACCTCTCCAATCCTATCACTGCTGCGTTTATGCCCCTGTACACATGCTTGATTCTCTTTCGGAGACATAGCAATCCATAGGTTTTAAGATACTTACTAGTCAGGTACATTCTTAGGCATTTAATATGCGGTGTTGAGTCCATTTCGTTGAGCAAGGAGTAGCTCTTGTCTATTCCATATTTGGCTTAAGGAACTTTATCTGTGCTCATTTCAATCTCTGGTTTTATGCAGCACCCCAACTCACCTTTCCCCTTAAGCAAGCATAAGTTGGTTTTCTAAATTTGAGACCCTGTTCTGTTCTGTAATTCAGTTCCTGTGTAGCCAAGTTTACATTCCGTGTATTACTGATATCTTATGATGGTTCTTTTTCTGTGTGACTTATTTCAGTTAGAATCATCATACCTGAATCCACTCATTGTGCTGCTAAGGGCCTGATGACATAGATTTCATTGCTGAGTGATATTGCTTTGTAAGTAAATACCACAACTTCTTTATCCATTTTTCACTTTCTGCGATGTTGAACTTGTACGGTAAACGAGGTTCTTGTAAACAGAGGCGTCCCAAACTTTGGGGTGGCTGTGTCTTTTTGATTTTAATTTCCCTAAGCTATAGGACCATAAGTGGAAGTGCCCTAGGCTCTGTTGCTTTGTTTTTTAGATGTTTCAGGAAACACCATACACTTCTCCCGAGTGTCTGTTGGCAATTTACATCCCGCCCATCAGCATAACAAGGCTCCCAGTTCTCCATGGCCTGTCCTGCCTTTCTGGATTTTACACTTTTTTCAGATGGCCCTTTTGACCGGGGGGAAGTGAGACTTCATTGTAGTGCAGATTTCCTTTGCAAGCTTGCTTGGTTGGCCAAAAAGGGCGTATGCGTTTTTTCCTGAATATATTCAGGAAAAAACGCATACGCCCTTTTTGGCCAAGTGCATCATTGTGGACGTTCTGCCTCTTTTCCTATGCTTTCAATGCAATTCCAGTCTGCCTCCTGAAATCGGTTTCCTGCAATTCTGCCCCGCTTTCAAGTCCTCTTGGCAGCCTTACTTCAGTATATTTTTGGACGATAGCTGTCATTTATAACTCTGCAGGTTTGTGAATTACAGTGCCCCTGAGCTCCTTTCTTCAACTCGCTTTCTTTTGAGCTGGCCGCAACACCGCAGGATGGCTTCAGGCCCTAATCTGGTTCCGGCACGGCACGCTGAGCCTTTGGTTAATTCCTCTTCCTGGTGGGAAATGAGAGTTAAATTTGCCCGTCCAGACACCTCCAGCTAGTCTCTCATTGGTTCTCGCTATTCCTGTTCATCTTCCGCAGAAATTGCAAACTGGGCCAAACAGGAGGTTAAAGGGACTGACTCTCCAAGTCGGGAGGGTGTTAGTAAAGCGTCTGGAATGTTGCACCCGAGTACCAGGGTACGAAAACTGAGACATATTTGAACACGTCTCCCGATCACATGGTTGATCATACTCTAGGTTCCACATGCATGTTTTAGCTGAAGGAAGAATACCTTAAACCTGGGTAGTTGAAACCCGTGGAATGGGTACCATGCAATATGACTTCAAAGGGTCTTCATTTGCTCACCGAACCTCTCCAATCCTATCACTGCTGCGTTTATGCCCCTGTACACATGCTTGATTCTCTTTCGGAGACATAGCAATCCATAGGTTTTAAGATACTTACTAGTCAGGTACATTCTTAGGCATTTAATATGCGGTGTTGAGTCCATTTCGTTGAGCAAGGAGTAGCTCTTGTCTATTCCATATTTGGCTTAAGGAACTTTATCTGTGCTCATTTCAATCTCTGGTTTTATGCAGCACCCCAACTCACCTTTCCCCTTAAGCAAGCATAAGTTGGTTTTCTAAATTTGAGACCCTGTTCTGTTCTGTAATTCAGTTCCTGTGTAGCCAAGTTTACATTCCGTGTATTACTGATATCTTATGATGTTTCTTTTTCTGTGTGACTTATTTCAGTTAGAATCATCATACCTGAATCCACTCATTGTGCTGCTAAGGGCCTGATGACATAGATTTCATTGCTGAGTGATATTGCTTTGTAAGTAAATACCACAACTTCTTTATCCATTTTTCACTTTCTGCGATGTTGAACTTGTACTGTAAACGAGGTTCTTGTAAACAGAGGCGTCCCAAACTTTGGGGTGGCTGTGTCTTTTTGATTTTAATTTCCCTAAGCTATAGGACCATAAGTGGAAGTGCCCTAGGCTCTGTTGCTTTGTTTTTTAGATGTTTCAGGAAACACCATACACTTCTCCCGAGTGTCTGTTGGCAATTTACATCCCGCCCATCAGCATAACAAGGCTCCCAGTTCTCCATGGCCTGTCCTGCCTTTCTAGATTTTACACTTTTTTCAGATGGCCCTTTTGACCGGGGGGAAGTGAGACTTCATGGTAGTGCAGATTTCCTTTGCAAGCTTGCTTGGTTGGCCAAAAAGGGCGTATGCGTTTTTTCCTGAATATATTCAGGAAAAAACGCATACGCCCTTTTTGGCCAAGTGCATCATTGTGGACGTTCTGCCTCTTTTCCTATGCTTTCAATGCAATTCCAGTCTACCTCCTGAAATCGGTTTCCTGCAATTCTGCCCCGCTTTCAAGTCCTCTTGGCAGCCTTACTTCAGTATATTTTTGGACGATAGCTGTCATTTATAACTCTGCAGGTTTGTGAATTACAGTGCCCCTGAGCTCCTTTCTTCAACTCGCTTTCTTTTGAGCTGGCCGCAACACCGCAGGATGGCTTCAGGCCCTAATCTGGTTCCGGCACGGCACGCTGAGCCTTTGGTTAATTCCTCTTCCTGGTGGGAAATGAGAGTTAAATTTGCCCGTCCAGACACCTCCAGCTAGTCTCTCATTGGTTCTCGCTATTCCTGTTCATCTTCCGCAGAAATTGCAAACTGGGCCAAACAGGAGGTTAAAGGGACTGACTCTCCAAGTCGGGAGGGTGTTAGTAAAGCGTCTGGAATGTTGCACCCGAGTACCAGGGTACGAAAACTGAGACATATTTGAACACGTCTCCCGATCACATGGTTGATCATACTCTAGGTTCCACATGCATGTTTTAGCTGAAGGAAGAATACCTTAAACCTGGGTAGTTGAAACCCGTGGAATGGGTACCATGCAATATGACTTCAAAGGGTCTTCATTTGCTCACCGAACCTCTCCAATCCTATCACTGCTGCGTTTATGCCCCTGTACACATGCTTGATTCTCTTTCGGAGACATAGCAATCCATAGGTTTTAAGATACTTACTAGTCAGGTACATTCTTAGGCATTTAATATGCGGTGTTGAGTCCATTTCGTTGAGCAAGGAGTAGCTCTTGTCTATTCCATATTTGGCTTAAGGAACTTTATCTGTGCTCATTTCAATCTCTGGTTTTATGCAGCACCCCAACTCACCTTTCCCCTTAAGCAAGCATAAGTTGGTTTTCTAAATTTGAGACCCTGTTCTGTTCTGTAATTCAGTTCCTGTGTAGCCAAGTTTACATTCCGTGTATTACTGATATCTTATGATGGTTCTTTTTCTGTGTGACTTATTTCAGTTAGAATCATCATACCTGAATCCACTCATTGTGCTGCTAAGGGCCTGATGACATAGATTTCATTGCTGAGTGATATTGCTTTGTAAGTAAATACCACAACTTCTTTATCCATTTTTCACTTTCTGCGATGTTGAACTTGTACGGTAAACGAGGTTCTTGTAAACAGAGGCGTCCCAAACTTTGGGGTGGCTGTGTCTTTTTGATTTTAATTTCCCTAAGCTATAGGACCATAAGTGGAAGTGCCCTAGGCTCTGTTGCTTTGTTTTTTAGATGTTTCAGGAAACACCATACACTTCTCCCGAGTGTCTGTTGGCAATTTACATCCCGCCCATCAGCATAACAAGGCTCCCAGTTCTCCATGGCCTGTCCTGCCTTTCTGGATTTTACACTTTATTCAGATGGCCCTTTTGACCGGGGGGAAGTGAGACTTCATTGTAGTGCAGATTTCCTTTGCAAGCTTGCTTGGTTGGCCAAAAAGGGCGTATGCGTTTTTTCCTGAATATATTCAGGAAAAAACGCATACGCCCTTTTTGACCAAGTGCATCATTGTGGACGTTCTGCCTCTTTTCCTATGCTTTCAATGCAATTCCAGTCTGCCTCCTGAAATCGGTTTCCTGCAATTCTGCCCCGCTTTCAAGTCCTCTTGGCAGCCTTACTTCAGTATATTTTTGGACGATAGCTGTCATTTATAACTCTGCAGGTTTGTGAATTACAGTGCCCCTGAGCTCCTTTCTTCAACTCGCTTTCTTTTGAGCTGGCCGCAACACCGCAGGATGGCTTCAGGCCCTAATCTGGTTCCGGCACGGCACGCTGAGCCTTTGGTTAATTCCTCTTCCTGGTGGGAAATGAGAGTTAAATTTGCCCGTCCAGACACCTCCAGCTAGTCTCTCATTGGTTCTCGCTATTCCTGTTCATCTTCCGCAGAAATTGCAAACTGGGCCAAACAGGAGGTTAAAGGGACTGACTCTCCAAGTCGGGAGGGTGTTAGTAAAGCGTCTGGAATGTTGCACTCGAGTACCAGGGTACGAAAACTGAGACATATTTGAACACGTCTCCCGATCACATGGTTGATCAGACTCTAGGTTCCACATGCATGTTTTAGCTGAAGGAAGAATACCTTAAACCTGGGTAGTTGAAACCCGTGGAATGGGTACCATGCAATATGACTTCAAAGGGTCTTCATTTGCTCACCGAACCTCTCCAATCCTATCACTGCTGCGTTTATGCCCCTGTACACATGCTTGATTCTCTTTCGGAGACATAGCAATCCATAGGTTTTAAGATACTTACTAGTCAGGTACATTCTTAAGCATTTAATATGCGGTGTTGAGTCCATTTCGTTGAGCAAGGAGTAGCTCTTGTCTATTCCATATTTGGCTTAAGGAACTTTATCTGTGCTCATTTCAATCTCTGGTTTTATGCAGCACCCCAACTCACCTTTCCCCTTAAGCAAGCATAAGTTGGTTTTCTAAATTTGAGACCCTGTTCTGTTCTGTAATTCAGTTCCTGTGTAGCCAAGTTTACATTCCGTGTATTACTGATATCTTATGATGGTTCTTTTTCTGTGTGACTTATTTCAGTTAGAATCATCATACCTGAATCCACTCATTGTGCTGCTAAGGGCCTGATGACATAGATTTCATTGCTGAGTGATATTGCTTTGTAAGTAAATACCACAACTTCTTTATCCATTTTTCACTTTCTGCGATGTTGAACTTGTACTGTAAACAAGGTTCTTGTAAACAGACGCGTCCCAAACTTTGGGGTGGCTGTGTCTTTTTGATTTTAATTTCCCTAAGCTATAGGACCATAAGTGGAAGTGCCCTAGGCTCTGTTGCTTTGTTTTTTAGATGTTTCAGGAAACACCATACACTTCTCCCGAGTGTCTGTTGGCAATTTACATCGCGCCCATCAGCATAACAAGGCTCCCAGTTCTCCATGGCCTGTCCTGCCTTTCTGGATTTTACACTTTTTTCAGATGGCCCTTTTGACCGGGGGGAAGTGAGACTTCATTGTAGTGCAGATTTCCTTTGCAAGCTTGCTTGGTTGGCCAAAAAGGGCGTATGCGTTTTTTCCTGAATATATTCAGGAAAAAACGCATACGCCCTTTTTGGCCAAGTGCATCATTGTGGACGTTCTGCCTCTTTTCCTATGCTTTCAATGCAATTCCAGTCTGCCTCCTGAAATCGGTTTCCTGCAATTCTGCCCCGCTTTCAAGTCCTCTTGGCAGCCTTACTTCAGTATATTTTTGGACGATAGCTGTCATTTATAACTCTGCAGGTTTGTGAATTACAGTGCCCCTGAGCTCCTTTCTTCAACTCGCTTTCTTTTGAGCTGGCCGCAACACCGCAGGATGGCTTCAGGCCCTAATCTGGTTCCGGCACGGCACGCTGAGCCTTTGGTTAATTCCTCTTCCTGGTGGGAAATGAGAGTTAAATTTGCCCGTCCAGACACCTCCAGCTAGTCTCTCATTGGTTCTCGCTATTCCTGTTCATCTTCCGCAGAAATTGCAAACTGGGCCAAACAGGAGGTTAAAGGGACTGACTCTCCAAGTCGGGAGGGTGTTAGTAAAGCGTCTGGAATGTTGCACCCGAGTACCAGGGTACGAAAACTGAGACATATTTGAACACGTCTCCCGATCACATGGTTGATCATACTCTAGGTTCCACATGCATGTTTTAGCTGAAGGAAGAATACCTTAAACCTGGGTAGTTGAAACCCGTGGAATGGGTACCATGCAATATGACTTCAAAGGGTCTTCATTTGCTCACCGAACCTCTCCAATCCTATCACTGCTGCGTTTATGCCCCTGTACACATGCTTGATTCTCTTTTGGAGACATAGCAATCCATAGGTTTTAAGATACTTACTAGTCAGGTACATTCTTAGGCATTTAATATGCGGTGTTGAGTCCATTTCGTTGAGCAAGGAGTAGCTCTTGTCTATTCCATATTTGGCTTAAGGAACTTTATCTGTGCTCATTTCAATCTCTGGTTTTATGCAGCACCCCAACTCACCTTTCCCCTTAAGCAAGCATAAGTTGGTTTTCTAAATTTGAGACCCTGTTCTGTTCTGTAATTCAGTTCCTGTGTAGCCAAGTTTACATTCCGTGTATTACTGATATCTTATGATGTTTCTTTTTCTGTGTGACTTATTTCAGTTAGAATCATCATACCTGAATCCACTCATTGTGCTGCTAAGGGCCTGATGACATAGATTTCATTGCTGAGTGATATTGCTTTGTAAGTAAATACCACAACTTCTTTATCCATTTTTCACTTTCTGCGATGTTGAACTTGTACGGTAAACGAGGTTCTTGTAAACAGAGGCGTCCCAAACTTTGGGGTGGCTGTGTCTTTTTGATTTTAATTTCCCTAAGCTATAGGACCATAAGTGGAAGTGCCCTAGGCTCTGTTGCTTTGTTTTTTAGATGTTTCAGGAAACACCATACACTTCTCCCGAGTGTCTGTTGGCAATTTACATCCCGCCCATCAGCATAACAAGGCTCCCAGTTCTCCATGGCCTGTCCTGCCTTTCTGGATTTTACACTTTTTTCAGATGGCCCTTTTGACCGGGGGGACGTGAGACTTCATTGTAGTGCAGATTTCCTTTGCAAGCTTGCTTGGTTGGCCAAAAAGGGCGTATGCGTTTTTTCCTGAATATATTCAGGAAAAAACGCATACGCCCTTTTTGGCCAAGTACATCATTGTGGACGTTCTGCCTCTTTTCCTATGCTTTCAATGCAATTCCAGTCTGCCTCCTGAAATCGGTTTCCTGCAATTCTGCCCTGCTTTCAAGTCCTCTTGGCAGCCTTACTTCAGTATATTTTTGGACGATAGCTGTCATTTATAACTCTGCAGGTTTGTGAATTACAGTGCCCCTGAGCTCCTTTCTTCAACTCGCTTTCTTTTGAGCTGGCCGCAACACCGCAGGATGGCTTCAGGCCCTAATCTGGTTCCGGCATGGCACGCTGAGCCTTTGGTTAATTTCTCTTCCTGGTGGGAAATGAGAGTTAAATTTGCCCGTCCAGACACCTCCAGCTAGTCTCTCATTGGTTCTCGCTATTCCTGTTCATCTTCCGCAGAAATTGCAAACTGGGCCAAACAGGAGGTTAAAGGGACTGACTCTCCAAGTCGGGAGGGTGTTAGTAAAGCGTCTGGAATGTTGCACCCGAGTACCAGGGTACGAAAACTGAGACATATTTGAACACGTCTCCCGATCACATGGTTGATCATACTCTAGGTTCCACATGCATGTTTTAGCTGAAGGAAGAATACCTTAAACCTGGGTAGTTGAAACCCGTGGAATGGGTACCATGCAATATGACTTCAAAGGGTCTTCATTTGCTCACCGAACCTCTCCAATCCTATCACTGCTGCGTTTATGCCCCTGTACACATGCTTGATTCTCTTTCGGAGACATAGCAATCCATAGGTTTTAAGATACTTACTAGTCAGGTACATTCTTAGGCATTTAATATGCGGTGTTGAGTCCATTTCGTTGAGCAAGGAGTAGCTCTTGTCTATTCCATATTTGGCTTAAGGAACTTTATCTGTGCTCATTTCAATCTCTGGTTTTATGCAGCACCCCAACTCACCTTTCCCCTTAAGCAAGCATAAGTTGGTTTTCTAAATTTGAGACCCTGTTCTGTTCTGTAATTCAGTTCCTGTGTAGCCAAGTTTACATTCCGTGTATTACTGATATCTTATGATGTTTCTGTTTCTGTGTGACTTATTTCAGTTAGAATCATCATACCTGAATCCACTCATTGTGCTGCTAAGGGCCTGATGACATAGATTTCATTGCTGAGTGATATTGCTTTGTAAGTAAATACCACAACTTCTTTATCCATTTTTCACTTTCTGCGATGTTGAACTTGTACTGTAAACGAGGTTCTTGTAAACAGAGGCGTCCCAAACTTTGGGGTGGCTGTGTCTTTTTGATTTTAATTTCCCTAAGCTATAGGACCATAAGTGGAAGTGCCCTAGGCTCTGTTGCTTTGTTTTTTAGATGTTTCAGGAAACACCATACACTTCTCCCGAGTGTCTGTTGGCAATTTACATCCCGCCCATCAGCATAACAAGGCTCCCAGTTCTCCATGGCCTGTCCTGCCTTTCTGGATTTTACACTTTTTTCAGATGGCCCTTTTGACCGGGGGGAAGTGAGACTTCATTGTAGTGCAGATTTCCTTTGCAAGCTTGCTTGGTTGGCCAAAAAGGGCGTATGCGTTTTTTCCTGAATATATTCAGGAAAAAACGCATACGCCCTTTTTGGCCAAGTGCATCATTGTGGACGTTCTGCCTCTTTTCCTATGCTTTCAATGCAATTCCAGTCTGCCTCCTGAAATCGGTTTCCTGCAATTCTGCCCCGCTTTCAAGTCCTCTTGGCAGCCTTACTTCAGTATATTTTTGGACGATAGCTGTCATTTATAACTCTGCAGGTTTGTGAATTACAGTGCCCCTGAGCTCCTTTCTTCAACTCGCTTTCTTTTGAGCTGGCCGCAACACCGCAGTATGGCTTCAGGCCCTAATCTGGTTCCGGCACGGCACGCTGAGCCTTTGGTTAATTCCTCTTCCTGGTGGGAAATGAGAGTTAAATTTGCCCGTCCAGACACCTCCAGCTAGTCTCTCATTGGTTCTCGCTATTCCTGTTCATCTTCCGCAGAAATTGCAAACTGGGCCAAACAGGAGGTTAAAGGGACTGACTCTCCAAGTCGGGAGGGTGTTAGTAAAGCGTCTGGAATGTTGCACCCGAGTACCAGGGTACGAAAACTGAGACATATTTGAACACGTCTCCCGATCACATGGTTGATCATACTCTAGGTTCCACATGCATGTTTTAGCTGAAGGAAGAATACCTTAAACCTGGGTAGTTGAAACCCGTGGAATGGGTACCATGCAATATGACTTCAAAGGGTCTTCATTTGCTCACCGAACCTCTCCAATCCTATCACTGCTGCGTTTATGCCCCTGTACACATGCTTGATTCTCTTTCGGAGACATAGCAATCCGTAGGTTTTAAGATACTTACTAGTCAGGTACATTCTTAGGCATTTAATATGCGGTGTTGAGTCCATTTCGTTGAGCAAGGAGTAGCTCTTGTCTATTCCATATTTGGCTTAAGGAACTTTATCTGTGCTCATTTCAATCTCTGGTTTTATGCAGCACCCCAACTCACCTTTCCCCTTAAGCAAGCATAAGTTGGTTTTCTAAATTTGAGACCCTGTTCTGTTCTGTAATTCAGTTCCTGTGTAGCCAAGTTTACATTCCGTGTATTACTGATATCTTATGATGTTTCTTTTTCTGTGTGACTTATTTCAGTTAGAATCATCATACCTGAATCCACTCATTGTGCTGCTAAGGGCCTGATGACATAGATTTCATTGCTGAGTGATATTGCTTTGTAAGTAAATACGACAACTTCTTTATCCATTTTTCACTTTCTGCGATGTTGAACTTGTATGGTAAACGAGGTTCTTGTAAACAGAGGCGTCCCAAACTTTGGGGTGGCTGTGTCTTTTTGATTTTAATTTCCCTAAGCTATAGGACCATAAGTGGAAGTGCCCTAGGCTCTGTTGCTTTGTTTTTTAGATGTTTCAGGAAACACCATACACTTCTCCCGAGTGTCTGTTGGCAATTTACATCCCGCCCATCAGCATAACAAGGCTCCCAGTTCTCCATGGCCTGTCCTGTCTTTCTGGATTTTACACTTTTTTCAGATGGCCCTTTTGACCGGGAGGAATTGAGAATTCATTGTAGTGCAGATTTCCTTTGCAAGCTTGCTTGGTTGGCCAAAAAGGGCGTATGCGTTTTTTCCTGAATATATTCAGGAAAAAACGCATACGCCCTTTTTGGCCAAGTGCATCATTGTGGACGTTCTGCCTCTTTTCCTATGCTTTCAATGCAATTCCAGTCTGCCTCCTGAAATCGGTTTCCTGCAATTCTGCCCCGCTTTCAAGTCCTCTTGGCAGCCTTACTTCAGTATATTTTTGGACGATAGCTGTCATTTATAACTCTGCAGGTTTGTGAATTACAGTGCCCCTGAGCTCCTTTCTTCAACTCGCTTTCTTTTGAGCTGGCCGCAACACCGCAGGATGGCTTCAGGCCCTAATCTGGTTCCGGCACGGCACGCTGAGCCTTTGGTTAATTCCTCTTCCTGGTGGGAAATGAGAGTTAAATTTGCCCGTCCAGACACCTCCAGCTAGTCTCTCATTGGTTCTCGCTATTCCTGTTCATCTTCCGCAGAAATTGCAAACTGGGCCAAACAGGAGGTTAAAGGGACTGACTCTCCAAGTCGGGAGGTTGTTAGTAAAGCGTCTGGAATGTTGCACCCGAGTACCAGGGTACGAAAACTGAGACATATTTGAACACGTCTCCCGATCACATGGTTGATCATACTCTAGGTTCCACATGCATGTTTTAGCTGAAGGAAGAATACCTTAAACCTGGGTAGTTGAAACCCGTGGAATGGGTACCATGCAATATGACTTCAAAGGGTCTTCATTTGCTCACCGAACCTCTCCAATCCTATCACTGCTGCGTTTATGCCCCTGTACACATGCTTGATTCTCTTTCGGAGACATAGTAATCCATAGGTTTTAAGATACTTACTAGTCAGGTACATTCTTAGGCATTTAATATGCGGTGTTGAGTCCATTTCGTTGAGCAAGGAGTAGCTCTTGTCTATTCCATATTTGGCTTAAGGAACTTTATCTGTGCTCATTTCAATCTCTGGTTTTATGCAGCACCCCAACTCACCTTTCCCCTTAAGCAAGCATAAGTTGGTTTTCTAAATTTGAGACCCTGTTCTGTTCTGTAATTCAGTTCCTGTGTAGCCAAGTTTACATTCCGTGTATTACTGATATCTTATGATGTTTCTGTTTCTGTGTGACTTATTTCAGTTAGAATCATCATACCTGAATCCACTCATTGTGCTGCTAAGGGCCTGATGACATAGATTTCATTGCTGAGTGATATTGCTTTGTAAGTAAATACCACAACTTCTTTATCCATTTTTCACTTTCTGCGATGTTGAACTTGTACTGTAAACGAGGTTCTTGTAAACAGAGGCGTCCCAAACTTTGGGGTGGCTGTGTCTTTTTGATTTTAATTTCCCTAAGCTATAGGACCATAAGTGGAAGTGCCCTAGGCTCTGTTGCTTTGTTTTTTAGATGTTTCAGGAAACACCATACACTTCTCCCGAGTGTCTGTTGGCAATTTACATCCCGCCCATCAGCATAACAAGGCTCCCAGTTCTCCATGGCCTGTCCTGCCTTTCTGGATTTTACACTTTTTTCAGATGGCCCTTTTGACCGGGGGGAAGTGAGACTTCATTGTAGTGCAGATTTCCTTTGCAAGCTTGCTTGGTTGGCCAAAAAGGGCGTATGCGTTTTTTCCTGAATATATTCAGGAAAAAACGCATACGCCCTTTTTGGCCAAGTGCATCATTGTGGACGTTCTGCCTCTTTTCCTATGCTTTCAATGCAATTCCAGTCTGCCTCCTGAAATCGGTTTCCTGCAATTCTGCCCCGCTTTCAAGTCCTCTTGGCAGCCTTACTTCAGTATATTTTTGGACGATAGCTGTCATTTATAACTCTGCAGGTTTGTGAATTACAGTGCCCCTGAGCTCCTTTCTTCAACTCGCTTTCTTTTGAGCTGGCCGCAACACCGCAGTATGGCTTCAGGCCCTAATCTGGTTCCGGCACGGCACGCTGAGCCTTTGGTTAATTCCTCTTCCTGGTGGGAAATGAGAGTTAAATTTGCCCGTCCAGACACCTCCAGCTAGTCTCTCATTGGTTCTCGCTATTCCTGTTCATCTTCCGCAGAAATTGCAAACTGGGCCAAACAGGAGGTTAAAGGGACTGACTCTCCAAGTCGGGAGGGTGTTAGTAAAGCGTCTGGAATGTTGCACCCGAGTACCAGGGTACGAAAACTGAGACATATTTGAACACGTCTCCCGATCACATGGTTGATCATACTCTAGGTTCCACATGCATGTTTTAGCTGAAGGAAGAATACCTTAAACCTGGGTAGTTGAAACCCGTGGAATGGGTACCATGCAATATGACTTCAAAGGGTCTTCATTTGCTCACCGAACCTCTCCAATCCTATCACTGCTGCGTTTATGCCCCTGTACACATGCTTGATTCTCTTTCGGAGACATAGCAATCCGTAGGTTTTAAGATACTTACTAGTCAGGTACATTCTTAGGCATTTAATATGCGGTGTTGAGTCCATTTCGTTGAGCAAGGAGTAGCTCTTGTCTATTCCATATTTGGCTTAAGGAACTTTATCTGTGCTCATTTCAATCTCTGGTTTTATGCAGCACCCCAACTCACCTTTCCCCTTAAGCAAGCATAAGTTGGTTTTCTAAATTTGAGACCCTGTTCTGTTCTGTAATTCAGTTCCTGTGTAGCCAAGTTTACATTCCGTGTATTACTGATATCTTATGATGTTTCTTTTTCTGTGTGACTTATTTCAGTTAGAATCATCATACCTGAATCCACTCATTGTGCTGCTAAGGGCCTGATGACATAGATTTCATTGCTGAGTGATATTGCTTTGTAAGTAAATACGACAACTTCTTTATCCATTTTTCACTTTCTGCGATGTTGAACTTGTATGGTAAACGAGGTTCTTGTAAACAGAGGCGTCCCAATGTTTGGGGTGGCTGTGTCTTTTTGATTTTAATTTCCCTAAGCTATAGGACCATAAGTGGAAGTGCCCTAGGCTCTGTTGCTTTGTTTTTTAGATGTTTCAGGAAACACCATACACTTCTCCCGAGTGTCTGTTGGCAATTTACATCCCGCCCATCAGCATAACAAGGCTCCCAGTTCTCCATGGCCTGTCCTGTCTTTCTGGATTTTACACTTTTTTCAGATGGCCCTTTTGACCGGGAGGAATTGAGAATTCATTGTAGTGCAGATTTCCTTTGCAAGCTTGCTTGGTTGGCCAAAAAGGGCGTATGCGTTTTTTCCTGAATATATTCAGGAAAAAACGCATACGCCCTTTTTGGCCAAGTGCATCATTGTGGACGTTCTGCCTCTTTTCCTATGCTTTCAATGCAATTCCAGTCTGCCTCCTGAAATCGGTTTCCTGCAATTCTGCCCCGCTTTCAAGTCCTCTTGGCAGCCTTACTTCAGTATATTTTTGGACGATAGCTGTCATTTATAACTCTGCAGGTTTGTGAATTACAGTGCCCCTGAGCTCCTTTCTTCAACTCGCTTTCTTTTGAGCTGGCCGCAACACCGCAGGATGGCTTCAGGCCCTAATCTGGTTCCGGCACGGCACGCTGAGCCTTTGGTTAATTCCTCTTCCTGGTGGGAAATGAGAGTTAAATTTGCCCGTCCAGACACCTCCAGCTAGTCTCTCATTGGTTCTCGCTATTCCTGTTCATCTTCCGCAGAAATTGCAAACTGGGCCAAACAGGAGGTTAAAGGGACTGACTCTCCAAGTCGGGAGGTTGTTAGTAAAGCGTCTGGAATGTTGCACCCGAGTACCAGGGTACGAAAACTGAGACATATTTGAACACGTCTCCCGATCACATGGTTGATCATACTCTAGGTTCCACATGCATGTTTTAGCTGAAGGAAGAATACCTTAAACCTGGGTAGTTGAAACCCGTGGAATGGGTACCATGCAATATGACTTCAAAGGGTCTTCATTTGCTCACCGAACCTCTCCAATCCTATCACTGCTGCGTTTATGCCCCTGTACACATGCTTGATTCTCTTTCGGAGACATAGTAATCCATAGGTTTTAAGATACTTACTAGTCAGGTACATTCTTAGGCATTTAATATGCGGTGTTGAGTCCATTTCGTTGAGCAAGGAGTAGCTCTTGTCTATTCCATATTTGGCTTAAGGAACTTTATCTGTGCTCATTTCAATCTCTGGTTTTATGCAGCACCCCAACTCACCTTTCCCCTTAAGCAAGCATAAGTTGGTTTTCTAAATTTGAGACCCTGTTCTGTTCTGTAATTCAGTTCCTGTGTAGCCAAGTTTACATTCCGTGTATTACTGATATCTTATGATGTTTCTTTTTCTGTGTGACTTATTTCAGTTAGAATCATCATACCTGAATCCACTCATTGTGCTGCTAAGGGCCTGATGACATAGATTTCATTGCTGAGTGATATTGCTTTGTAAGTAAATACCACAACTTCTTTATCCATTTTTCACTTTCTGCGATGTTGAACTTGTACGGTAAACGAGGTTCTTGTAAACAGAGGCGTCCCAAACTTTGGGGTGGCTGTGTCTTTTTGATTTTAATTTCCCTAAGCTATAGGACCATAAGTGGAAGTGCCCTAGGCTCTGTTGCTTTGTTATTTAGATGTTTCAGGAAACACCATACACTTCTCCCGAGTGTCTGTTGGCAATTTACATCCCGCCCATCAGCATAACAAGGCTCCCAGTTCTCCATGGCCTGTCCTGCCTTTCTGGATTTTACACTTTTTTCAGATGGCCCTTTTGACCGGGGGGAAGTGAGACTTCATTGTAGTGTAGATTTCCTTTGCAAGCTGGCTTGGTTGGCCAAAAAGACCGTATGCGTTTTTTCCTGAATATATTCAGGAAAAAACGCATACGCCCTTTTTGGCCAAGTGCATCATTGTGGACGTTCTGCCTCTTTTCCTATGCTTTCAATGCAATTCCAGTCTGTCTCCTGAAATCGGTTTCCTGCAATTCTGCCCCGCTTTCAAGTCCTCTTGGCAGCCTTACTTCAGTATATTTTTGGACGATAGCTGTCATTTATAACTCTGCAGGTTTGTGAATTACAGTGCCCCTGAGCTCCTTTCTTCAACTCGCTTTCTTTTGAGCTGGCCGCAACACCGCAGGATGGCTTCAGGCCCTAATCTGGTTCCGGCACGGCACGCTGAGCCTTTGGTTAATTCCTCTTCCTGGTGGGAAATGAGAGTTAAATTTGCCCGTCCAGACACCTCCAGCTAGTCTCTCATTGGTTCTCGCTATTCCTGTTCATCTTCCGCAGAAATTGCAAACTGGGCCAAACAGGAGGTTAAAGGGACTGACTCTCCAAGGCGGGAGGGTGTTAGTAAAGCGTCTGGAATGTTGCACCCGAGTACCAGGGTACGAAAACTGAGACATATTTGAACACGTCTCCCGATCACATGGTTGATCATACTCTAGGTTCCACATGCATGTTTTAGCTGAAGGAAGAATACCTTAAACCTGGGTAGTTGAAACCCGTGGAATGGGTACCATGCAATATGACTTCAAAGGGTCTTCATTTGCTCACCGAACCTCTCCAATCCTATCACTGCTGCGTTTATGCCCCTGTACACATGCTTGATTCTCTTTCGGAGACATAGCAATCCATAGGTTTTAAGATACTTACTAGTCAGGTACATTCTTAGGCATTTAATATGCGGTGTTGAGTCCATTTCGTTGAGCAAGGAGTAGCTCTTGTCTATTCCATATTTGGCTTAAGGAACTTTATCTGTGCTCATTTCAATCTCTGGTTTTATGCAGCACCCCAACTCACCTTTCCCCTTAAGCAAGCATAAGTTGGTTTTCTAAATTTGAGACCCTGTTCTGTTCTGTAATTCAGTTCCTGTGTAGCCAACTTTACATTCCGTGTATTACTGATATCTTATGATGGTTCTTTTTCTGTGTGACTTATTTCAGTTAGAATCATCATACCTGAATCCACTCATTGTGCTGCTAAGGGCCTGATGACATAGATTTCATTGCTGAGTGATATTGCTTTGTAAGTAAATACCACAACTTCTTTATCCATTTTTCACTTTCTGCGATGTTGAACTTGTACTGTAAACGAGGTTCTTGTAAACAGAGGCGTCCCAATGTTTGGGGTGGCTGTGTCTTTTTGATTTTAATTTCCCTAAGCTATAGGACCATAAGTGGAAGTGCCCTAGGCTCTGTTGCTTTGTTTTTTAGATGTTTCAGGAAACACCATACACTTCTCCCGAGTGTCTGTTGGCAATTTACATCCCGCCCATCAGCATAACAAGGCTCCCAGTTCTCCATGGCCTGTCCTGCCTTTCTGGATTTTACACTTTTTTCAGATGGCCCTTTTGACCGGGGGGAAGTGAGACTTCATTGTAGTGCAGATTTCCTTTGCAAGCTTGCTTGGTTGGCCAAAAAGGGCGTATGCGTTTTTTCCTGAATATATTCAGGAAAAAACGCATACGCCCTTTTTGGCCAAGTGCATCATTGTGGACGTTCTGCCTCTTTTCCTATGCTTTCAATGCAATTCCAGTCTGCCTCCTGAAATCGGTTTCCTGCAATTCTGCCCCGCTTTCAAGTCCTCTTGGCAGCCTTACTTCAGTATATTTTTGGACGATAGCTGTCATTTATAACTCTGCAGGTTTGTGAATTACAGTGCCCCTGAGCTCCTTTCTTCAACTCGCTTTCTTTTGAGCTGGCCGCAACACCGCAGGATGGCTTCAGGCCCTAATCTGGTTCCGGCACGGCACGCTGAGCCTTTGGTTAATTCCTCTTCCTGGTGGGAAATGAGAGTTAAATTTGCCCGTCCAGACACCTCCAGCTAGTCTCTCATTGGTTCTCGCTATTCCTGTTCATCTTCCGCAGAAATTGCAAACTGGGCCAAACAGGAGGTTAAAGGGACTGACTCTCCAAGTCGGGAGGGTGTTAGTAAAGCGTCTGGAATGTTGCACCCGAGTACCAGGGTACGAAAACTGAGACATATTTGAACACGTCTCCCGATCACATGGTTGATCATACTCTAGGTTCCACATGCATGTTTTAGCTGAAGGAAGAATACCTTAAACCTGGGTAGTTGAAACCCGTGGAATGGGTACCATGCAATATGACTTCAAAGGGTCTTCATTTGCTCACCGAACCTCTCCAATCCTATCACTGCTGCGTTTATGCCCCTGTACACATGCTTGATTCTCTTTCGGAGACATAGCAATCCATAGGTTTTAAGATACTTACTAGTCAGGTACATTCTTAGGCATTTAATATGCGGTGTTGAGTCTATTTCGTTGAGCAAGGAGTAGCTCTTGTCTATTCCATATTTGGCTTAAGGAACTTTATCTGTGCTCATTTCAATCTCTGGTTTTATGCAGCACCCCAACTCACCTTTCCCCTTAAGCAAGCATAAGTTGGTTTTCTAAATTTGAGACCCTGTTCTGTTCTGTAATTCAGTTCCTGTGTAGCCAAGTTTACATTCCGTGTATTACTGATATCTTATGATGTTTCTTTTTCTGTGTGACTTATTTCAGTTAGAATCATCATACCTGAATCCACTCATTGTGCTGCTAAGGGCCTGATGACATAGATTTCATTGCTGAGTGATATTGCTTTGTAAGTAAATACCACAACTTCTTTATCCATTTTTCACTTTCTGCGATGTTGAACTTGTACTGTAAACGAGGTTCTTGTAAACAGAGGCGTCCCAATGTTTGGGGTGGCTGTGTCTTTTTGATTTTAATTTCCCTAAGCTATAGGACCATAAGTGGAAGTGCCCTAGGCTCTGTTGCTTTGTTTTTTAGATGTTTCAGGAAACACCATACACTTCTCCCGAGTGTCTGTTGGCAATTTACATCCCGCCCATCAGCATAACAAGGCTCCCAGTTCTCCATGGCCTGTCCTGCCTTTCTGGATTTTACACTTTTTTCAGATGGCCCTTTTGACCGGGGGGAAGTGAGACTTCATTGTAGTGCAGATTTCCTTTGCAAGCTTGCTTGGTTGGCCAAAAAGGGCGTATGCGTTTTTTCCTGAATATATTCAGGAAAAAACGCATACGCCCTTTTTGGCCAAGTGCATCATTGTGGACGTTCTGCCTCTTTTCCTATGCTTTCAATGCAATTCCAGTCTGCCTCCTGAAATCGGTTTCCTGCAATTCTGCCCCGCTTTCAAGTCCTCTTGGCAGCCTTACTTCAGTATATTTTTGGACGATAGCTGTCATTTATAACTCTGCAGGTTTGTGAATTACAGTGCCCCTGAGCTCCTTTCTTCAACTCGCTTTCTTTTGAGCTGGCCGCAACACCGCAGGATGGCTTCAGGCCCTAATCTGGTTCCGGCACGGCACGCTGAGCCTTTGGTTAATTCCTCTTCCTGGTGGGAAATGAGAGTTAAATTTGCCCGTCCAGACACCTCCAGCTAGTCTCTCATTGGTTCTCGCTATTCCTGTTCATCTTCCGCAGAAATTGCAAACTGGGCCAAACAGGAGGTTAAAGGGACTGACTCTCCAAGTCGGGAGGGTGTTAGTAAAGCGTCTGGAATGTTGCACCCGAGTACCAGGGTACGAAAACTGAGACATATTTGAACACGTCTCCCGATCACATGGTTGATCATACTCTAGGTTCCACATGCATGTTTTAGCTGAAGGAAGAATACCTTAAACCTGGGTAGTTGAAACCCGTGGAATGGGTACCATGCAATATGACTTCAAAGGGTCTTCATTTGCTCACCGAACCTCTCCAATCCTATCACTGCTGCGTTTATGCCCCTGTACACATGCTTGATTCTCTTTCGGAGACATAGCAATCCATAGGTTTTAAGATACTTACTAGTCAGGTACATTCTTAGGCATTTAATATGCGGTGTTGAGTCTATTTCGTTGAGCAAGGAGTAGCTCTTGTCTATTCCATATTTGGCTTAAGGAACTTTATCTGTGCTCATTTCAATCTCTGGTTTTATGCAGCACCCCAACTCACCTTTCCCCTTAAGCAAGCATAAGTTGGTTTTCTAAATTTGAGACCCTGTTCTGTTCTGTAATTCAGTTCCTGTGTAGCCAAGTTTACATTCCGTGTATTACTGATATCTTATGATGTTTCTTTTTCTGTGTGACTTATTTCAGTTAGAATCATCATACCTGAATCCACTCATTGTGCTGCTAAGGGCCTGATGACATAGATTTCATTGCTGAGTGATATTGCTTTGTAAGTAAATACCACAACTTCTTTATCCATTTTTCACTTTCTGCGATGTTGAACTTGTACGGTAAACGAGGTTCTTGTAAACAGAGGCGTCCCAAACTTTGGGGTGGCTGTGTCTTTTTGATTTTAATTTCCCTAAGCTATAGGACCATAAGTGGAAGTGCCCTAGGCTCTGTTGCTTTGTTTTTTAGATGTTTCAGGAAACACCATACACTTCTCCCGAGTGTCTGTTGGCAATTTACATCCCGCCCATCAGCATAACAAGGCTCCCAGTTCTCCATGGCCTGTCCTGCCTTTCTGGATTTTACACTTTTTTCAGATGGCCCTTTTGACCGGGGGGAAGTGAGACTTCATTGTAGTGCAGATTTCCTTTGCAAGCTTGCTTGGTTGGCCAAAAAGGGCGTATGCGTTTTTTCCTGAATATATTCAGGAAAAAACGCATACGCCCTTTTTGGCCAAGTGCATCATTGTGGACGTTCTGCCTCTTTTCCTATGCTTTCAATGCAATTCCAGTCTGCCTCCTGAAATCGGTTTCCTGCAATTCTGCCCCGCTTTCAAGTCCTCTTGGCAGCCTTACTTCAGTATATTTTTGGACGATAGCTGTCATTTATAACTCTGCAGGTTTGTGAATTACAGTGCCCCTGAGCTCCTTTCTTCAACTCGCTTTCTTTTGAGCTGGCCGCAACACCGCAGGATGGCTTCAGGCCCTAATCTGGTTCCGGCACGGCACGCTGAGCCTTTGGTTATTTCCTCTTCCTGGTGGGAAATGAGAGTTAAATTTGCCCGTCCAGACACCTCCAGCTAGTCTCTCATTGGTTCTCGCTATTCCTGTTCATCTTCCGCAGAAATTGCAAACTGGGCCAAACAGGAGGTTAAAGGGACTGACTCTCCAAGTCGGGAGGGTGTTAGTAAAGCGTCTGGAATGTTGCACCCGAGTACCAGGGTACGAAAACTGAGACATATTTGAACACGTCTCCCGATCACATGGTTGATCATACTCTAGGTTCCACATGCATGTTTTAGCTGAAGGAAGAATACCTTAAACCTGGGTAGTTGAAACCCGTGGAATGGGTACCATGCAATATGACTTCAAAGGGTCTTCATTTGCTCACCGAACCTCTCCAATCCTATCACTGCTGCGTTTATGCCCCTGTACACATGCTTGATTCTCTTTCGGAGACATAGCAATCCATAGGTTTTAAGATACTTACTAGTCAGGTACATTCTTAGGCATTTAATATGCGGTGTTGAGTCCATTTCGTTGAGCAAGGAGTAGCTCTTGTCTATTCCATATTTGGCTTAAGGAACTTTATCTGTGCTCATTTCAATCTCTGGTTTTATGCAGCACCCCAACTCACCTTTCCCCTTAAGCAAGCATAAGTTGGTTTTCTAAATTTGAGACCCTGTTCTGTTCTGTAATTCAGTTCCTGTGTAGCCAAGTTTACATTCCGTGTATTACTGATATCTTATGATGTTTCTTTTTCTGTGTGACTTATTTCAGTTAGAATCATCATACCTGAATCCACTCATTGTGCTGCTAAGGGCCTGATGACATAGATTTCATTGCTGAGTGATATTGCTTTGTAAGTAAATACCACAACTTCTTTATCCATTTTTCACTTTCTGCGATGTTGAACTTGTACTGTAAACGAGGTTCTTGTAAACAGAGGCGTCCCAAACTTTGGGGTGGCTGTGTCTTTTTGATTTTAATTTCCCTAAGCTATAGGACCATAAGTGGAAGTGCCCTAGGCTCTGTTGCTTTGTTTTTTAGATGTTTCAGGAAACACCATACACTTCTCCCGAGTGTCTGTTGGCAATTTACATCTCGCCCATCAGCATAACAAGGCTCCCAGTTCTCCATGGCCTGTCCTGCCTTTCTGGATTTTACACTTTTTTCAGATGGCCCTTTTGACCGGGGGGAAGTGAGACTTTATTGTAGTGCAGATTTCCTTTGCAAGCTTGCTTGGTTGGCCAAAAAGGGCGTATGCGTTTTTTCCTGAATATATTCAGGAAAAAACGCATACGCCCTTTTTGGCCAAGTGCATCATTGTGGACGTTCTGCCTCTTTTCCTATGCTTTCAATGCAATTCCAGTCTGCCTCCTGAAATCGGTTTCCTGCAATTCTGCCCCGCTTTCAAGTCCTCTTGGCAGCCTTACTTCAGTATATTTTTGGACGATAGCTGTCATTTATAACTCTGCAGGTTTGTGAATTACAGTGCCCCTGAGCTCCTTTCTTCAACTCGCTTTCTTTTGAGCTGGCCGCAACACCGCAGTATGGCTTCAGGCCCTAATCTGGTTCCGGCACGGCACGCTGAGCCTTTGGTTAATTCCTCTTCCTGGTGGGAAATGAGAGTTAAATTTGCCCGTCCAGACACCTCCAGCTAGTCTCTCATTGGTTCTCGCTATTCCTGTTCATCTTCCGCAGAAATTGCAAACTGGGCCAAACAGGAGGTTAAAGGGACTGACTCTCCAAGTCGGGAGGGTGTTAGTAAAGCGTCTGGAATGTTGCACCCGAGTACCAGGGTACGAAAACTGAGACATATTTGAACACGTCTCCCGATCACATGGTTGATCATACTCTAGGTTCCACATGCATGTTTTAGCTGAAGGAAGAATACCTTAAACCTGGGTAGTTGAAACCCGTGGAATGGGTACCATGCAATATGACTTCAAAGGGTCTTCATTTGCTCACCGAACCTCTCCAATCCTATCACTGCTGCGTTTATGCCCCTGTACACATGCTTGATTCTCTTTCGGAGACATAGCAATCCATAGGTTTTAAGATACTTACTAGTCAGGTACATTCTTAGGCATTTAATATGCGGTGTTGAGTCCATTTCGTTGAGCAAGGAGTAGCTCTTGTCTATTCCATATTTGGCTTAAGGAACTTTATCTGTGCTCATTTCAATCTCTGGTTTTATGCAGCACCCCAACTCACCTTTCCCCTTAAGCAAGCATAAGTTGGTTTTCTAAATTTGAGACCCTGTTCTGTTCTGTAATTCAGTTCCTGTGTAGCCAACTTTACATTCCGTGTATTACTGATATCTTATGATGGTTCTTTTTCTGTGTGACTTATTTCAGTTAGAATCATCATACCTGAATCCACTCATTGTGCTGCTAAGGGCCTGATGACATAGATTTCATTGCTGAGTGATATTGCTTTGTAAGTAAATACCACAACTTCTTTATCCATTTTTCACTTTCTGCGATGTTGAACTTGTACGGTAAACGAGGTTCTTGTAAACAGAGGCGTCCCAAACTTTGGGGTGGCTGTGTCTTTTTGATTTTAATTTCCCTAAGCTATAGGACCATAAGTGGAAGTGCCCTAGGCTCTGTTGCTTTGTTTTTTAGATGTTTCAGGAAACACCATACACTTCTCCCGAGTGTCTGTTGGCAATTTACATCCCGCCCATCAGCATAACAAGGCTCCCAGTTCTCCATGGCCTGTCCTGCCTTTCTGGATTTTACACTTTTTTCAGATGGCCCTTTTGACCGGGGGGAAGTGAGACTTCATTGTAGTGTAGATTTCCTTTGCAAGCTTGCTTGGTTGGCCAAAAAGGGCGTATGCGTTTTTTCCTGAATATATTCAGGAAAAAACGCATACGCCCTTTTTGGCCAAGTGCATCATTGTGGACGTTCTGCCTCTTTTCCTATGCTTTCAATGCAATTCCAGTCTACCTCCTGAAATCGGTTTCCTGCAATTCTGCCCCGCTTTCAAGTCCTCTTGGCAGCCTTACTTCAGTATATTTTTGGACGATAGCTGTCATTTATAACTCTGCAGGTTTGTGAATTACAGTGCCCCTGAGCTCCTTTCTTCAACTCGCTTTCTTTTGAGCTGGCCGCAACACCGCAGGATGGCTTCAGGCCCTAATCTGGTTCCGGCACGGCACGCTGAGCCTTTGGTTAATTCCTCTTCCTGGTGGGAAATGAGAGTTAAATTTGCCCGTCCAGACACCTCCAGCTAGTCTCTCATTGGTTCTCGCTATTCCTGTTCATCTTCCGCAGAAATTGCAAACTGGGCCAAACAGGAGGTTAAAGGGACTGACTCTCCAAGGCGGGAGGGTGTTAGTAAAGCGTCTGGAATGTTGCACCCGAGTACCAGGGTACGAAAACTGAGACATATTTGAACACGTCTCCCGATCACATGGTTGATCATACTCTAGGTTCCACATGCATGTTTTAGCTGAAGGAAGAATACCTTAAACCTGGGTAGTTGAAACCCGTGGAATGGGTACCATGCAATATGACTTCAAAGGGTCTTCATTTGCTCACCGAACCTCTCCAATCCTATCACTGCTGCGTTTATGCCCCTGTACACATGCTTGATTCTCTTTCGGAGACATAGCAATCCATAGGTTTTAAGATACTTACTAGTCAGGTACATTCTTAGGCATTTAATATGCGGTGTTGAGTCCATTTCGTTGAGCAAGGAGTAGCTCTTGTCTATTCCATATTTGGCTTAAGGAACTTTATCTGTGCTCATTTCAATCTCTGGTTTTATGCAGCACCCCAACTCACCTTTCCCCTTAAGCAAGCATAAGTTGGTTTTCTAAATTTGAGACCCTGTTCTGTTCTGTAATTCAGTTCCTGTGTAGCCAAGTTTACATTCCGTGTATTACTGACATCTTATGATGGTTCTTTTTCTGTGTGACTTATTTCAGTTAGAATCATCATACCTGAATCCACTCATTGTGCTGCTAAGGGCCTGATGACATAGATTTCATTGCTGAGTGATATTGCTTTGTAAGTAAATACCACAACTTCTTTATCCATTTTTCACTTTCTGCGATGTTGAACTTGTACTGTAAACGAGGTTCTTGTAAACAGAGGCGTCCCAATGTTTGGGGTGGCTGTGTCTTTTTGATTTTAATTTCCCTAAGCTATAGGACCATAAGTGGAAGTGCCCTAGGCTCTGTTGCTTTGTTTTTTAGATGTTTCAGGAAACACCATACACTTCTCCCGAGTGTCTGTTGGCAATTTACATCCCGCCCATCAGCATAACAAGGCTCCCAGTTCTCCATGGCCTGTCCTGCCTTTCTGGATTTTACACTTTTTTCAGATGGCCCTTTTGACCGTGGGGAAGTGAGACTTCATTGTAGTGCAGATTTCCTTTGCAAGCTTGCTTGGTTGGCCAAAAAGGGCGTATGCGTTTTTTCCTGAATATATTCAGGAAAAAACGCATACGCCCTTTTTGGCCAAGTGCATCATTGTGGACGTTCTGCCTCTTTTCCTATGCTTTCAATGCAATTCCAGTCTGCCTCCTGAAATCGGTTTCCTGCAATTCTGCCCCGCTTTCAAGTCCTCTTGGCAGCCTTACTTCAGTATATTTTTGGACGATAGCTGTCATTTATAACTCTGCAGGTTTGTGAATTACAGTGCCCCTGAGCTCCTTTCTTCAACTCGCTTTCTTTTGAGCTGGCCGCAACACCGCAGGATGGCTTCAGGCCCTAATCTGGTTCCGGCACGGCACGCTGAGACTTTGGTTAATTCCTCTTCCTGGTGGGAAATGAGAGTTAAATTTGCCCGTCCAGACACCTCCAGCTAGTCTCTCATTGGTTCTCACTATTCCTGTTCATCTTCCGCAGAAATTGCAAACTGGGCCAAACAGGAGGTTAAAGGGACTGACTCTCCAAGTCGGGAGGGTGTTAGTAAAGCGTCTGGAATGTTGCACCCGAGTACCAGGGTACGAAAACTGAGACATATTTGAACACGTCTCCCGATCACATGGTTGATCATACTCTAGGTTCCACATGCATGTTTTAGCTGAAGGAAGAATACCTTAAACCTGGGTAGTTGAAACCCGTGGAATGGGTACCATGCAATATGACTTCAAAGGGTCTTCATTTGCTCACCGAACCTCTCCAATCCTATCACTGCTGCGTTTATGCCCCTGTACACATGCTTGATTCTCTTTCGGAGACATAGCAATCCATAGGTTTTAAGATACTTACTAGTCAGGTACATTCTTAGGCATTTAATATGCGGTGTTGAGTCCATTTCGTTGAGCAAGGAGTAGCTCTTGTCTATTCCATATTTGGCTTAAGGAACTTTATCTGTGCTCATTTCAATCTCTGGTTTTATGCAGCACCCCAACTCACCTTTCCCCTTAAGCAAGCATAAGTTGGTTTTCTAAATTTGAGACCCTGTTCTGTTCTGTAATTCAGTTCCTGTGTAGCCAAGTTTACATTCCGTGTATTACTGATATCTTATGATGTTTCTTTTTCTGTGTGACTTATTTCAGTTAGAATCATCATACCTGAATCCACTCATTGTGCTGCTAAGGGCCTGATGACATAGATTTCATTGCTGAGTGATATTGCTTTGTAAGTAAATACCACAACTTCTTTATCCATTTTTCACTTTCTGCGATGTTGAACTTGTACTGTAAACGAGGTTCTTGTAAACAGAGGCGTCCCAAACTTTGGGGTGGCTGTGTCTTTTTGATTTTAATTTCCCTAAGCTATAGGACCATAAGTGGAAGTGCCCTAGGCTCTGTTGCTTTGTTTTTTAGATGTTTCAGGAAACACCATACACTTCTCCCGAGTGTCTGTTGGCAATTTACATCCCGCCCATCAGCATAACAAGGCTCCCAGTTCTCCATGGCCTGTCCTGCCTTTCTGGATTTTACACTTTTTTCAGATGGCCCTTTTGACCGGGGGGAAGTGAGACTTCATTGTAGTGCAGATTTCCTTTGCAAGCTTGCTTGGTTGGCCAAAAAGGGCGTATGCGTTTTTTCCTGAATATATTCAGGAAAAAACGCATACGCCCTTTTTGGCCAAGTGCATCATTGTGGACGTTCTGCCTCTTTTCCTATGCTTTCAATGCAATTCCAGTCTGCCTCCTGAAATCGGTTTCCTGCAATTCTGCCCCGCTTTCAAGTCCTCTTGGCAGCCTTACTTCAGTATATTTTTGGACGATAGCTGTCATTTATAACTCTGCAGGTTTGTGAATTACAGTGCCCCTGAGCTCCTTTCTTCAACTCGCTTTCTTTTGAGCTGGCCGCAACACCGCAGGATGGCTTCAGGCCCTAATCTGGTTCCGGCACGGCACGCTGAGCCTTTGGTTAATTCCTCTTCCTGGTGGGAAATGAGAGTTAAATTTGCCCGTCCAGACACCTCCAGCTAGTCTCTCATTGGTTCTCGCTATTCCTGTTCATCTTCCGCAGAAATTGCAAACTGGGCCAAACAGGAGGTTAAAGGGACTGACTCTCCAAGTCGGGAGGGTGTTAGTAAAGCGTCTGGAATGTTGCACCCGAGTACCAGGGTACGAAAACTGAGACATATTTGAACACGTCTCCCGATCACATGGTTGATCATACTCTAGGTTCCACATGCATGTTTTAGCTGAAGGAAGAATACCTTAAACCTGGGTAGTTGAAACCCGTGGAATGGGTACCATGCAATATGACTTCAAAGGGTCTTCATTTGCTCACCGAACCTCTCCAATCCTATCACTGCTGCGTTTATGCCCCTGTACACTTGCTTGATTCTCTTTCGGAGACATAGCAATCCATAGGTTTTAAGATACTTACTAGTCAGGTACATTCTTAGGCATTTAATATGCGGTGTTGAGTCCATTTCGTTGAGCAAGGAGTAGCTCTTGTCTATTCCATATTTGGCTTAAGGAACTTTATCTGTGCTCATTTCAATCTCTGGTTTTATGCAGCACCCCAACTCACCTTTCCCCTTAAGCAAGCATAAGTTGGTTTTCTAAATTTGAGACCCTGTTCTGTTCTGTAATTCAGTTCCTGTGTAGCCAAGTTTACATTCCGTGTATTACTGATATCTTATGATGTTTCTTTTTCTGTGTGACTTATTTCAGTTAGAATCATCATACCTGAATCCACTCATTGTGCTGCTAAGGGCCTGATGACATAGATTTCATTGCTGAGTGATATTGCTTTGTAAGTAAATACCACAACTTCTTTATCCATTTTTCACTTTCTGCGATGTTGAACTTGTACGGTAAACGAGGTTCTTGTAAACAGAGGCGTCCCAAACTTTGGGGTGGCTGTGTCTTTTTGATTTTAATTTCCCTAAGCTATAGGACCATAAGTGGAAGTGCCCTAGGCTCTGTTGCTTTGTTTTTTAGATGTTTCAGGAAACACCATACACTTCTCCCGAGTGTCTGTTGGCAATTTACATCCCGCCCATCAGCATAACAAGGCTCCCAGTTCTCCATGGCCTGTCCTGCCTTTCTGGATTTTACACTTTTTTCAGATGGCCCTTTTGACCGGGGGGAAGTGAGACTTCATTGTAGTGCAGATTTCCTTTGCAAGCTTGCTTGGTTGGCCAAAAAGGGCGTATGCGTTTTTTCCTGAATATATTCAGGAAAAAACGCATACGCCCTTTTTGGCCAAGTGCATCATTGTGGACGTTCTGCCTCTTTTCCTATGCTTTCAATGCAATTCCAGTCTGCCTCCTGAAATCGGTTTCCTGCAATTCTGCCCCGCTTTCAAGTCCTCTTGGCAGCCTTACTTCAGTATATTTTTGGACGATAGCTGTCATTTATAACTCTGCAGGTTTGTGAATTACAGTGCCCCTGAGCTCCTTTCTTCAACTCGCTTTCTTTTGAGCTGGCCGCAACACCGCAGGATGGCTTCAGGCCCTAATCTGGTTCCGGCACGGCACGCTGAGCCTTTGGTTAATTCCTCTTCCTGGTGGGAAATGAGAGTTAAATTTGCCCGTCCAGACACCTCCAGCTAGTCTCTCATTGGTTCTCGCTATTCCTGTTCATCTTCCGCAGAAATTGCAAACTGGGCCAAACAGGAGGTTAAAGGGACTGACTCTCCAAGTCGGGAGGGTGTTAGTAAAGCGTCTGGAATGTTGCACCCGAGTACCAGGGTACGAAAACTGAGACATATTTGAACACGTCTCCCGATCACATGGTTGATCATACTCTAGGTTCCACATGCATGTTTTAGCTGAAGGAAGAATACCTTAAACCTGGGTAGTTGAAACCCGTGGAATGGGTACCATGCAATATGACTTCAAAGGGTCTTCATTTGCTCACCGAACCTCTCCAATCCTATCACTGCTGCGTTTATGCCCCTGTACACTTGCTTGATTCTCTTTCGGAGACATAGCAATCCATAGGTTTTAAGATACTTACTAGTCAGGTACATTCTTAGGCATTTAATATGCGGTGTTGAGTCCATTTCGTTGAGCAAGGAGTAGCTCTTGTCTATTCCATATTTGGCTTAAGGAACTTTATCTGTGCTCATTTCAATCTCTGGTTTTATGCAGCACCCCAACTCACCTTTCCCCTTAAGCAAGCATAAGTTGGTTTTCTAAATTTGAGACCCTGTTCTGTTCTGTAATTCAGTTCCTGTGTAGCCAAGTTTACATTCCGTGTATTACTGATATCTTATGATGTTTCTTTTTCTGTGTGACTTATTTCAGTTAGAATCATCATACCTGAATCCACTCATTGTGCTGCTAAGGGCCTGATGACATAGATTTCATTGCTGAGTGATATTGCTTTGTAAGTAAATACCACAACTTCTTTATCCATTTTTCACTTTCTGCGATGTTGAACTTGTACGGTAAACGAGGTTCTTGTAAACAGAGGCGTCCCAAACTTTGGGGTGGCTGTGTCTTTTTGATTTTAATTTCCCTAAGCTATAGGACCATAAGTGGAAGTGCCCTAGGCTCTGTTGCTTTGTTTTGTAGATGTTTCAGGAAACACCATACACTTCTCCCGAGTGTCTGTTGGCAATTTACATCCCGCCCATCAGCATAACAAGGCTCCCAGTTCTCCATGGCCTGTCCTGCCTTTCTGGATTTTACACTTTTTTCAGATGGCCCTTTTGACCGGGGGGAAGTGAGACTTCATTGTAGTGTAGATTTCCTTTGCAAGCTTGCTTGGTTGGCCAAAAAGGGCGTATGTGTTTTTTCCTGAATATATTCAGGAAAAAACGCATACGCCCTTTTTGGCCAAGTGCATCATTGTGGACGTTCTGCCTCTTTTCCTATGCTTTCAATGCAATTCCAGTCTGCCTCCTGAAATCGGTTTCCTGCAATTCTGCCCCGCTTTCAAGTCCTCTTGGCAGCCTTACTTCAGTATATTTTTGGACGATAGCTGTCATTTATAACTCTGCAGGTTTGTGAATTACAGTGCCCCTGAGCTCCTTTCTTCAACTCGCTTTCTTTTGAGCTGGCCGCAACACCGCAGGATGGCTTCAGGCCCTAATCTGGTTCCGGCACGGCACGCTGAGCCTTTGGTTAATTCCTCTTCCTGGTGGGAAATGAGAGTTAAATTTGCCCGTCCAGACACCTCCAGCTAGTCTCTCATTGGTTCTCGCTATTCCTGTTCATCTTCCGCAGAAATTGCAAACTGGGCCAAACAGGAGGTTAAAGGGACTGACTCTCCAAGTCGGGAGGGTGTTAGTAAAGCGTCTGGAATGTTGCACCCGAGTACCAGGGTACGAAAACTGAGACATATTTGAACACGTCTCCCGATCACATGGTTGATCATACTCTAGGTTCCACATGCATGTTTTAGCTGAAGGAAGAATACCTTAAACCTGGGTAGTTGAAACCCGTGGAATGGGTACCATGCAATATGACTTCAAAGGGTCTTCATTTGCTCACCGAACCTCTCCAATCCTATCACTGCTGCGTTTATGCCCCTGTACACTTGCTTGATTCTCTTTCGGAGACATAGCAATCCATAGGTTTTAAGATACTTACTAGTCAGGTACATTCTTAGGCATTTAATATGCGGTGTTGAGTCCATTTCGTTGAGCAAGGAGTAGCTCTTGTCTATTCCATATTTGGCTTAAGGAACTTTATCTGTGCTCATTTCAATCTCTGGTTTTATGCAGCACCCCAACTCACCTTTCCCCTTAAGCAAGCATAAGTTGGTTTTCTAAATTTGAGACCCTGTTCTGTTCTGTAATTCAGTTCCTGTGTAGCCAAGTTTACATTCCGTGTATTACTGATATCTTATGATGTTTCTTTTTCTGTGTGACTTATTTCAGTTAGAATCATCATACCTGAATCCACTCATTGTGCTGCTAAGGGCCTGATGACATAGATTTCATTGCTGAGTGATATTGCTTTGTAAGTAAATACCACAACTTCTTTATCCATTTTTCACTTTCTGCGATGTTGAACTTGTACGGTAAACGAGGTTCTTGTAAACAGAGGCGTCCCAAACTTTGGGGTGGCTGTGTCTTTTTGATTTTAATTTCCCTAAGCTATAGGACCATAAGTGGAAGTGCCCTAGGCTCTGTTGCTTTGTTTTTTAGATGTTTCAGGAAACACCATACACTTCTCCCGAGTGTCTGTTGGCAATTTACATCCCGCCCATCAGCATAACAAGGCTCCCAGTTCTCCATGGCCTGTCCTGCCTTTCTGGATTTTACACTTTTTTCAGATGGCCCTTTTGACTGGGGGGAAGTGAGACTTCATTGTAGTGCAGATTTCCTTTGCAAGCTTGCTTGGTTGGCCAAAAAGGGCGTATGCGTTTTTTCCTGAATATATTCAGGAAAAAACGCATACGCCCTTTTTGGCCAAGTGCATCATTGTGGACGTTCTGCCTCTTTTCCTATGCTTTCAATGCAATTCCAGTCTGCCTCCTGAAATCGGTTTCCTGCAATTCTGCCCCGCTTTCAAGTCCTCTTGGCAGCCTTACTTCAGTATATTTTTGGACGATAGCTGTCATTTATAACTCTGCAGGTTTGTGAATTACAGTCCCCCTGAGCTCCTTTCTTCAACTCGCTTTCTTTTGAGCTGGCCGCAACACCGCAGGATGGCTTCAGGCCCTAATCTGGTTCCGGCACGGCACGCTGAGCCTTTGGTTAATTCCTCTTCCTGGTGGGAAATGAGAGTTAAATTTGCCCGTCCAGACACCTTCCAGCTAGTCTCTCATTGGTTCTCGCTATTCCTGTTCATCTTCCGCAGAAATTGCAAACTGGGCCAAACAGGAGGTTAAAGGGACTGACTCTCCAAGTCGGGAGGGTGTTAGTAAAGCGTCTGGAATGTTGCACCCGAGTACCAGGGTACGAAAACTGAGACATATTTGAACACGTCTCCCGATCACATGGTTGATCATACTCTAGGTTCCACATGCATGTTTTAGCTGAAGGAAGAATACCTTAAACCTGGGTAGTTGAAACCCGTGGAATGGGTACCATGCAATATGACTTCAAAGGGTCTTCATTTGCTCACCGAACCTCTCCAATCCTATCACTGCTGCGTTTATGCCCCTGTACACTTGCTTGATTCTCTTTCGGAGACATAGCAATCCATAGGTTTTAAGATACTTACTAGTCAGGTACATTCTTAGGCATTTAATATGCGGTGTTGAGTCCATTTCGTTGAGCAAGGAGTAGCTCTTGTCTATTCCATATTTGGCTTAAGGAACTTTATCTGTGCTCATTTCAATCTCTGGTTTTATGCAGCACCCCAACTCACCTTTCCCCTTAAGCAAGCATAAGTTGGTTTTCTAAATTTGAGACCCTGTTCTGTTCTGTAATTCAGTTCCTGTGTAGCCAAGTTTACATTCCGTGTATTACTGATATCTTATGATGTTTCTTTTTCTGTGTGACTTATTTCAGTTAGAATCATCATACCTGAATCCACTCATTGTGCTGCTAAGGGCCTGATGACATAGATTTCATTGCTGAGTGATATTGCTTTGTAAGTAAATACCACAACTTCTTTATCCATTTTTCACTTTCTGCGATGTTGAACTTGTACTGTAAACGAGGTTCTTGTAAACAGAGGCGTCCCAAACTTTGGGGTGGCTGTGTCTTTTTGATTTTAATTTCCCTAAGCTATAGGACCATAAGTGGAAGTGCCCTAGGCTCTGTTGCTTTGTTTTTTAGATGTTTCAGGAAACACCATACACTTCTCCCGAGTGTCTGTTGGCAATTTACATCCCGCCCATCAGCATAACAAGGCTCCCAGTTCTCCATGGCCTGTCCTGCCTTTCTGGATTTTACACTTTTTTCAGATGGCCCTTTTGACCGGGGGGAAGTGAGACTTCATTGTAGTGCAGATTTCCTTTGCAAGCTTGCTTGGTTGGCCAAAAAGGGCGTATGCGTTTTTTCCTGAATATATTCAGGAAAAAACGCATACGCCCTTTTTGGCCAAGTGCATCATTGTGGACGTTCTGCCTCTTTTCCTATGCTTTCAATGCAATTCCAGTCTGCCTCCTGAAATCGGTTTCCTGCAATTCTGCCCCGCTTTCAAGTCCTCTTGGCAGCCTTACTTCAGTATATTTTTGGACGATAGCTGTCATTTATAACTCTGCAGGTTTGTGAATTACAGTGCCCCTGAGCTCCTTTCTTCAACTCGCTTTCTTTTGAGCTGGCCGCAACACCGCAGGATGGCTTCAGGCCCTAATCTGGTTCCGGCACGGCACGCTGAGCCTTTGGTTAATTCCTCTTCCTGGTGGGAAATGAGAGTTAAATTTGCCCGTCCAGACACCTTCCAGCTAGTCTCTCATTGGTTCTCGCTATTCCTGTTCATCTTCCGCAGAAATTGCAAACTGGGCCAAACAGGAGGTTAAAGGGACTGACTCTCCAAGTCGGGAGGGTGTTAGTAAAGCGTCTGGAATGTTGCACCCGAGTACCAGGGTACGAAAACTGAGACATATTTGAACACGTCTCCCGATCACATGGTTGATCATACTCTAGGTTCCACATGCATGTTTTAGCTGAAGGAAGAATACCTTAAACCTGGGTAGTTGAAACCCGTGGAATGGGTACCATGCAATATGACTTCAAAGGGTCTTCATTTGCTCACCGAACCTCTCCAATCCTATCACTGCTGCGTTTATGCCCCTGTACACATGCTTGATTCTCTTTCGGAGACATAGCAATCCATAGGTTTTAAGATACTTACTAGTCAGGTACATTCTTAGGCATTTAATATGCGGTGTTGAGTCCATTTCGTTGAGCAAGGAGTAGCTCTTGTCTATTCCATATTTGGCTTAAGGAACTTTATCTGTGTTCATTTCAATCTCTGGTTTTATGCAGCACCCCAACTCACCTTTCCCCTTAAGCAAGCATAAGTTGGTTTTCTAAATTTGAGACCCTGTTCTGTTCTGTAATTCAGTTCCTGTGTAGCCAAGTTTACATTCCGTGTATTACTGATATCTTATGATGTTTCTGTTTCTGTGTGACTTATTTCAGTTAGAATCATCATACCTGAATCCACTCATTGTGCTGCTAAGGGCCTGATGACATAGATTTCATTGCTGAGTGATATTGCTTTGTAAGTAAATACCACAACTTCTTTATCCATTTTTCACTTTCTGCGATGTTGAACTTGTACTGTAAACGAGGTTCTTGTAAACAGAGGCGTCCCAAACTTTGGGGTGGCTGTGTCTTTTTGATTTTAATTTCCCTAAGCTATAGGACCATAAGTGGAAGTGCCCTAGGCTCTGTTGCTTTGTTTTTTAGATGTTTCAGGAAACACCATACACTTCTCCCGAGTGTCTGTTGGCAATTTACATCCCGCCCATCAGCATAACAAGGCTCCCAGTTCTCCATGGCCTGTCCTGCCTTTCTGGATTTTACACTTTTTTCAGATGGCCCTTTTGACCGGGGGGAAGTGAGACTTCATTGTAGTGCAGATTTCCTTTGCAAGCTTGCTTGGTTGGCCAAAAAGGGCGTATGCGTTTTTTCCTGAATATATTCAGGAAAAAACGCATACGCCCTTTTTGGCCAAGTGCATCATTGTGGACGTTCTGCCTCTTTTCCTATGCTTTCAATGCAATTCCAGTCTGCCTCCTGAAATCGGTTTCCTGCAATTCTGCCCCGCTTTCAAGTCCTCTTGGCAGCCTTACTTCAGTATATTTTTGGACGATAGCTGTCATTTATAACTCTGCAGGTTTGTGAATTACAGTGCCCCTGAGCTCCTTTCTTCAACTCGCTTTCTTTTGAGCTGGCCGCAACACCGCAGGATGGCTTCAGGCCCTAATCTGGTTCCGGCACGGCACGCTGAGCCTTTGGTTAATTCCTCTTCCTGGTGGGAAATGAGAGTTAAATTTGCCCGTCCAGACACCTCCAGCTAGTCTCTCATTGGTTCTCGCTATTCCTGTTCATCTTCCGCAGAAATTGCAAACTGGGCCAAACAGGAGGTTAAAGGGACTGACTCTCCAAGTCGGGAGGGTGTTAGTAAAGCGTCTGGAATGTTGCACCCGAGTACCAGGGTACGAAAACTGAGACATATTTGAACACGTCTCCCGATCACATGGTTGATCATACTCTAGGTTCCACATGCATGTTTTAGCTGAAGGAAGAATACCTTAAACCTGGGTAGTTGAAACCCGTGGAATGGGTACCATGCAATATGACTTCAAAGGGTCTTCATTTGCTCACCGAACCTCTCCAATCCTATCACTGCTGCGTTTATGCCCCTGTACACATGCTTGATTCTCTTTCGGAGACATAGCAATCCATAGGTTTTAAGATACTTACTAGTCAGGTACATTCTTAGGCATTTAATATGCGGTGTTGAGTCCATTTCGTTGAGCAAGGAGTAGCTCTTGTCTATTCCATATTTGGCTTAAGGAACTTTATCTGTGCTCATTTCAATCTCTGGTTTTATGCAGCACCCCAACTCACCTTTCCCCTTAAGCAAGCATAAGTTGGTTTTCTAAATTTGAGACCCTGTTCTGTTCTGTAATTCAGTTCCTGTGTAGCCAAGTTTACATTCCGTGTATTACTGATATCTTATGATGTTTCTTTTTCTGTGTGACTTATTTCAGTTAGAATCATCATACCTGAATCCACTCATTGTGCTGCTAAGGGCCTGATGACATAGATTTCATTGCTGAGTGATATTGCTTTGTAAGTAAATACCACAACTTCTTTATCCATTTTTCACTTTCTGCGATGTTGAACTTGTACGGTAAACGAGGTTCTTGTAAACAGAGGCGTCCCAAACTTTGGGGTGGCTGTGTCTTTTTGATTTTAATTTCCCTAAGCTATAGGACCATAAGTGGAAGTGCCCTAGGCTCTGTTGCTTTGTTTTTTAGATGTTTCAGGAAACACCATACACTTCTCCCGAGTGTCTGTTGGCAATTTACATCCCGCCCATCAGCATAACAAGGCTCCCAGTTCTCCATGGCCTGTCCTGCCTTTCTGGATTTTACACTTTTTTCAGATGGCCCTTTTGACCGGGGGGAAGTGAGACTTCATTGTAGTGCAGATTTCCTTTGCAAGCTTGCTTGGTTGGCCAAAAAGGGCGTATGCGTTTTTTCCTGAATATATTCAGGAAAAAACGCATACGCCCTTTTTGGCCAAGTGCATCATTGTGGACGTTCTGCCTCTTTTCCTATGCTTTCAATGCAATTCCAGTCTGCCTCCTGAAATCGGTTTCCTGCAATTCTGCCCCGCTTTCAAGTCCTCTTGGCAGCCTTACTTCAGTATATTTTTGGACGATAGCTGTCATTTATAACTCTGCAGGTTTGTGAATTACAGTGCCCCTGAGCTCCTTTCTTCAACTCGCTTTCTTTTGAGCTGGCCGCAACACCGCAGGATGGCTTCAGGCCCTAATCTGGTTCCGGCACGGCACGCTGAGCCTTTGGTTAATTCCTCTTCCTGGTGGGAAATGAGAGTTAAATTTGCCCGTCCAGACACCTCCAGCTAGTCTCTCATTGGTTCTCGCTATTCCTGTTCATCTTCCGCAGAAATTGCAAACTGGGCCAAACAGGAGGTTAAAGGGACTGACTCTCCAAGTCGGGAGGGTGTTAGTAAAGCGTCTGGAATGTTGCACCCGAGTACCAGGGTACGAAAACTGAGACATATTTGAACACGTCTCCCGATCACATGGTTGATCATACTCTAGGTTCCACATGCATGTTTTAGCTGAAGGAAGAATACCTTAAACCTGGGTAGTTGAAACCCGTGGAATGGGTACCATGCAATATGACTTCAAAGGGTCTTCATTTGCTCACCGAACCTCTCCAATCCTATCACTGCTGCGTTTATGCCCCTGTACACATGCTTGATTCTCTTTCGGAGACATAGCAATCCATAGGTTTTAAGATACTTACTAGTCAGGTACATTCTTAGGCATTTAATATGCGGTGTTGAGTCCATTTCGTTGAGCAAGGAGTAGCTCTTGTCTATTCCATATTTGGCTTAAGGAACTTTATCTGTGCTCATTTCAATCTCTGGTTTTATGCAGCACCCCAACTCACCTTTCCCCTTAAGCAAGCATAAGTTGGTTTTCTAAATTTGAGACCCTGTTCTGTTCTGTAATTCAGTTCCTGTGTAGCCAAGTTTACATTCCGTGTATTACTGATATCTTATGATGTTTCTTTTTCTGTGTGACTTATTTCAGTTAGAATCATCATACCTGAATCCACTCATTGTGCTGCTAAGGGCCTGATGACATAGATTTCATTGCTGAGTGATATTGCTTTGTAAGTAAATACCACAACTTCTTTATCCATTTTTCACTTTCTGCGATGTTGAACTTGTACGGTAAACGAGGTTCTTGTAAACAGAGGCGTCCCAAACTTTGGGGTGGCTGTGTCTTTTTGATTTTAATTTCCCTAAGCTATAGGACCATAAGTGGAAGTGCCCTAGGCTCTGTTGCTTTGTTTTTTAGATGTTTCAGGAAACACCATACACTTCTCCCGAGTGTCTGTTGGCAATTTACATCCCGCCCATCAGCATAACAAGGCTCCCAGTTCTCCATGGCCTGTCCTGCCTTTCTGGATTTTACACTTTTTTCAGATGGCCCTTTTGACCGGGGGGAAGTGAGACTTCATTGTAGTGCAGATTTCCTTTGCAAGCTTGCTTGGTTGGCCAAAAAGGGCGTATGCGTTTTTTCCTGAATATATTCAGGAAAAAACGCATACGCCCTTTTTGGCCAAGTGCATCATTGTGGACGTTCTGCCTCTTTTCCTATGCTTTCAATGCAATTCCAGTCTGCCTCCTGAAATCGGTTTCCTGCAATTCTGCCCCGCTTTCAAGTCCTCTTGGCAGCCTTACTTCAGTATATTTTTGGACGATAGCTGTCATTTATAACTCTGCAGGTTTGTGAATTACAGTGCCCCTGAGCTCCTTTCTTCAACTCGCTTTCTTTTGAGCTGGCCGCAACACCGCAGGATGGCTTCAGGCCCTAATCTGGTTCCGGCACGGCACGCTGAGCCTTTGGTTAATTCCTCTTCCTGGTGGGAAATGAGAGTTAAATTTGCCCGTCCAGACACCTCCAGCTAGTCTCTCATTGGTTCTCGCTATTCCTGTTCATCTTCCGCAGAAATTGCAAACTGGGCCAAACAGGAGGTTAAAGGGACTGACTCTCCAAGTCGGGAGGGTGTTAGTAAAGCGTCTGGAATGTTGCACCCGAGTACCAGGGTACGAAAACTGAGACATATTTGAACACGTCTCCCGATCACATGGTTGATCATACTCTAGGTTCCACATGCATGTTTTAGCTGAAGGAAGAATACCTTAAACCTGGGTAGTTGAAACCCGTGGAATGGGTACCATGCAATATGACTTCAAAGGGTCTTCATTTGCTCACCGAACCTCTCCAATCCTATCACTGCTGCGTTTATGCCCCTGTACACATGCTTGATTCTCTTTCGGAGACATAGCAATCCATAGGTTTTAAGATACTTACTAGTCAGGTACATTCTTAGGCATTTAATATGCGGTGTTGAGTCCATTTCGTTGAGCAAGGAGTAGCTCTTGTCTATTCCATATTTGGCTTAAGGAACTTTATCTGTGCTCATTTCAATCTCTGGTTTTATGCAGCACCCCAACTCACCTTTCCCCTTAAGCAAGCATAAGTTGGTTTTCTAAATTTGAGACCCTGTTCTGTTCTGTAATTCAGTTCCTGTGTAGCCAAGTTTACATTCCGTGTATTACTGATATCTTATGATGTTTCTTTTTCTGTGTGACTTATTTCAGTTAGAATCATCATACCTGAATCCACTCATTGTGCTGCTAAGGGCCTGATGACATAGATTTCATTGCTGAGTGATATTGCTTTGTAAGTAAATACCACAACTTCTTTATCCATTTTTCACTTTCTGCGATGTTGAACTTGTACGGTAAACGAGGTTCTTGTAAACAGAGGCGTCCCAAACTTTGGGGTGGCTGTGTCTTTTTGATTTTAATTTCCCTAAGCTATAGGACCATAAGTGGAAGTGCCCTAGGCTCTGTTGCTTTGTTTTTTAGATGTTTCAGGAAACACCATACACTTCTCCCGAGTGTCTGTTGGCAATTTACATCCCGCCCATCAGCATAACAAGGCTCCCAGTTCTCCATGGCCTGTCCTGCCTTTCTGGATTTTACACTTTTTTCAGATGGCCCTTTTGACCGGGGGGAAGTGAGACTTCATTGTAGTGCAGATTTCCTTTGCAAGCTTGCTTGGTTGGCCAAAAAGGGCGTATGCGTTTTTTCCTGAATATATTCAGGAAAAAACGCATACGCCCTTTTTGGCCAAGTGCATCATTGTGGACGTTCTGCCTCTTTTCCTATGCTTTCAATGCAATTCCAGTCTGCCTCCTGAAATCGGTTTCCTGCAATTCTGCCCCGCTTTCAAGTCCTCTTGGCAGCCTTACTTCAGTATATTTTTGGACGATAGCTGTCATTTATAACTCTGCAGGTTTGTGAATTACAGTCCCCCTGAGCTCCTTTCTTCAACTCGCTTTCTTTTGAGCTGGCCGCAACACCGCAGGATGGCTTCAGGCCCTAATCTGGTTCCGGCACGGCACGCTGAGCCTTTGGTTAATTCCTCTTCCTGGTGGGAAATGAGAGTTAAATTTGCCCGTCCAGACACCTTCCAGCTAGTCTCTCATTGGTTCTCGCTATTCCTGTTCATCTTCCGCAGAAATTGCAAACTGGGCCAAACAGGAGGTTAAAGGGACTGACTCTCCAAGTCGGGAGGGTGTTAGTAAAGCGTCTGGAATGTTGCACCCGAGTACCAGGGTACGAAAACTGAGACATATTTGAACACGTCTCCCGATCACATGGTTGATCATACTCTAGGTTCCACATGCATGTTTTAGCTGAAGGAAGAATACCTTAAACCTGGGTAGTTGAAACCCGTGGAATGGGTACCATGCAATATGACTTCAAAGGGTCTTCATTTGCTCACCGAACCTCTCCAATCCTATCACTGCTGCGTTTATGCCCCTGTACACTTGCTTGATTCTCTTTCGGAGACATAGCAATCCATAGGTTTTAAGATACTTAATAGTCAGGTACATTCTTAGGCATTTAATATGCGGTGTTGAGTCCATTTCGTTGAGCAAGGAGTAGCTCTTGTCTATTCCATATTTGGCTTAAGGAACTTTATCTGTGCTCATTTCAATCTCTGGTTTTATGCAGCACCCCAACTCACCTTTCCCCTTAAGCAAGCATAAGTTGGTTTTCTAAATTTGAGACCCTGTTCTGTTCTGTAATTCAGTTCCTGTGTAGCCAAGTTTACATTCCGTGTATTACTGATATCTTATGATGTTTCTTTTTCTGTGTGACTTATTTCAGTTAGAATCATCATACCTGAATCCACTCATTGTGCTGCTAAGGGCCTGATGACATAGATTTCATTGCTGAGTGATATTGCTTTGTAAGTAAATACCACAACTTCTTTATCCATTTTTCACTTTCTGCGATGTTGAACTTGTACGGTAAACGAGGTTCTTGTAAACAGAGGCGTCCCAAACTTTGGGGTGGCTGTGTCTTTTTGATTTTAATTTCCCTAAGCTATAGGACCATAAGTGGAAGTGCCCTAGGCTCTGTTGCTTTGTTTTTTAGATGTTTCAGGAAACACCATACACTTCTCCCGAGTGTCTGTTGGCAATTTACATCCCGCCCATCAGCATAACAAGGCTCCCAGTTCTCCATGGCCTGTCCTGCCTTTCTGGATTTTACACTTTTTTCAGATGGCCCTTTTGACCGGGGGGAAGTGAGACTTCATTGTAGTGCAGATTTCCTTTGCAAGCTTGCTTGGTTGGCCAAAAAGGGCGTATGCGTTTTTTCCTGAATATATTCAGGAAAAAACGCATACGCCCTTTTTGGCCAAGTGCATCATTGTGGACGTTCTGCCTCTTTTCCTATGCTTTCAATGCAATTCCAGTCTGCCTCCTGAAATCGGTTTCCTGCAATTCTGCCCCGCTTTCAAGTCCTCTTGGCAGCCTTACTTCAGTATATTTTTGGACGATAGCTGTCATTTATAACTCTGCAGGTTTGTGAATTACAGTGCCCCTGAGCTCCTTTCTTCAACTCGCTTTCTTTTGAGCTGGCCGCAACACCGCAGGATGGCTTCAGGCCCTAATCTGGTTCCGGCACGGCACGCTGAGCCTTTGGTTAATTCCTCTTCCTGGTGGGAAATGAGAGTTAAATTTGCCCGTCCAGACACCTTCCAGCTAGTCTCTCATTGGTTCTCGCTATTCCTGTTCATCTTCCGCAGAAATTGCAAACTGGGCCAAACAGGAGGTTAAAGGGACTGACTCTCCAAGTCGGGAGGGTGTTAGTAAAGCGTCTGGAATGTTGCACCCGAGTACCAGGGTACGAAAACTGAGACATATTTGAACACGTCTCCCGATCACATGGTTGATCATACTCTAGGTTCCACATGCATGTTTTAGCTGAAGGAAGAATACCTTAAACCTGGGTAGTTGAAACCCGTGGAATGGGTACCATGCAATATGACTTCAAAGGGTCTTCATTTGCTCACCGAACCTCTCCAATCCTATCACTGCTGCGTTTATGCCCCTGTACACATGCTTGATTCTCTTTCGGAGACATAGCAATCCATAGGTTTTAAGATACTTACTAGTCAGGTACATTCTTAGGCATTTAATATGCGGTGTTGAGTCCATTTCGTTGAGCAAGGAGTAGCTCTTGTCTATTCCATATTTGGCTTAAGGAACTTTATCTGTGCTCATTTCAATCTCTGGTTTTATGCAGCACCCCAACTCACCTTTCCCCTTAAGCAAGCATAAGTTGGTTTTCTAAATTTGAGACCCTGTTCTGTTCTGTAATTCAGTTCCTGTGTAGCCAAGTTTACATTCCGTGTATTACTGATATCTTATGATGGTTCTTTTTCTGTGTGACTTATTTCAGTTAGAATCATCATACCTGAATCCACTCATTGTGCTGCTAAGGGCCTGATGACATAGATTTCATTGCTGAGTGATATTGTTTTGTAAGTAAATACCACAACTTCTTTATCCATTTTTCACTTTCTGCGATGTTGAACTTGTACGGTAAACGAGGTTCTTGTAAACAGAGGCGTCCCAAACTTTGGGGTGGCTGTGTCTTTTTGATTTTAATTTCCCTAAGCTATAGGACCATAAGTGGAAGTGCCCTAGGCTCTGTTGCTTTGTTTTGTAGATGTTTCAGGAAACACCATACACTTCTCCCGAGTGTCTGTTGGCAATTTACATCCCGCCCATCAGCATAACAAGGCTCCCAGTTCTCCATGGCCTGTCCTGCCTTTCTGGATTTTACACTTTTTTCAGATGGCCCTTCTGACCGGGGGGAAGTGAGACTTCATTGTAGTGCAGATTTCCTTTGCAAGCTTGCTTGGTTGGCCAAAAAGGGCGTATGCGTTTTTTCCTGAATATATTCAGGAAAAAACGCATACGCCCTTTTTGGCCAAGTGCATCATTGTGGACGTTCTGCCTCTTTTCCTATGCTTTCAATGCAATTCCAGTCTGCCTCCTGAAATCGGTTTCCTGCAATTCTGCCCCGCTTTCAAGTCCTCTTGGCAGCCTTACTTCAGTATATTTTTGGACGATAGCTGTCATTTATAACTCTGCAGGTTTGTGAATTACAGTGCCCCTGAGCTCCTTTCTTCAACTCGCTTTCTTTTGAGCTGGCCGCAACACCGCAGGATGGCTTCAGGCCCTAATCTGGTTCCGGCACGGCACGCTGAGCCTTTGGTTAATTCCTCTTCCTGGTGGGAAATGAGAGTTAAATTTGCCCGTCCAGACACCTCCAGCTAGTCTCTCATTGGTTCTCGCTATTCCTGTTCATCTTCCGCAGAAATTGCAAACTGGGCCAAACAGGAGGTTAAAGGGACTGACTCTCCAAGTCGGGAGGGTGTTAGTAAAGCGTCTGGAATGTTGCACCCGAGTACCAGGGTACGAAAACTGAGACATATTTGAACACGTCTCCCGATCACATGGTTGATCATACTCTAGGTTCCACATGCATGTTTTAGCTGAAGGAAGAATACCTTAAACCTGGGTAGTTGAAACCCGTGGAATGGGTACCATGCAATATGACTTCAAAGGGTCTTCATTTGCTCACCGAACCTCTCCAATCCTATCACTGCTGCGTTTATGCCCCTGTACACATGCTTGATTCTCTTTCGGAGACATAGCAATCCATAGGTTTTAAGATACTTACTAGTCAGGTACATTCTTAGGCATTTAATATGCGGTGTTGAGTCCATTTCGTTGAGCAAGGAGTAGCTCTTGTCTATTCCATATTTGGCTTAAGGAACTTTATCTGTGCTCATTTCAATCTCTGGTTTTATGCAGCACCCCAACTCACCTTTCCCCTTAAGCAAGCATAAGTTGGTTTTCTAAATTTGAGACCCTGTTCTGTTCTGTAATTCAGTTCCTGTGTAGCCAAGTTTACATTCCGTGTATTACTGATATCTTATGATGTTTCTTTTTCTGTGTGACTTATTTCAGTTAGAATCATCATACCTGAATCCACTCATTGTGCTGCTAAGGGCCTGATGACATAGATTTCATTGCTGAGTGATATTGCTTTGTAAGTAAATACCACAACTTCTTTATCCATTTTTCACTTTCTGCGATGTTAAACTGGTACGGTAAACGAGGTTCTTGTAAACAGAGGCGTCCCAAACTTTGGGGTGGCTGTGTCTTTTTGATTTTAATTTCCCTAAGCTATAGGACCATAAGTGGAAGTGCCCTAGGCTCTGTTGCTTTGTTTTTTAGATGTTTCAGGAAACACCATACACTTCTCCCGAGTGTCTGTTGGCAATTTACATCCCGCCCATCAGCATAACAAGGCTCCCAGTTCTCCATGGCCTGTCCTGCCTTTCTGGATTTTACACTTTTTTCAGATGGCCCTTTTGACCGGGGGGAAGTGAGACTTCATTGTAGTGTAGATTTCCTTTGCAAGCTTGCTTGGTTGGCCAAAAAGGGCGTATGCGTTTTTTCCTGAATATATTCAGGAAAAAATGCATACGCCCTTTTTGGCCAAGTGCATCATTGTGGACGTTCTGCCTCTTTTCCTATGCTTTCAATGCAATTCCAGTCTGCCTCCTGAAATCGGTTTCCTGCAATTCTGCCCCGCTTTCAAGTCCTCTTGGCAGCCTTACTTCAGTATATTTTTGGACGATAGCTGTCATTTATAACTCTGCAGGTTTGTGAATTACAGTGCCCCTGAGCTCCTTTCTTCAACTCGCTTTCTTTTGAGCTGGCCGCAACACCGCAGGATGGCTTCAGGCCCTAATCTGGTTCCGGCACGGCACGCTGAGCCTTTGGTTAATTCCTCTTCCTGGTGGGAAATGAGAGTTAAATTTGCCCGTCCAGACACCTCCAGCTAGTCTCTCATTGGTTCTCGCTATTCCTGTTCATCTTCCGCAGAAATTGCAAACTGGGCCAAACAGGAGGTTAAAGGGACTGACTCTCCAAGTCGGGAGGGTGTTAGTAAAGCGTCTGGAATGTTGCACCCGAGTACCAGGGTACGAAAACTGAGACATATTTGAACACGTCTCCCGATCACATGGTTGATCATACTCTAGGTTCCACATGCATGTTTTAGCTGAAGGAAGAATACCTTAAACCTGGGTAGTTGAAACCCGTGGAATGGGTACCATGCAATATGACTTCAAAGGGTCTTCATTTGCTCACCGAACCTCTCCAATCCTATCACTGCTGCGTTTATGCCCCTGTACACATGCTTGATTCTCTTTCGGAGACATAGCAATCCATAGGTTTTAAGATACTTACTAGTCAGGTACATTCTTAGGCATTTAATATGCGGTGTTGAGTCCATTTCGTTGAGCAAGGAGTAGCTCTTGTCTATTCCATATTTGGCTTAAGGAACTTTATCTGTGCTCATTTCAATCTCTGGTTTTATGCAGCACCCCAACTCACCTTTACCCTTAAGCAAGCATAAGTTGGTTTTCTAAATTTGAGACCCTGTTCTGTTCTGTAATTCAGTTCCTGTGTAGCCAAGTTTACATTCCGTGTATTACTGATATCTTATGATGGTTCTTTTTCTGTGTGACTTATTTCAGTTAGAATCATCATACCTGAATCCACTCATTGTGCTGCTAAGGGCCTGATGACATAGATTTCATTGCTGAGTGATATTGCTTTGTAAGTAAATACCACAACTTCTTTATCCATTTTTCACTTTCTGCGATGTTGAACTTGTACTGTAAACGAGGTTCTTGTAAACAGAGGCGTCCCAAACTTTGGGGTGGCTGTGTCTTTTTGATTTTAATTTCCCTAAGCTATAGGACCATAAGTGGAAGTGCCCTAGGCTCTGTTGCTTTGTTTTTTAGATGTTTCAGGAAACACCATACACTTCTCCCGAGTGTCTGTTGGCAATTTACATCCCGCCCATCAGCATAACAAGGCTCCCAGTTCTCCATGGCCTGTCCTGTCTTTCTGGATTTTACACTTTTTTCAGATGGCCCTTTTGACCGGGGGGAAGTGAGACTTCATTGTAGTGCAGATTTCCTTTGCAAGCTTGCTTGGTTGGCCAAAAAGGGCGTATGCGTTTTTTCCTGAATATATTCAGGAAAAAACGCATACGCCCTTTTTGGCCAAGTGCATCATTGTGGACGTTCTGCCTCTTTTCCTATGCTTTCAATGCAATTCCAGTCTGCCTCCTGAAATCGGTTTCCTGCAATTCTGCCCCGCTTTCAAGTCCTCTTGGCAGCCTTACTTCAGTATATTTTTGGACGATAGCTGTCATTTATAACTCTGCAGGTTTGTGAATTACAGTGCCCCTGAGCTCCTTTCTTCAACTCGCTTTCTTTTGAGCTGGCCGCAACACCGCAGGATGGCTTCAGGCCCTAATCTGGTTCCGGCACGGCACGCTGAGCCTTTGGTTAATTCCTCTTCCTGGTGGGAAATGAGAGTTAAATTTGCCCGTCCAGACACCTCCAGCTAGTCTCTCATTGGTTCTCGCTATTCCTGTTCATCTTCCGCAGAAATTGCAAACTGGGCCAAACAGGAGGTTAAAGGGACTGACTCTCCAAGTCGGGAGAGTGTTAGTAAAGTGTCTGGAATGTTGCACCCGAGTACCAGGGTACGAAAACTGAGACATATTTGAACACGTCTCCCGATCACATGGTTGATCATAATCTAGGTTCCACATGCATGTTTTAGCTGAAGGAAGAATACCTTAAACCTGGGTAGTTGAAACCCGTGGAATGGGTACCATGCAATATGACTTCAAAGGGTCTTCATTTGCTCACCGAACCTCTCCAATCCTATCACTGCTGCGTTTATGCCCCTGTACACATGCTTGATTCTCTTTCGGAGACATAGCAATCCATAGGTTTTAAGATACTTACTAGTCAGGTACATTCTTAGGCATTTAATATGCGGTGTTGAGTCCATTTCGTTGAGCAAGGAGTAGCTCTTGTCTATTCCATATTTGGCTTAAGGAACTTTATCTGTGCTCATTTCAATCTCTGGTTTTATGCAGCACCCCAACTCACCTTTCCCCTTAAGCAAGCATAAGTTGGTTTTCTAAATTTGAGACCCTGTTCTGTTCTGTAATTCAGTTCCTGTGTAGCCAAGTTTACATTCCGTGTATTACTGATATCTTATGATGTTTCTTTTTCTGTGTGACTTATTTCAGTTAGAATCATCATACCTGAATCCACTCATTGTGCTGCTAAGGGCCTGATGACATAGATTTCATTGCTGAGTGATATTGCTTTGTAAGTAAATACCACAACTTCTTTATCCATTTTTCACTTTCTGCGATGTTAAACTGGTACGGTAAACGAGGTTCTTGTAAACAGAGGCGTCCCAAACTTTGGGGTGGCTGTGTCTTTTTGATTTTAATTTCCCTAAGCTATAGGACCATAAGTGGAAGTGCCCTAGGCTCTGTTGCTTTGTTTTTTAGATGTTTCAGGAAACACCATACACTTCTCCCGAGTGTCTGTTGGCAATTTACATCCCGCCCATCAGCATAACAAGGCTCCCAGTTCTCCATGGCCTGTCCTGCCTTTCTGGATTTTACACTTTTTTCAGATGGCCCTTTTGACCGGGGGGAAGTGAGACTTCATTGTAGTGTAGATTTCCTTTGCAAGCTTGCTTGGTTGGCCAAAAAGGGCGTATGCGTTTTTTCCTGAATATATTCAGGAAAAAATGCATACGCCCTTTTTGGCCAAGTGCATCATTGTGGACGTTCTGCCTCTTTTCCTATGCTTTCAATGCAATTCCAGTCTGCCTCCTGAAATCGGTTTCCTGCAATTCTGCCCCGCTTTCAAGTCCTCTTGGCAGCCTTACTTCAGTATATTTTTGGACGATAGCTGTCATTTATAACTCTGCAGGTTTGTGAATTACAGTGCCCCTGAGCTCCTTTCTTCAACTCGCTTTCTTTTGAGCTGGCCGCAACACCGCAGGATGGCTTCAGGCCCTAATCTGGTTCCGGCACGGCACGCTGAGCCTTTGGTTAATTCCTCTTCCTGGTGGGAAATGAGAGTTAAATTTGCCCGTCCAGACACCTCCAGCTAGTCTCTCATTGGTTCTCGCTATTCCTGTTCATCTTCCGCAGAAATTGCAAACTGGGCCAAACAGGAGGTTAAAGGGACTGACTCTCCAAGTCGGGAGGGTGTTAGTAAAGCGTCTGGAATGTTGCACCCGAGTACCAGGGTACGAAAACTGAGACATATTTGAACACGTCTCCCGATCACATGGTTGATCATACTCTAGGTTCCACATGCATGTTTTAGCTGAAGGAAGAATACCTTAAACCTGGGTAGTTGAAACCCGTGGAATGGGTACCATGCAATATGACTTCAAAGGGTCTTCATTTGCTCACCGAACCTCTCCAATCCTATCACTGCTGCGTTTATGCCCCTGTACACATGCTTGATTCTCTTTCGGAGACATAGCAATCCATAGGTTTTAAGATACTTACTAGTCAGGTACATTCTTAGGCATTTAATATGCGGTGTTGAGTCCATTTCGTTGAGCAAGGAGTAGCTCTTGTCTATTCCATATTTGGCTTAAGGAACTTTATCTGTGCTCATTTCAATCTCTGGTTTTATGCAGCACCCCAACTCACCTTTACCCTTAAGCAAGCATAAGTTGGTTTTCTAAATTTGAGACCCTGTTCTGTTCTGTAATTCAGTTCCTGTGTAGCCAAGTTTACATTCCGTGTATTACTGATATCTTATGATGGTTCTTTTTCTGTGTGACTTATTTCAGTTAGAATCATCATACCTGAATCCACTCATTGTGCTGCTAAGGGCCTGATGACATAGATTTCATTGCTGAGTGATATTGCTTTGTAAGTAAATACCACAACTTCTTTATCCATTTTTCACTTTCTGCGATGTTGAACTTGTACTGTAAACGAGGTTCTTGTAAACAGAGGCGTCCCAAACTTTGGGGTGGCTGTGTCTTTTTGATTTTAATTTCCCTAAGCTATAGGACCATAAGTGGAAGTGCCCTAGGCTCTGTTGCTTTGTTTTTTAGATGTTTCAGGAAACACCATACACTTCTCCCGAGTGTCTGTTGGCAATTTACATCCCGCCCATCAGCATAACAAGGCTCCCAGTTCTCCATGGCCTGTCCTGTCTTTCTGGATTTTACACTTTTTTCAGATGGCCCTTTTGACCGGGGGGAAGTGAGACTTCATTGTAGTGCAGATTTCCTTTGCAAGCTTGCTTGGTTGGCCAAAAAGGGCGTATGCGTTTTTTCCTGAATATATTCAGGAAAAAACGCATACGCCCTTTTTGGCCAAGTGCATCATTGTGGACGTTCTGCCTCTTTTCCTATGCTTTCAATGCAATTCCAGTCTGCCTCCTGAAATCGGTTTCCTGCAATTCTGCCCCGCTTTCAAGTCCTCTTGGCAGCCTTACTTCAGTATATTTTTGGACGATAGCTGTCATTTATAACTCTGCAGGTTTGTGAATTACAGTGCCCCTGAGCTCCTTTCTTCAACTCGCTTTCTTTTGAGCTGGCCGCAACACCGCAGGATGGCTTCAGGCCCTAATCTGGTTCCGGCACGGCACGCTGAGCCTTTGGTTAATTCCTCTTCCTGGTGGGAAATGAGAGTTAAATTTGCCCGTCCAGAAACCTCCAGCTAGTCTCTCATTGGTTCTCGCTATTCCTGTTCATCTTCCGCAGAAATTGCAAACTGGGCCAAACAGGAGGTTAAAGGGACTGACTCTCCAAGTCGGGAGGGTGTTAGTAAAGCGTCTGGAATGTTGCACCCGAGTACCAGGGTACGAAAACTGAGACATATTTGAACACGTCTCCCGATCACATGGTTGATCATACTCTAGGTTCCACATGCATGTTTTAGCTGAAGGAAGAATACCTTAAACCTGGGTAGTTGAAACCCGTGGAATGGGTACCATGCAATATGACTTCAAAGGGTCTTCATTTGCTCACCGAACCTCTCCAATCCTATCACTGCTGCGTTTATGCCCCTGTACACATGCTTGATTCTCTTTCGGAGACATAGCAATCCATAGGTTTTAAGATACTTACTAGTCAGGTACATTCTTAGGCATTTAATATGCGGTGTTGAGTCCATTTCGTTGAGCAAGGAGTAGCTCTTGTCTATTCCATATTTGGCTTAAGGAACTTTATCTGTGCTCATTTCAATCTCTGGTTTTATGCAGCACCCCAACTCACCTTTCCCCTTAAGCAAGCATAAGTTGGTTTTCTAAATTTGAGACCCTGTTCTGTTCTGTAATTCAGTTCCTGTGTAGCCAAGTTTACATTCCGTGTATTACTGATATCTTATGATGTTTCTTTTTCTGTGTGACTTATTTCAGTTAGAATCATCATACCTGAATCCACTCATTGTGCTGCTAAGGGCCTGATGACATAGATTTCATTGCTGAGTGATATTGCTTTGTAAGTAAATACCACAACTTCTTTATCCATTTTTCACTTTCTGCGATGTTGAACTTGTACTGTAAACGAGGTTCTTGTAAACAGAGGCGTCCCAAACTTTGGGGTGGCTGTGTCTTTTTGATTTTAATTTCCCTAAGCTATAGGACCATAAGTGGAAGTGCCCTAGGCTCTGTTGCTTTGTTTTTTAGATGTTTCAGGAAACACCATACACTTCTCCCGAGTGTCTGTTGGCAATTTACATCCCGCCCATCAGCATAACAAGGCTCCCAGTTCTCCATGGCCTGTCCTGCCTTTCTGGATTTTACACTTTTTTCAGATGGCCCTTTTGACCGGGGGGAAGTGAGACTTCATTGTAGTGCAGATTTCCTTTGCAAGCTTGCTTGGTTGGCCAAAAAGGGCGTATGCGTTTTTTCCTGAATATATTCAGGAAAAAACGCATACGCCCTTTTTGGCCAAGTGCATCATTGTGGACGTTCTGCCTCTTTTCCTATGCTTTCAATGCAATTCCAGTCTGCCTCCTGAAATCGGTTTCCTGCAATTCTGCCCCGCTTTCAAGTCCTCTTGGCAGCCTTACTTCAGTATATTTTTGGACGATAGCTGTCATTTATAACTCTGCAGGTTTGTGAATTACAGTGCCCCTGAGCTCCTTTCTTCAACTCGCTTTCTTTTGAGCTGGCCGCAACACCGCAGGATGGCTTCAGGCCCTAATCTGGTTCCGGCACGGCACGCTGAGCCTTTGGTTAATTCCTCTTCCTGGTGGGAAATGAGAGTTAAATTTGCCCGTCCAGACACCTTCCAGCTAGTCTCTCATTGGTTCTCGCTATTCCTGTTCATCTTCCGCAGAAATTGCAAACTGGGCCAAACAGGAGGTTAAAGGGACTGACTCTCCAAGTCGGGAGGGTGTTAGTAAAGCGTCTGGAATGTTGCACCCGAGTACCAGGGTACGAAAACTGAGACATATTTGAACACGTCTCCCGATCACATGGTTGATCAGACTCTAGGTTCCACATGCATGTTTTAGCTGAAGGAAGAGTACCTTAAACCTGGGTAGTTGAAACCCGTGGAATGGGTACCATGCAATATGATTTCAAAGGGTCTTCATTTGCTCACCGAACCTCTCCAATCCTATCACTGCTGCGTTTATGCCCCTGTACACATGCTTGATTCTCTTTCGGAGACATAGCAATCCATAGGTTTTAAGATACTTACTAGTCAGGTACATTCTTAGGCATTTAATATGCGGTGTTGAGTCCATTTCGTTGAGCAAGGAGTAGCTCTTGTCTATTCCATATTTGGCTTAAGGAACTTTATCTGTGTTCATTTCAATCTCTGGTTTTATGCAGCACCCCAACTCACCTTTCCCCTTAAGCAAGCATAAGTTGGTTTTCTAAATTTGAGACCCTGTTCTGTTCTGTAATTCAGTTCCTGTGTAGCCAAGTTTACATTCCGTGTATTACTGATATCTTATGATGGTTCTTTTTCTGTGTGACTTATTTCAGTTAGAATCATCATACCTGAATCCACTCATTGTGCTGCTAAGGGCCTGATGACATAGATTTCATTGCTGAGTGATATTGCTTTGTAAGTAAATACCACAACTTCTTTATCCATTTTTCACTTTCTGCGATGTTGAACTTGTACTGTAAATGAGGTTCTTGTAAACAGAGGCGTCCCAAACTTTGGGGTGGCTGTGTCTTTTTGATTTTAATTTCCCTAAGCTATAGGACCATAAGTGGAAGTGCCCTAGGCTCTGTTGCTTTGTTTTTTAGATGTTTCAGGAAACACCATACACTTCTCCCGAGTGTCTGTTGGCAATTTACATCCCGCCCATCAGCATAACAAGGCTCCCAGTTCTCCATGGCCTGTCCTGCCTTTCTGGATTTTACACTTTTTTCAGATGGCCCTTTTGACCGGGGGGAAGTGAGACTTCATTGTAGTGCAGATTTCCTTTGCAAGCTTGCTTGGTTGGCCAAAAAGGGCGTATGCGTTTTTTCCTGAATATATTCAGGAAAAAACGCATACGCCCTTTTTGGCCAAGTGCATCATTGTGGACGTTCTGCCTCTTTTCCTATGCTTTCAATGCAATTCCAGTCTGCCTCCTGAAATCGGTTTCCTGCAATTCTGCCCCGCTTTCAAGTCCTCTTGGCAGCCTTACTTCAGTATATTTTTGGACGATAGCTGTCATTTATAACTCTGCAGGTTTGTGAATTACAGTGCCCCTGAGCTCCTTTCTTCAACTCGCTTTCTTTTGAGCTGGCCGCAACACCGCAGGATGGCTTCAGGCCCTAATCTGGTTCCGGCACGGCACGCTGAGCCTTTGGTTAATTCCTCTTCCTGGTGGGAAATGAGAGTTAAATTTGCCCGTCCAGACACCTTCCAGCTAGTCTCTCATTGGTTCTCGCTATTCCTGTTCATCTTCCGCAGAAATTGCAAACTGGGCCAAACAGGAGGTTAAAGGGACTGACTCTCCAAGTCGGGAGGGTGTTAGTAAAGCGTCTGGAATGTTGCACCCGAGTACCAGGGTACGAAAACTGAGACATATTTGAACACGTCTCCCGATCACATGGTTGATCAGACTCTAGGTTCCACATGCATGTTTTAGCTGAAGGAAGAATACCTTAAACCTGGGTAGTTGAAACCCGTGGAATGGGTACCATGCAATATGACTTCAAAGGGTCTTCATTTGCTCACCGAACCTCTCCAATCCTATCACTGCTGCGTTTATGCCCCTGTACACATGCTTGATTCTCTTTCGGAGACATAGCAATCCATAGGTTTTAAGATACTTACTAGTCAGGTACATTCTTAGGCATTTAATATGCGGTGTTGAGTCCATTTCGTTGAGCAAGGAGTAGCTCTTGTCTATTCCATATTTGGCTTAAGGAACTTTATCTGTGTTCATTTCAATCTCTGGTTTTATGCAGCACCCCAACTCACCTTTCCCCTTAAGCAAGCATAAGTTGGTTTTCTAAATTTGAGACCCTGTTCTGTTCTGTAATTCAGTTCCTGTGTAGCCAAGTTTACATTCCGTGTATTACTGATATCTTATGATGGTTCTTTTTCTGTGTGACTTATTTCAGTTAGAATCATCATACCTGAATCCACTCATTGTGCTGCTAAGGGCCTGATGACATAGATTTCATTGCTGAGTGATATTGCTTTGTAAGTAAATACCACAACTTCTTTATCCATTTTTCACTTTCTGCGATGTTGAACTTGTACTGTAAATGAGGTTCTTGTAAACAGAGGCGTCCCAAACTTTGGGGTGGCTGTGTCTTTTTGATTTTAATTTCCCTAAGCTATAGGACCATAAGTGGAAGTGCCCTAGGCTCTGTTGCTTTGTTTTTTAGATGTTTCAGGAAACACCATACACTTCTCCCGAGTGTCTGTTGGCAATTTACATCCCGCCCATCAGCATAACAAGGCTCCCAGTTCTCCATGGCCTGTCCTGCCTTTCTGGATTTTACACTTTTTTCAGATGGCCCTTTTGACCGGGGGGAAGTGAGACTTCATTGTAGTGCAGATTTCCTTTGCAAGCTTGCTTGGTTGGCCAAAAAGGGCGTATGCGTTTTTTCCTGAATATATTCAGGAAAAAACGCATACGCCCTTTTTGGCCAAGTGCATCATTGTGGACGTTCTGCCTCTTTTCCTATGCTTTCAATGCAATTCCAGTCTGCCTCCTGAAATCGGTTTCCTGCAATTCTGCCCCGCTTTCAAGTCCTCTTGGCAGCCTTACTTCAGTATATTTTTGGACGATAGCTGTCATTTATAACTCTGCAGGTTTGTGAATTACAGTGCCCCTGAGCTCCTTTCTTCAACTCGCTTTCTTTTGAGCTGGCCGCAACACCGCAGGATGGCTTCAGGCCCTAATCTGGTTCCGGCACGGCACGCTGAGCCTTTGGTTAATTCCTCTTCCTGGTGGGAAATGAGAGTTAAATTTGCCCGTCCAGACACCTTCCAGCTAGTCTCTCATTGGTTCTCGCTATTCCTGTTCATCTTCCGCAGAAATTGCAAACTGGGCCAAACAGGAGGTTAAAGGGACTGACTCTCCAAGTCGGGAGGGTGTTAGTAAAGCGTCTGGAATGTTGCACCCGAGTACCAGGGTACGAAAACTGAGACATATTTGAACACGTCTCCCGATCACATGGTTGATCAGACTCTAGGTTCCACATGCATGTTTTAGCTGAAGGAAGAATACCTTAAACCTGGGTAGTTGAAACCCGTGGAATGGGTACCATGCAATATGACTTCAAAGGGTCTTCATTTGCTCACCGAACCTCTCCAATCCTATCACTGCTGCGTTTATGCCCCTGTACACATGCTTGATTCTCTTTCGGAGACATAGCAATCCATAGGTTTTAAGATACTTACTAGTCAGGTACATTCTTAGGCATTTAATATGCGGTGTTGAGTCCATTTCGTTGAGCAAGGAGTAGCTCTTGTCTATTCCATATTTGGCTTAAGGAACTTTATCTGTGTTCATTTCAATCTCTGGTTTTATGCAGCACCCCAACTCACCTTTCCCCTTAAGCAAGCATAAGTTGGTTTTCTAAATTTGAGACCCTGTTCTGTTCTGTAATTCAGTTCCTGTGTAGCCAAGTTTACATTCCGTGTATTACTGATATCTTATGATGGTTCTTTTTCTGTGTGACTTATTTCAGTTAGAATCATCATACCTGAATCCACTCATTGTGCTGCTAAGGGCCTGATGACATAGATTTCATTGCTGAGTGATATTGCTTTGTAAGTAAATACCACAACTTCTTTATCCATTTTTCACTTTCTGCGATGTTGAACTTGTACTGTAAATGAGGTTCTTGTAAACAGAGGCGTCCCAAACTTTGGGGTGGCTGTGTCTTTTTGATTTTAATTTCCCTAAGCTATAGGACCATAAGTGGAAGTGCCCTAGGCTCTGTTGCTTTGTTTTTTAGATGTTTCAGGAAACACCATACACTTCTCCCGAGTGTCTGTTGGCAATTTACATCCCGCCCATCAGCATAACAAGGCTCCCAGTTCTCCATGGCCTGTCCTGCCTTTCTGGATTTTACACTTTTTTCAGATGGCCCTTTTGACCGGGGGGAAGTGAGACTTCATTGTAGTGCAGATTTCCTTTGCAAGCTTGCTTGGTTGGCCAAAAAGGGCGTATGCGTTTTCTCCTGAATATATTCAGGAAAAAACGCATACGCCCTTTTTGGCCAAGTGCATCATTGTGGACGTTCTGCCTCTTTTCCTATGCTTTCAATGCAATTCCAGTCTGCCTCCTGAAATCGGTTTCCTGCAATTCTGCCCCGCTTTCAAGTCCTCTTGGCAGCCTTACTTCAGTATATTTTTGGACGATAGCTGTCATTTATAACTCTGCAGGTTTGTGAATTACAGTGCCCCTGAGCTCCTTTCTTCAACTCGCTTTCTTTTGAGCTGGCCGCAACACCGCAGGATGGCTTCAGGCCCTAATCTGGTTCCGGCACGGCACGCTGAGCCTTTGGTTAATTCCTCTTCCTGGTGGGAAATGAGAGTTAAATTTGCCCGTCCAGACACCTTCCAGCTAGTCTCTCATTGGTTCTCGCTATTCCTGTTCATCTTCCGCAGAAATTGCAAACTGGGCCAAACAGGAGGTTAAAGGGACTGACTCTCCAAGTCGGGAGGGTGTTAGTAAAGCGTCTGGAATGTTGCACCCGAGTACCAGGGTACGAAAACTGAGACATATTTGAACACGTCTCCCGATCACATGGTTGATCATACTCTAGGTTCCACATGCATGTTTTAGCTGAAGGAAGAATACCTTAAACCTGGGTAGTTGAAACCCGTGGAATGGGTACCATGCAATATGACTTCAAAGGGTCTTCATTTGCTCACCGAACCTCTCCAATCCTATCACTGCTGCGTTTATGCCCCTGTACACATGCTTGATTCTCTTTCGGAGACATAGCAATCCATAGGTTTTAAGATACTTACTAGTCAGGTACATTCTTAGGCATTTAATATGCGGTGTTGAGTCCATTTCGTTGAGCAAGCAGTAGCTCTTGTCTATTCCATATTTGGCTTAAGGAACTTTATCTGTGCTCATTTCAATCTCTGGTTTTATGCAGCACCCCAACTCACCTTTCCCCTTAAGCAAGCATAAGTTGGTTTTCTAAATTTGAGACCCTGTTCTGTTCTGTAATTCAGGTCCTGTGTAGCCAAGTTTACATTCCGTGTATTACTGATATCTTATGATGGTTCTTTTTCTGTGTGACTTATTTCAGTTAGAATCATCATACCTGAATCCACTCATTGTGCTGCTAAGGGCCTGATGACATAGATTTCATTGCTGAGTGATATTGCTTTGTAAGTAAATACCACAACTTCTTTATCCATTTTTCACTTTCTGCGATGTTGAACTTGTACGGTAAACGAGGTTCTTGTAAACAGAGGCGTCCCAAACTTTGGGGTGGCTGTGTCTTTTTGATTTTAATTTCCCTAAGCTATAGGACCATAAGTGGAAGTGCCCTAGGCTCTGTTGCTTTGTTTTTTAGATGTTTCAGGAAACACCATACACTTCTCCCGAGTGTCTGTTGGCAATTTACATCCCGCCCATCAGCATAACAAGGCTCCCAGTTCTCCATGGCCTGTCCTGCCTTTCTGGATTTTACACTTTTTTCAGATGGCCCTTTTGACCGGGGGGAAGTGAGACTTCATTGTAGTGCAGATTTCCTTTGCAAGCTTGCTTGGTTGGCCAAAAAGGGCGTATGCGTTTTTTCCTGAATATATTCAGGAAAAAACGCATACGCCCTTTTTGGCCAAGTGCATCATTGTGGACGTTCTGCCTCTTTTCCTATGCTTTCAATGCAATTCCAGTCTGCCTCCTGAAATCGGTTTCCTGCAATTCTGCCCCGCTTTCAAGTCCTCTTGGCAGCCTTACTTCAGTATATTTTTGGACGATAGCTGTCATTTATAACTCTGCAGGTTTGTGAATTACAGTGCCCCTGAGCTCCTTTCTTCAACTCGCTTTCTTTTGAGCTGGCCGCAACACCGCAGGATGGCTTCAGGCCCTAATCTGGTTCCGGCACGGCACGCTGAGCCTTTGGTTAATTCCTCTTCCTGGTGGGAAATGAGAGTTAAATTTGCCCGTCCAGACACCTTCCAGCTAGTCTCTCATTGGTTCTCGCTATTCCTGTTCATCTTCCGCAGAAATTGCAAACTGGGCCAAACAGGAGGTTAAAGGGACTGACTCTCCAAGTCGGGAGGGTGTTAGTAAAGCGTCTGGAATGTTGCACCCGAGTACCAGGGTACGAAAACTGAGACATATTTGAACACGTCTCCCGATCACATGGTTGATCATACTCTAGGTTCCACATGCATGTTTTAGCTGAAGGAAGAATACCTTAAACCTGGGTAGTTGAAACCCGTGGAATGGGTACCATGCAATATGACTTCAAAGGGTCTTCATTTGCTCACCGAACCTCTCCAATCCTATCACTGCTGCGTTTATGCCCCTGTACACATGCTTGATTCTCTTTCGGAGACATAGCAATCCATAGGTTTTAAGATACTTACTAGTCAGGTACATTCTTAGGCATTTAATATGCGGTGTTGAGTCCATTTCGTTGAGCAAGGAGTAGCTCTTGTCTATTCCATATTTGGCTTAAGGAACTTTATCTGTGCTCATTTCAATCTCTGGTTTTATGCAGCACCCCAACTCACCTTTCCCCTTAAGCAAGCATAAGTTGGTTTTCTAAATTTGAGACCCTGTTCTGTTCTGTAATTCAGTTCCTGTGTAGCCAAGTTTACATTCCGTGTATTACTGATATCTTATGATGTTTCTTTTTCTGTGTGACTTATTTCAGTTAGAATCATCATACCTGAATCCACTCATTGTGCTGCTAAGGGCCTGATGACATAGATTTCATTGCTGAGTGATATTGCTTTGTAAGTAAATACCACAACTTCTTTATCCATTTTTCACTTTCTGCGATGTTGAACTTGTACGGTAAACGAGGTTCTTGTAAACAGAGGCGTCCCAAACTTTGGGGTGGCTGTGTCTTTTTGATTTTAATTTCCCTAAGCTATAGGACCATAAGTGGAAGTGCCCTAGGCTCTGTTGCTTTGTTTTTTAGATGTTTCAGGAAACACCATACACTTCTCCCGAGTGTCTGTTGGCAATTTACATCCCGCCCATCAGCATAACAAGGCTCCCAGTTCTCCATGGCCTGTCCTGCCTTTCTGGATTTTACACTTTTTTCAGATGGCCCTTTTGACCGGGGGGAAGTGAGACTTCATTGTAGTGCAGATTTCCTTTGCAAGCTTGCTTGGTTGGCCAAAAAGGGCGTATGCGTTTTTTCCTGAATATATTCAGGAAAAAACGCATACGCCCTTTTTGGCCAAGTGCATCATTGTGGACGTTCTGCCTCTTTTCCTATGCTTTCAATGCAATTCCAGTCTGCCTCCTGAAATCGGTTTCCTGCAATTCTGCCCCGCTTTCAAGTCCTCTTGGCAGCCTTACTTCAGTATATTTTTGGACGATAGCTGTCATTTATAACTCTGCAGGTTTGTGAATTACAGTGCCTCTGAGCTCCTTTCTTCAACTCGCTTTCTTGTGACCTGGCCGCAACACCGCAGGATGGCTTCAGGCCCTAATCTGGTTCCGGCACGGCACGCTGAGCCTTTGGTTAATTCCTCTTCCTGGTGGGAAATGAGAGTTAAATTTGCCCGTCCAGACACCTTCCAGCTAGTCTCTCATTGGTTCTCGCTATTCCTGTTCATCTTCCGCAGAAATTGCAAACTGGGCCAAACAGGAGGTTAAAGGGACTGACTCTCCAAGTCGGGAGGGTGTTAGTAAAGCGTCTGGAATGTTGCACCCGAGTACCAGGGTACGAAAACTGAGACATATTTGAACACGTCTCCCGATCACATGGTTGATCATACTCTAGGTTCCACATGCATGTTTTAGCTGAAGGAAGAATACCTTAAACCTGGGTAGTTGAAACCCGTGGAATGGGTACCATGCAATATGACTTCAAAGGGTCTTCATTTGCTCACCGAACCTCTCCAATCCTATCACTGCTGCGTTTATGCCCCTGTACACATGCTTGATTCTCTTTCAGAGACATAGCAATCCATAGGTTTTAAGATACTTACTAGTCAGGTACATTCTTAGGCATTTAATATGCGGTGTTGAGTCCATTTCGTTGAGCAAGGAGTAGCTCTTGTCTATTCCATATTTGGCTTAAGGAACTTTATCTGTGCTCATTTCAATCTCTGGTTTTATGCAGCACCCCAACTCACCTTTCCCCTTAAGCAAGCATAAGTTGGTTTTCTAAATTTGAGACCCTGTTCTGTTCTGTAATTCAGTTCCTGTGTAGCCAAGTTTACATTCCGTGTATTACTGATATCTTATGATGTTTCTTTTTCTGTGTGACTTATTTCAGTTAGAATCATCATACCTGAATCCACTCATTGTGCTGCTAAGGGCCTGATGACATAGATTTCATTGCTGAGTGATATTGCTTTGTAAGTAAATACCACAACTTCTTTATCCATTTTTCACTTTCTGCGATGTTGAACTTGTACGGTAAACGAGGTTCTTGTAAACAGAGGCGTCCCAAACTTTGGGGTGGCTGTGTCTTTTTGATTTTAATTTCCCTAAGCTATAGGACCATAAGTGGAAGTGCCCTAGGCTCTGTTGCTTTGTTTTTTAGATGTTTCAGGAAACACCATACACTTCTCCCGAGTGTCTGTTGGCAATTTACATCCCGCCCATCAGCATAACAAGGCTCCCAGTTCTCCATGGCCTGTCCTGCCTTTCTGGATTTTACACTTTTTTCAGATGGCCCTTTTGACCGGGGGGAAGTGAGACTTCATTGTAGTGCAGATTTCCTTTGCAAGCTTGCTTGGTTGGCCAAAAAGGGCGTATGCGTTTTTTCCTGAATATATTCAGGAAAAAACGCATACGCCCTTTTTGGCCAAGTGCATCATTGTGGACGTTCTGCCTCTTTTCCTATGCTTTCAATGCAATTCCAGTCTGCCTCCTGAAATCGGTTTCCTGCAATTCTGCCCCGCTTTCAAGTCCTCTTGGCAGCCTTACTTCAGTATATTTTTGGACGATAGCTGTCATTTATAACTCTGCAGGTTTGTGAATTACAGTGCCCCTGAGCTCCTTTCTTCAACTCGCTTTCTTTTGAGCTGGCCGCAACACCGCAGGATGGCTTCAGGCCCTAATCTGGTTCCGGCACGGCACGCTGAGCCTTTGGTTAATTCCTCTTCCTGGTGGGAAATGAGAGTTAAATTTGCCCGTCCAGACACCTTCCAGCTAGTCTCTCATTGGTTCTCGCTATTCCTGTTCATCTTCCGCAGAAATTGCAAACTGGGCCAAACAGGAGGTTAAAGGGACTGACTCTCCAAGTCGGGAGGGTGTTAGTAAAGCGTCTGGAATGTTGCACCCGAGTACCAGGGTACGAAAACTGAGACATATTTGAACACGTCTCCCGATCACATGGTTGATCATACTCTAGGTTCCACATGCATGTTTTAGCTGAAGGAAGAATACCTTAAACCTGGGTAGTTGAAACCCGTGGAATGGGTACCATGCAATATGACTTCAAAGGGTCTTCATTTGCTCACCGAACCTCTCCAATCCTATCACTGCTGCGTTTATGCCCCTGTACACATGCTTGATTCTCTTTCGGAGACATAGCAATCCATAGGTTTTAAGATACTTACTAGTCAGGTACATTCTTAGGCATTTAATATGCGGTGTTGAGTCCATTTCGTTGAGCAAGGAGTAGCTCTTGTCTATTCCATATTTGGCTTAAGGAACTTTATCTGTGCTCATTTCAATCTCTGGTTTTATGCAGCACCCCAACTCACCTTTCCCCTTAAGCAAGCATAAGTTGGTTTTCTAAATTTGAGACCCTGTTCTGTTCTGTAATTCAGTTCCTGTGTAGCCAAGTTTACATTCCGTGTATTACTGATATCTTATGATGTTTCTTTTTCTGTGTGACTTATTTCAGTTAGAATCATCATACCTGAATCCACTCATTGTGCTGCTAAGGGCCTGATGACATAGATTTCATTGCTGAGTGATATTGCTTTGTAAGTAAATACCACAACTTCTTTATCCATTTTTCACTTTCTGCGATGTTGAACTTGTACTGTAAACGAGGTTCTTGTAAACAGAGGCGTCCCAAACTTTGGGGTGGCTGTGTCTTTTTGATTTTAATTTCCCTAAGCTATAGGACCATAAGTGGAAGTGCCCTAGGCTCTGTTGCTTTGTTTTTTAGATGTTTCAGGAAACACCATACACTTCTCCCGAGTGTCTGTTGGCAATTTACATCCCGCCCATCAGCATAACAAGGCTCCCAGTTCTCCATGGCCTGTCCTGCCTTTCTGGATTTTACACTTTTTTCAGATGGCCCTTTTGACCGGGGGGAAGTGAGACTTCATTGTAGTGCAGATTTCCTTTGCAAGCTTGCTTGGTTGGCCAAAAAGGGCGTATGCGTTTTTTCCTGAATATATTCAGGAAAAAACGCATACGCCCTTTTTGGCCAAGTGCATCATTGTGGACGTTCTGCCTCTTTTCCTATGCTTTCAATGCAATTCCAGTCTGCCTCCTGAAATCGGTTTCCTGCAATTCTGCCCCGCTTTCAAGTCCTCTTGGCAGCCTTACTTCAGTATATTTTTGGACGATAGCTGTCATTTATAACTCTGCAGGTTTGTGAATTACAGTGCCCCTGAGCTCCTTTCTTCAACTCGCTTTCTTTTGAGCTGGCCGCAACACCGCAGGATGGCTTCAGGCCCTAATCTGGTTCCGGCACGGCACGCTGAGCCTTTGGTTAATTCCTCTTCCTGGTGGGAAATGAGAGTTAAATTTGCCCGTCCAGACACCTTCCAGCTAGTCTCTCATTGGTTCTCGCTATTCCTGTTCATCTTCCGCAGAAATTGCAAACTGGGCCAAACAGGAGGTTAAAGGGACTGACTCTCCAAGTCGGGAGGGTGTTAGTAAAGCGTCTGGAATGTTGCACCCGAGTACCAGGGTACGAAAACTGAGACATATTTGAACACGTCTCCCGATCACATGGTTGATCATACTCTAGGTTCCACATGCATGTTTTAGCTGAAGGAAGAATACCTTAAACCTGGGTAGTTGAAACCCGTGGAATGGGTACCATGCAATATGACTTCAAAGGGTCTTCATTTGCTCACCGAACCTCTCCAATCCTATCACTGCTGCGTTTATGCCCCTGTACACATGCTTGATTCTCTTTCGGAGACATAGCAATCCATAGGTTTTAAGATACTTACTAGTCAGGTACATTCTTAGGCATTTAATATGCGGTGTTGAGTCCATTTCGTTGAGCAAGGAGTAGCTCTTGTCTATTCCATATTTGGCTTAAGGAACTTTATCTGTGCTCATTTCAATCTCTGGTTTTATGCAGCACCCCAACTCACCTTTCCCCTTAAGCAAGCATAAGTTGGTTTTCTAAATTTGAGACCCTGTTCTGTTCTGTAATTCAGGTCCTGTGTAGCCAAGTTTACATTCCGTGTATTACTGATATCTTATGATGTTTCTTTTTCTGTGTGACTTATTTCAGTTAGAATCATCATACCTGAATCCACTCATTGTGCTGCTAAGGGCCTGATGACATAGATTTCATTGCTGAGTGATATTGCTTTGTAAGTAAATACCACAACTTCTTTATCCATTTTTCACTTTCTGCGATGTTGAACTTGTACGGTAAACGAGGTTCTTGTAAACAGAGGCGTCCCAAACTTTGGGGTGGCTGTGTCTTTTTGATTTTAATTTCCCTAAGCTATAGGACCATAAGTGGAAGTGCCCTAGGCTCTGTTGCTTTGTTTTTTAGATGTTTCAGGAAACACCATACACTTCTCCCGAGTGTCTGTTGGCAATTTACATCCCGCCCATCAGCATAACAAGGCTCCCAGTTCTCCATGGCCTGTCCTGCCTTTCTGGATTTTACACTTTTTTCAGATGGCCCTTTTGACCGGGGGGAAGTGAGACTTCATTGTAGTGCAGATTTCCTTTGCAAGCTTGCTTGGTTGGCCAAAAAGGGCGTATGCGTTTTTTCCTGAATATATTCAGGAAAAAACGCATACGCCCTTTTTGGCCAAGTGCATCATTGTGGACGTTCTGCCTCTTTTCCTATGCTTTCAATGCAATTCCAGTCTGCCTCCTGAAATCGGTTTCCTGCAATTCTGCCCCGCTTTCAAGTCCTCTTGGCAGCCTTACTTCAGTATATTTTTGGACGATAGCTGTCATTTATAACTCTGCAGGTTTGTGAATTACAGTGCCCCTGAGCTCCTTTCTTCAACTCGCTTTCTTTTGAGCTGGCCGCAACACCGCAGGATGGCTTCAGGCCCTAATCTGGTTCCGGCACGGCACGCTGAGCCTTTGGTTAATTCCTCTTCCTGGTGGGAAATGAGAGTTAAATTTGCCCGTCCAGACACCTTCCAGCTAGTCTCTCATTGGTTCTCGCTATTCCTGTTCATCTTCCGCAGAAATTGCAAACTGGGCCAAACAGGAGGTTAAAGGGACTGACTCTCCAAGTCGGGAGGGTGTTAGTAAAGCGTCTGGAATGTTGCACCCGAGTACCAGGGTACGAAAACTGAGACATATTTGAACACGTCTCCCGATCACATGGTTGATCATACTCTAGGTTCCACATGCATGTTTTAGCTGAAGGAAGAATACCTTAAACCTGGGTAGTTGAAACCCGTGGAATGGGTACCATGCAATATGACTTCAAAGGGTCTTCATTTGCTCACCGAACCTCTCCAATCCTATCACTGCTGCGTTTATGCCCCTGTACACATGCTTGATTCTCTTTCGGAGACATAGCAATCCATAGGTTTTAAGATACTTACTAGTCAGGTACATTCTTAGGCATTTAATATGCGGTGTTGAGTCCATTTCGTTGAGCAAGGAGTAGCTCTTGTCTATTCCATATTTGGCTTAAGGAACTTTATCTGTGTTCATTTCAATCTCTGGTTTTATGCAGCACCCCAACTCACCTTTCCCCTTAAGCAAGCATAAGTTAGTGTTCTAAATTTGAGACCCTGTTCTGTTCTGTAATTCAGTTCCTGTGTAGCCAAGTTTACATTCCGTGTATTACTGATATCTTATGATGGTTCTTTTTCTGTGTGACTTATTTCAGTTAGAATCATCATACCTGAATCCACTCATTGTGCTGCTAAGGGCCTGATGACATAGATTTCATTGCTGAGTGATATTGCTTTGTAAGTAAATACCACAACTTCTTTATCCATTTTTCACTTTCTGCGATGTTGAACTTGTACGCTAAACGAGGTTCTTGTAAACAGAGGCGTCCCAAACTTTGGGGTGGCTGTGTCTTTTTGATTTTAATTTCCCTAAGCTATAGGACCATAAGTGGAAGTGCCCTAGGCTCTGTTGCTTTGTTTTTTAGATGTTTCAGGAAACACCATACACTTCTCCCGAGTGTCTGTTGGCAATTTACATCCCGCCCATCAGCATAACAAGGCTCCCAGTTCTCCATGGCCTGTCCTGCCTTTCTGGATTTTACACTTTTTTCAGATGGCCCTTTTGACCGGGGGGAAGTGAGACTTCATTGTAGTGCAGATTTCCTTTGCAAGCTTGCTTGGTTGGCCAAAAAGGGCGTATGCGTTTTTTCCTGAATATATTCAGGAAAAAACGCATACGCCCTTTTTGGCCAAGTGCATCATTGTGGACGTTCTGCCTCTTTTCCTATGCTTTCAATGCAATTCCAGTCTGCCTCCTGAAATCGGTTTCCTGCAATTCTGCCCCGCTTTCAAGTCCTCTTGGCAGCCTTACTTCAGTATATTTTTGGACGATAGCTGTCATTTATAACTCTGCAGGTTTGTGAATTACAGTGCCCCTGAGCTCCTTTCTTCAACTCGCTTTCTTGTGACCTGGCCGCAACACCGCAGGATGGCTTCAGGCCCTAATCTGGTTCCGGCACGGCACGCTGAGCCTTTGGTTAATTCCACTTCCTGGTGGGAAATGAGAGTTAAATTTGCCCGTCCAGACACCTTCCAGCTAGTCTCTCATTGGTTCTCGCTATTCCTGTTCATCTTCCGCAGAAATTGCAAACTGGGCCAAACAGGAGGTTAAAGGGACTGACTCTCCAAGTCGGGAGGGTGTTAGTAAAGCGTCTGGAATGTTGCACCCGAGTACCAGGGTACGAAAACTGAGACATATTTGAACACGTCTCCCGATCACATGGTTGATCAGACTCTAGGTTCCACATGCATGTTTTAGCTGAAGGAAGAGTACCTTAAACCTGGGTAGTTGAAACCCGTGGAATGGGTACCATGCAATATGACTTCAAAGGGTCTTCATTTGCTCACCGAACCTCTCCAGTCCTATCACTGCTGCGTTTATGCCCCTGTACACATGCTTGATTCTCTTTCGGAGACATAGCAATCCATAGGTTTTAAGATACTTACTAGTCAGGTACATTCTTAGGCATTTAATATGCGGTGTTGAGTCCATTTCGTTGAGCAAGGAGTAGCTCTTGTCTATTCCATATTTGGCTTAAGGAACTTTATCTGTGTTCATTTCAATCTCTGGTTTTATGCAGCACCCCAACTCACCTTTCCCCTTAAGCAAGCATAAGTTGGTTTTCTAAATTTGAGACCCTGTTCTGTTCTGTAATTCAGTTCCTGTGTAGCCAAGTTTACATTCCGTGTATTACTGATATCTTATGATGGTTCTTTTTCTGTGTGACTTATTTCAGTTAGAATCATCATACCTGAATCCACTCATTGTGCTGCTAAGGGCCTGATGACATAGATTTCATTGCTGAGTGATATTGCTTTGTAAGTAAATACCACAACTTCTTTATCCATTTTTCACTTTCTGCGATGTTGAACTTGTACTGTAAATGAGGTTCTTGTAAACAGAGGCGTCCCAAACTTTGGGGTGGCTGTGTCTTTTTGATTTTAATTTCCCTAAGCTATAGGACCATAAGTGGAAGTGCCCTAGGCTCTGTTGCTTTGTTTTTTAGATGTTTCAGGAAACACCATACACTTCTCCCGAGTGTCTGTTGGCAATTTACATCCCGCCCATCAGCATAACAAGGCTCCCAGTTCTCCATGGCCTGTCCTGCCTTTCTGGATTTTACACTTTTTTCAGATGGCCCTTTTGACCGGGGGGAAGTGAGACTTCATTGTAGTGCAGATTTCCTTTGCAAGCTTGCTTGGTTGGCCAAAAAGGGCGTATGCGTTTTTTCCTGAATATATTCAGGAAAAAACGCATACGCCCTTTTTGGCCAAGTGCATCATTGTGGACGTTCTGCCTCTTTTCCTATGCTTTCAATGCAATTCCAGTCTGCCTCCTGAAATCGGTTTCCTGCAATTCTGCCCCGCTTTCAAGTCCTCTTGGCAGCCTTACTTCAGTATATTTTTGGACGATAGCTGTCATTTATAACTCTGCAGGTTTGTGAATTACAGTGCCCCTGAGCTCCTTTCTTCAACTCGCTTTCTTTTGAGCTGGCCGCAACACCGCAGGATGGCTTCAGGCCCTAATCTGGTTCCGGCACGGCACGCTGAGCCTTTGGTTAATTCCTCTTCCTGGTGGGAAATGAGAGTTAAATTTGCCCGTCCAGACACCTTCCAGCTAGTCTCTCATTGGTTCTCGCTATTCCTGTTCATCTTCCGCAGAAATTGCAAACTGGGCCAAACAGGAGGTTAAAGGGACTGACTCTCCAAGTCGGGAGGGTGTTAGTAAAGCGTCTGGAATGTTGCACCCGAGTACCAGGGTACGAAAACTGAGACATATTTTAACACGTCTCCCGATCACATGGTTGATCAGACTCTAGGTTCCACATGCATGTTTTAGCTGAAGGAAGAATACCTTAAACCTGGGTAGTTGAAACCCGTGGAATGGGTACCATGCAATATGACTTCAAAGGGTCTTCATTTGCTCACCGAACCTCTCCAATCCTATCACTGCTGCGTTTATGCCCCTGTACACATGCTTGATTCTCTTTCGGAGACATAGCAATCCATAGGTTTTAAGATACTTACTAGTCAGGTACATTCTTAGGCATTTAATATGCGGTGTTGAGTCCATTTCGTTGAGCAAGGAGTAGCTCTTGTCTATTCCATATTTGGCTTAAGGAACTTTATCTGTGTTCATTTCAATCTCTGGTTTTATGCAGCACCCCAACTCACCTTTCCCCTTAAGCAAGCATAAGTTGGTTTTCTAAATTTGAGACCCTGTTCTGTTCTGTAATTCAGTTCCTGTGTAGCCAAGTTTACATTCCGTGTATTACTGATATCTTATGATGGTTCTTTTTCTGTGTGACTTATTTCAGTTAGAATCATCATACCTGAATCCACTCATTGTGCTGCTAAGGGCCTGATGACATAGATTTCATTGCTGAGTGATATTGCTTTGTAAGTAAATACCACAACTTCTTTATCCATTTTTCACTTTCTGCGATGTTGAACTTGTACTGTAAATGAGGTTCTTGTAAACAGAGGCGTCCCAAACTTTGGGGTGGCTGTGTCTTTTTGATTTTAATTTCCCTAAGCTATAGGACCATAAGTGGAAGTGCCCTAGGCTCTGTTGCTTTGTTTTTTAGATGTTTCAGGAAACACCATACACTTCTCCCGAGTGTCTGTTGGCAATTTACATCCCGCCCATCAGCATAACAAGGCTCCCAGTTCTCCATGGCCTGTCCTGCCTTTCTGGATTTTACACTTTTTTCAGATGGCCCTTTTGACCGGGGGGAAGTGAGACTTCATTGTAGTGCAGATTTCCTTTGCAAGCTTGCTTGGTTGGCCAAAAAGGGCGTATGCGTTTTTTCCTGAATATATTCAGGAAAAAACGCATACGCCCTTTTTGGCCAAGTGCATCATTGTGGACGTTCTGCCTCTTTTCCTATGCTTTCAATGCAATTCCAGTCTGCCTCCTGAAATCGGTTTCCTGCAATTCTGCCCCGCTTTCAAGTCCTCTTGGCAGCCTTACTTCAGTATATTTTTGGACGATAGCTGTCATTTATAACTCTGCAGGTTTGTGAATTACAGTGCCCCTGAGCTCCTTTCTTCAACTCGCTTTCTTTTGAGCTGGCCGCAACACCGCAGGATGGCTTCAGGCCCTAATCTGGTTCCGGCACGGCACGCTGAGCCTTTGGTTAATTCCTCTTCCTGGTGGGAAATGAGAGTTAAATTTGCCCGTCCAGACACCTTCCAGCTAGTCTCTCATTGGTTCTCGCTATTCCTGTTCATCTTCCGCAGAAATTGCAAACTGGGCCAAACAGGAGGTTAAAGGGACTGACTCTCCAAGTCGGGAGGGTGTTAGTAAAGCGTCTGGAATGTTGCACCCGAGTACCAGGGTACGAAAACTGAGACATATTTGAACACGTCTCCCGATCACATGGTTGATCATACTCTAGGTTCCACATGCATGTTTTAGCTGAAGGAAGAATACCTTAAACCTGGGTAGTTGAAACCCGTGGAATGGGTACCATGCAATATGACTTCAAAGGGTCTTCATTTGCTCACCGAACCTCTCCAATCCTATCACTGCTGCGTTTATGCCCCTGTACACATGCTTGATTCTCTTTCGGAGACATAGCAATCCATAGGTTTTAAGATACTTACTAGTCAGGTACATTCTTAGGCATTTAATATGCGGTGTTGAGTCCATTTCGTTGAGCAAGCAGTAGCTCTTGTCTATTCCATATTTGGCTTAAGGAACTTTATCTGTGCTCATTTCAATCTCTGGTTTTATGCAGCACCCCAACTCACCTTTCCCCTTAAGCAAGCATAAGTTGGTTTTCTAAATTTGAGACCCTGTTCTGTTCTGTAATTCAGGTCCTGTGTAGCCAAGTTTACATTCCGTGTATTACTGATATCTTATGATGTTTCTTTTTCTGTGTGACTTATTTCAGTTAGAATCATCATACCTGAATCCACTCATTGTGCTGCTAAGGGCCTGATGACATAGATTTCATTGCTGAGTGATATTGCTTTGTAAGTAAATACCACAACTTCTTTATCCATTTTTCACTTTCTGCGATGTTGAACTTGTACGGTAAACGAGGTTCTTGTAAACAGAGGCGTCCCAAACTTTGGGGTGGCTGTGTCTTTTTGATTTTAATTTCCCTAAGCTATAGGACCATAAGTGGAAGTGCCCTAGGCTCTGTTGCTTTGTTTTTTAGATGTTTCAGGAAACACCATACACTTCTCCCGAGTGTCTGTTGGCAATTTACATCCCGCCCATCAGCATAACAAGGCTCCCAGTTCTCCATGGCCTGTCCTGCCTTTCTGGATTTTACACTTTTTTCAGATGGCCCTTTTGACCGGGGGGAAGTGAGACTTCATTGTAGTGCAGATTTCCTTTGCAAGCTTGCTTGGTTGGCCAAAAAGGGCGTATGCGTTTTTTCCTGAATATATTCAGGAAAAAACGCATACGCCCTTTTTGGCCAAGTGCATCATTGTGGACGTTCTGCCTCTTTTCCTATGCTTTCAATGCAATTCCAGTCTGCCTCCTGAAATCGGTTTCCTGCAATTCTGCCCCGCTTTCAAGTCCTCTTGGCAGCCTTACTTCAGTATATTTTTGGACGATAGCTGTCATTTATAACTCTGCAGGTTTGTGAATTACAGTGCCCCTGAGCTCCTTTCTTCAACTCGCTTTCTTTTGAGCTGGCCGCAACACCGCAGGATGGCTTCAGGCCCTAATCTGGTTCCGGCACGGCACGCTGAGCCTTTGGTTAATTCCTCTTCCTGGTGGGAAATGAGAGTTAAATTTGCCCGTCCAGACACCTTCCAGCTAGTCTCTCATTGGTTCTCGCTATTCCTGTTCATCTTCCGCAGAAATTGCAAACTGGGCCAAACAGGAGGTTAAAGGGACTGACTCTCCAAGTCGGGAGGGTGTTAGTAAAGCGTCTGGAATGTTGCACCCGAGTACCAGGGTACGAAAACTGAGACATATTTGAACACGTCTCCCGATCACATGGTTGATCATACTCTAGGTTCCACATGCATGTTTTAGCTGAAGGAAGAATACCTTAAACCTGGGTAGTTGAAACCCGTGGAATGGGTACCATGCAATATGACTTCAAAGGGTCTTCATTTGCTCACCGAACCTCTCCAATCCTATCACTGCTGCGTTTATGCCCCTGTACACATGCTTGATTCTCTTTCGGAGACATAGCAATCCATAGGTTTTAAGATACTTACTAGTCAGGTACATTCTTAGGCATTTAATATGCGGTGTTGAGTCCATTTCGTTGAGCAAGGAGTAGCTCTTGTCTATTCCATATTTGGCTTAAGGAACTTTATCTGTGCTCATTTCAATCTCTGGTTTTATGCAGCACCCCAACTCACCTTTCCCCTTAAGCAAGCATAAGTTGGTTTTCTAAATTTGAGACCCTGTTCTGTTCTGTAATTCAGTTCCTGTGTAGCCAAGTTTACATTCCGTGTATTACTGATATCTTATGATGTTTCTTTTTCTGTGTGACTTATTTCAGTTAGAATCATCATACCTGAATCCACTCATTGTGCTGCTAAGGGCCTGATGACATAGATTTCATTGCTGAGTGATATTGCTTTGTAAGTAAATACCACAACTTCTTTATCCATTTTTCACTTTCTGCGATGTTGAACTTGTACGGTAAACGAGGTTCTTGTAAACAGAGGCGTCCCAAACTTTGGGGTGGCTGTGTCTTTTTGATTTTAATTTCCCTAAGCTATAGGACCATAAGTGGAAGTGCCCTAGGCTCTGTTGCTTTGTTTTTTAGATGTTTCAGGAAACACCATACACTTCTCCCGAGTGTCTGTTGGCAATTTACATCCCGCCCATCAGCATAACAAGGCTCCCAGTTCTCCATGGCCTGTCCTGCCTTTCTGGATTTTACACTTTTTTCAGATGGCCCTTTTGACCGGGGGGAAGTGAGACTTCATTGTAGTGCAGATTTCCTTTGCAAGCTTGCTTGGTTGGCCAAAAAGGGCGTATGCGTTTTTTCCTGAATATATTCAGGAAAAAACGCATACGCCCTTTTTGGCCAAGTGCATCATTGTGGACGTTCTGCCTCTTTTCCTATGCTTTCAATGCAATTCCAGTCTGCCTCCTGAAATCGGTTTCCTGCAATTCTGCCCCGCTTTCAAGTCCTCTTGGCAGCCTTACTTCAGTATATTTTTGGACGATAGCTGTCATTTATAACTCTGCAGGTTTGTGAATTACAGTGCCTCTGAGCTCCTTTCTTCAACTCGCTTTCTTGTGACCTGGCCGCAACACCGCAGGATGGCTTCAGGCCCTAATCTGGTTCCGGCACGGCACGCTGAGCCTTTGGTTAATTCCTCTTCCTGGTGGGAAATGAGAGTTAAATTTGCCCGTCCAGACACCTTCCAGCTAGTCTCTCATTGGTTCTCGCTATTCCTGTTCATCTTCCGCAGAAATTGCAAACTGGGCCAAACAGGAGGTTAAAGGGACTGACTCTCCAAGTCGGGAGGGTGTTAGTAAAGCGTCTGGAATGTTGCACCCGAGTACCAGGGTACGAAAACTGAGACATATTTGAACACGTCTCCCGATCACATGGTTGATCATACTCTAGGTTCCACATGCATGTTTTAGCTGAAGGAAGAATACCTTAAACCTGGGTAGTTGAAACCCGTGGAATGGGTACCATGCAATATGACTTCAAAGGGTCTTCATTTGCTCACCGAACCTCTCCAATCCTATCACTGCTGCGTTTATGCCCCTGTACACATGCTTGATTCTCTTTCAGAGACATAGCAATCCATAGGTTTTAAGATACTTACTAGTCAGGTACATTCTTAGGCATTTAATATGCGGTGTTGAGTCCATTTCGTTGAGCAAGGAGTAGCTCTTGTCTATTCCATATTTGGCTTAAGGAACTTTATCTGTGCTCATTTCAATCTCTGGTTTTATGCAGCACCCCAACTCACCTTTCCCCTTAAGCAAGCATAAGTTGGTTTTCTAAATTTGAGACCCTGTTCTGTTCTGTAATTCAGTTCCTGTGTAGCCAAGTTTACATTCCGTGTATTACTGATATCTTATGATGTTTCTTTTTCTGTGTGACTTATTTCAGTTAGAATCATCATACCTGAATCCACTCATTGTGCTGCTAAGGGCCTGATGACATAGATTTCATTGCTGAGTGATATTGCTTTGTAAGTAAATACCACAACTTCTTTATCCATTTTTCACTTTCTGCGATGTTGAACTTGTACGGTAAACGAGGTTCTTGTAAACAGAGGCGTCCCAAACTTTGGGGTGGCTGTGTCTTTTTGATTTTAATTTCCCTAAGCTATAGGACCATAAGTGGAAGTGCCCTAGGCTCTGTTGCTTTGTTTTTTAGATGTTTCAGGAAACACCATACACTTCTCCCGAGTGTCTGTTGGCAATTTACATCCCGCCCATCAGCATAACAAGGCTCCCAGTTCTCCATGGCCTGTCCTGCCTTTCTGGATTTTACACTTTTTTCAGATGGCCCTTTTGACCGGGGGGAAGTGAGACTTCATTGTAGTGCAGATTTCCTTTGCAAGCTTGCTTGGTTGGCCAAAAAGGGCGTATGCGTTTTTTCCTGAATATATTCAGGAAAAAACGCATACGCCCTTTTTGGCCAAGTGCATCATTGTGGACGTTCTGCCTCTTTTCCTATGCTTTCAATGCAATTCCAGTCTGCCTCCTGAAATCGGTTTCCTGCAATTCTGCCCCGCTTTCAAGTCCTCTTGGCAGCCTTACTTCAGTATATTTTTGGACGATAGCTGTCATTTATAACTCTGCAGGTTTGTGAATTACAGTGCCCCTGAGCTCCTTTCTTCAACTCGCTTTCTTTTGAGCTGGCCGCAACACCGCAGGATGGCTTCAGGCCCTAATCTGGTTCCGGCACGGCACGCTGAGCCTTTGGTTAATTCCTCTTCCTGGTGGGAAATGAGAGTTAAATTTGCCCGTCCAGACACCTTCCAGCTAGTCTCTCATTGGTTCTCGCTATTCCTGTTCATCTTCCGCAGAAATTGCAAACTGGGCCAAACAGGAGGTTAAAGGGACTGACTCTCCAAGTCGGGAGGGTGTTAGTAAAGCGTCTGGAATGTTGCACCCGAGTACCAGGGTACGAAAACTGAGACATATTTGAACACGTCTCCCGATCACATGGTTGATCATACTCTAGGTTCCACATGCATGTTTTAGCTGAAGGAAGAATACCTTAAACCTGGGTAGTTGAAACCCGTGGAATGGGTACCATGCAATATGACTTCAAAGGGTCTTCATTTGCTCACCGAACCTCTCCAATCCTATCACTGCTGCGTTTATGCCCCTGTACACATGCTTGATTCTCTTTCGGAGACATAGCAATCCATAGGTTTTAAGATACTTACTAGTCAGGTACATTCTTAGGCATTTAATATGCGGTGTTGAGTCCATTTCGTTGAGCAAGGAGTAGCTCTTGTCTATTCCATATTTGGCTTAAGGAACTTTATCTGTGCTCATTTCAATCTCTGGTTTTATGCAGCACCCCAACTCACCTTTCCCCTTAAGCAAGCATAAGTTGGTTTTCTAAATTTGAGACCCTGTTCTGTTCTGTAATTCAGTTCCTGTGTAGCCAAGTTTACATTCCGTGTATTACTGATATCTTATGATGTTTCTTTTTCTGTGTGACTTATTTCAGTTAGAATCATCATACCTGAATCCACTCATTGTGCTGCTAAGGGCCTGATGACATAGATTTCATTGCTGAGTGATATTGCTTTGTAAGTAAATACCACAACTTCTTTATCCATTTTTCACTTTCTGCGATGTTGAACTTGTACTGTAAACGAGGTTCTTGTAAACAGAGGCGTCCCAAACTTTGGGGTGGCTGTGTCTTTTTGATTTTAATTTCCCTAAGCTATAGGACCATAAGTGGAAGTGCCCTAGGCTCTGTTGCTTTGTTTTTTAGATGTTTCAGGAAACACCATACACTTCTCCCGAGTGTCTGTTGGCAATTTACATCCCGCCCATCAGCATAACAAGGCTCCCAGTTCTCCATGGCCTGTCCTGCCTTTCTGGATTTTACACTTTTTTCAGATGGCCCTTTTGACCGGGGGGAAGTGAGACTTCATTGTAGTGCAGATTTCCTTTGCAAGCTTGCTTGGTTGGCCAAAAAGGGCGTATGCGTTTTTTCCTGAATATATTCAGGAAAAAACGCATACGCCCTTTTTGGCCAAGTGCATCATTGTGGACGTTCTGCCTCTTTTCCTATGCTTTCAATGCAATTCCAGTCTGCCTCCTGAAATCGGTTTCCTGCAATTCTGCCCCGCTTTCAAGTCCTCTTGGCAGCCTTACTTCAGTATATTTTTGGACGATAGCTGTCATTTATAACTCTGCAGGTTTGTGAATTACAGTGCCCCTGAGCTCCTTTCTTCAACTCGCTTTCTTTTGAGCTGGCCGCAACACCGCAGGATGGCTTCAGGCCCTAATCTGGTTCCGGCACGGCACGCTGAGCCTTTGGTTAATTCCTCTTCCTGGTGGGAAATGAGAGTTAAATTTGCCCGTCCAGACACCTTCCAGCTAGTCTCTCATTGGTTCTCGCTATTCCTGTTCATCTTCCGCAGAAATTGCAAACTGGGCCAAACAGGAGGTTAAAGGGACTGACTCTCCAAGTCGGGAGGGTGTTAGTAAAGCGTCTGGAATGTTGCACCCGAGTACCAGGGTACGAAAACTGAGACATATTTGAACACGTCTCCCGATCACATGGTTGATCATACTCTAGGTTCCACATGCATGTTTTAGCTGAAGGAAGAATACCTTAAACCTGGGTAGTTGAAACCCGTGGAATGGGTACCATGCAATATGACTTCAAAGGGTCTTCATTTGCTCACCGAACCTCTCCAATCCTATCACTGCTGCGTTTATGCCCCTGTACACATGCTTGATTCTCTTTCGGAGACATAGCAATCCATAGGTTTTAAGATACTTACTAGTCAGGTACATTCTTAGGCATTTAATATGCGGTGTTGAGTCCATTTCGTTGAGCAAGGAGTAGCTCTTGTCTATTCCATATTTGGCTTAAGGAACTTTATCTGTGCTCATTTCAATCTCTGGTTTTATGCAGCACCCCAACTCACCTTTCCCCTTAAGCAAGCATAAGTTGGTTTTCTAAATTTGAGACCCTGTTCTGTTCTGTAATTCAGTTCCTGTGTAGCCAAGTTTACATTCCGTGTATTACTGATATCTTATGATGTTTCTTTTTCTGTGTGACTTATTTCAGTTAGAATCATCATACCTGAATCCACTCATTGTGCTGCTAAGGGCCTGATGACATAGATTTCATTGCTGAGTGATATTGCTTTGTAAGTAAATACCACAACTTCTTTATCCATTTTTCACTTTCTGCGATGTTGAACTTGTACGGTAAACGAGGTTCTTGTAAACAGAGGCGTCCCAAACTTTGGGGTGGCTGTGTCTTTTTGATTTTAATTTCCCTAAGCTATAGGACCATAAGTGGAAGTGCCCTAGGCTCTGTTGCTTTGTTTTTTAGATGTTTCAGGAAACACCATACACTTCTCCCGAGTGTCTGTTGGCAATTTACATCCCGCCCATCAGCATAACAAGGCTCCCAGTTCTCCATGGCCTGTCCTGCCTTTCTGGATTTTACACTTTTTTCAGATGGCCCTTTTGACCGGGGGGAAGTGAGACTTCATTGTAGTGCAGATTTCCTTTGCAAGCTTGCTTGGTTGGCCAAAAAGGGCGTATGCGTTTTTTCCTGAATATATTCAGGAAAAAACGCATACGCCCTTTTTGGCCAAGTGCATCATTGTGGACGTTCTGCCTCTTTTCCTATGCTTTCAATGCAATTCCAGTCTGCCTCCTGAAATCGGTTTCCTGCAATTCTGCCCCGCTTTCAAGTCCTCTTGGCAGCCTTACTTCAGTATATTTTTGGACGATAGCTGTCATTTATAACTCTGCAGGTTTGTGAATTACAGTGCCTCTGAGCTCCTTTCTTCAACTCGCTTTCTTGTGACCTGGCCGCAACACCGCAGGATGGCTTCAGGCCCTAATCTGGTTCCGGCACGGCACGCTGAGCCTTTGGTTAATTCCTCTTCCTGGTGGGAAATGAGAGTTAAATTTGCCCGTCCAGACACCTTCCAGCTAGTCTCTCATTGGTTCTCGCTATTCCTGTTCATCTTCCGCAGAAATTGCAAACTGGGCCAAACAGGAGGTTAAAGGGACTGACTCTCCAAGTCGGGAGGGTGTTAGTAAAGCGTCTGGAATGTTGCACCCGAGTACCAGGGTACGAAAACTGAGACATATTTGAACACGTCTCCCGATCACATGGTTGATCATACTCTAGGTTCCACATGCATGTTTTAGCTGAAGGAAGAATACCTTAAACCTGGGTAGTTGAAACCCGTGGAATGGGTACCATGCAATATGACTTCAAAGGGTCTTCATTTGCTCACCGAACCTCTCCAATCCTATCACTGCTGCGTTTATGCCCCTGTACACATGCTTGATTCTCTTTCAGAGACATAGCAATCCATAGGTTTTAAGATACTTACTAGTCAGGTACATTCTTAGGCATTTAATATGCGGTGTTGAGTCCATTTCGTTGAGCAAGGAGTAGCTCTTGTCTATTCCATATTTGGCTTAAGGAACTTTATCTGTGCTCATTTCAATCTCTGGTTTTATGCAGCACCCCAACTCACCTTTCCCCTTAAGCAAGCATAAGTTGGTTTTCTAAATTTGAGACCCTGTTCTGTTCTGTAATTCAGTTCCTGTGTAGCCAAGTTTACATTCCGTGTATTACTGATATCTTATGATGTTTCTTTTTCTGTGTGACTTATTTCAGTTAGAATCATCATACCTGAATCCACTCATTGTGCTGCTAAGGGCCTGATGACATAGATTTCATTGCTGAGTGATATTGCTTTGTAAGTAAATACCACAACTTCTTTATCCATTTTTCACTTTCTGCGATGTTGAACTTGTACGGTAAACGAGGTTCTTGTAAACAGAGGCGTCCCAAACTTTGGGGTGGCTGTGTCTTTTTGATTTTAATTTCCCTAAGCTATAGGACCATAAGTGGAAGTGCCCTAGGCTCTGTTGCTTTGTTTTTTAGATGTTTCAGGAAACACCATACACTTCTCCCGAGTGTCTGTTGGCAATTTACATCCCGCCCATCAGCATAACAAGGCTCCCAGTTCTCCATGGCCTGTCCTGCCTTTCTGGATTTTACACTTTTTTCAGATGGCCCTTTTGACCGGGGGGAAGTGAGACTTCATTGTAGTGCAGATTTCCTTTGCAAGCTTGCTTGGTTGGCCAAAAAGGGCGTATGCGTTTTTTCCTGAATATATTCAGGAAAAAACGCATACGCCCTTTTTGGCCAAGTGCATCATTGTGGACGTTCTGCCTCTTTTCCTATGCTTTCAATGCAATTCCAGTCTGCCTCCTGAAATCGGTTTCCTGCAATTCTGCCCCGCTTTCAAGTCCTCTTGGCAGCCTTACTTCAGTATATTTTTGGACGATAGCTGTCATTTATAACTCTGCAGGTTTGTGAATTACAGTGCCCCTGAGCTCCTTTCTTCAACTCGCTTTCTTTTGAGCTGGCCGCAACACCGCAGGATGGCTTCAGGCCCTAATCTGGTTCCGGCACGGCACGCTGAGCCTTTGGTTAATTCCTCTTCCTGGTGGGAAATGAGAGTTAAATTTGCCCGTCCAGACACCTTCCAGCTAGTCTCTCATTGGTTCTCGCTATTCCTGTTCATCTTCCGCAGAAATTGCAAACTGGGCCAAACAGGAAGTTAAAGGGACTGACTCTCCAAGTCGGGAGGGTGTTAGTAAAGCGTCTGGAATGTTGCACCCGAGTACCAGGGTACGAAAACTGAGACATATTTGAACACGTCTCCCGATCACATGGTTGATCATACTCTAGGTTCCACATGCATGTTTTAGCTGAAGGAAGAATACCTTAAACCTGGGTAGTTGAAACCCGTGGAATGGGTACCATGCAATATGACTTCAAAGGGTCTTCATTTGCTCACCGAACCTCTCCAATCCTATCACTGCTGCGTTTATGCCCCTGTACACATGCTTGATTCTCTTTCGGAGACATAGCAATCCATAGGTTTTAAGATACTTACTAGTCAGGTACATTCTTAGGCATTTAATATGCGGTGTTGAGTCCATTTCGTTGAGCAAGGAGTAGCTCTTGTCTATTCCATATTTGGCTTAAGGAACTTTATCTGTGCTCATTTCAATCTCTGGTTTTATGCAGCACCCCAACTCACCTTTCCCCTTAAGCAAGCATAAGTTGGTTTTCTAAATTTGAGACCCTGTTCTGTTCTGTAATTCAGTTCCTGTGTAGCCAAGTTTACATTCCGTGTATTACTGATATCTTATGATGTTTCTTTTTCTGTGTGACTTATTTCAGTTAGAATCATCATACCTGAATCCACTCATTGTGCTGCTAAGGGCCTGATGACATAGATTTCATTGCTGAGTGATATTGCTTTGTAAGTAAATACCACAACTTCTTTATCCATTTTTCACTTTCTGCGATGTTGAACTTGTACTGTAAACGAGGTTCTTGTAAACAGAGGCGTCCCAAACTTTGGGGTGGCTGTGTCTTTTTGATTTTAATTTCCCTAAGCTATAGGACCATAAGTGGAAGTGCCCTAGGCTCTGTTGCTTTGTTTTTTAGATGTTTCAGGAAACACCATACACTTCTCCCGAGTGTCTGTTGGCAATTTACATCCCGCCCATCAGCATAACAAGGCTCCCAGTTCTCCATGGCCTGTCCTGCCTTTCTGGATTTTACACTTTTTTCAGATGGCCCTTTTGACCGGGGGGAAGTGAGACTTCATTGTAGTGCAGATTTCCTTTGCAAGCTTGCTTGGTTGGCCAAAAAGGGCGTATGCGTTTTTTCCTGAATATATTCAGGAAAAAACGCATACGCCCTTTTTGGCCAAGTGCATCATTGTGGACGTTCTGCCTCTTTTCCTATGCTTTCAATGCAATTCCAGTCTGCCTCCTGAAATCGGTTTCCTGCAATTCTGCCCCGCTTTCAAGTCCTCTTGGCAGCCTTACTTCAGTATATTTTTGGACGATAGCTGTCATTTATAACTCTGCAGGTTTGTGAATTACAGTGCCCCTGAGCTCCTTTCTTCAACTCGCTTTCTTTTGAGCTGGCCGCAACACCGCAGGATGGCTTCAGGCCCTAATCTGGTTCCGGCACGGCACGCTGAGCCTTTGGTTAATTCCTCTTCCTGGTGGGAAATGAGAGTTAAATTTGCCCGTCCAGACACCTTCCAGCTAGTCTCTCATTGGTTCTCGCTATTCCTGTTCATCTTCCGCAGAAATTGCAAACTGGGCCAAACAGGAGGTTAAAGGGACTGACTCTCCAAGTTGGGAGGGTGTTAGTAAAGCGTCTGGAATGTTGCACCCGAGTACCAGGGTACGAAAACTGAGACATATTTGAACACGTCTCCCGATCACATGGTTGATCATACTCTAGGTTCCACATGCATGTTTTAGCTGAAGGAAGAATACCTTAAACCTGGGTAGTTGAAACCCGTGGAATGGGTACCATGCAATATGACTTCAAAGGGTCTTCATTTGCTCACCGAACCTCTCCAATCCTATCACTGCTGCGTTTATGCCCCTGTACACATGCTTGATTCTCTTTCGGAGACATAGCAATCCATAGGTTTTAAGATACTTACTAGTCAGGTACATTCTTAGGCATTTAATATGCGGTGTTGAGTCCATTTCGTTGAGCAAGGAGTAGCTCTTGTCTATTCCATATTTGGCTTAAGGAACTTTATCTGTGCTCATTTCAATCTCTGGTTTTATGCAGCACCCCAACTCACCTTTCCCCTTAAGCAAGCATAAGTTGGTTTTCTAAATTTGAGACCCTGTTCTGTTCTGTAATTCAGTTCCTGTGTAGCCAAGTTTACATTCCGTGTATTACTGATATCTTATGATGTTTCTTTTTCTGTGTGACTTATTTCAGTTAGAATCATCATACCTGAATCCACTCATTGTGCTGCTAAGGGCCTGATGACATAGATTTCATTGCTGAGTGATATTGCTTTGTAAGTAAATACCACAACTTCTTTATCCATTTTTCACTTTCTGCGATGTTGAACTTGTACGGTAAACGAGGTTCTTGTAAACAGAGGCGTCCCAAACTTTGGGGTGGCTGTGTCTTTTTGATTTTAATTTCCCTAAGCTATAGGACCATAAGTGGAAGTGCCCTAGGCTCTGTTGCTTTGTTTTTTAGATGTTTCAGGAAACACCATACACTTCTCCCGAGTGTCTGTTGGCAATTTACATCCCGCCCATCAGCATAACAAGGCTCCCAGTTCTCCATGGCCTGTCCTGCCTTTCTGGATTTTACACTTTTTTCAGATGGCCCTTTTGACCGGGGGGAAGTGAGACTTCATTGTAGTGCAGATTTCCTTTGCAAGCTTGCTTGGTTGGCCAAAAAGGGCGTATGCGTTTTTTCCTGAATATATTCAGGAAAAAACGCATACGCCCTTTTTGGCCAAGTGCATCATTGTGGACGTTCTGCCTCTTTTCCTATGCTTTCAATGCAATTCCAGTCTACCTCCTGAAATCGGTTTCCTGCAATTCTGCCCCGCTTTCAAGTCCTCTTGGCAGCCTTACTTCAGTATATTTTTGGACGATAGCTGTCATTTATAACTCTGCAGGTTTGTGAATTACAGTGCCCCTGAGCTCCTTTCTTCAACTCGCTTTCTTTTGAGCTGGCCGCAACACCGCAGGATGGCTTCAGGCCCTAATCTGGTTCCGGCACGGCACGCTGAGCCTTTGGTTAATTCCTCTTCCTGGTGGGAAATGAGAGTTAAATTTGCCCGTCCAGACACCTCCAGCTAGTCTCTCATTGGTTCTCGCTATTCCTGTTCATCTTCCGCAGAAATTGCAAACTGGGCCAAACAGGAGGTTAAAGGGACTGACTCTCCAAGGCGGGAGGGTGTTAGTAAAGCGTCTGGAATGTTGCACCCGAGTACCAGGGTACGAAAACTGAGACATATTTGAACACGTCTCCCGATCACATGGTTGATCATACTCTAGGTTCCACATGCATGTTTTAGCTGAAGGAAGAATACCTTAAACCTGGGTAGTTGAAACCCGTGGAATGGGTACCATGCAATATGACTTCAAAGGGTCTTCATTTGCTCACCGAACCTCTCCAATCCTATCACTGCTGCGTTTATGCCCCTGTACACATGCTTGATTCTCTTTCGGAGACATAGCAATCCATAGGTTTTAAGATACTTACTAGTCAGGTACATTCTTAGGCATTTAATATGCGGTGTTGAGTCCATTTCGTTGAGCAAGGAGTAGCTCTTGTCTATTCCATATTTGGCTTAAGGAACTTTATCTGTGCTCATTTCAATCTCTGGTTTTATGCAGCACCCCAACTCACCTTTCCCCTTAAGCAAGCATAAGTTGGTTTTCTAAATTTGAGACCCTGTTCTGTTCTGTAATTCAGTTCCTGTGTAGCCAAGTTTACATTCCGTGTATTACTGATATCTTATGATGTTTCTTTTTCTGTGTGACTTATTTCAGTTAGAATCATCATACCTGAATCCACTCATTGTGCTGCTAAGGGCCTGATGACATAGATTTCATTGCTGAGTGATATTGCTTTGTAAGTAAATACCACAACTTCTTTATCCATTTTTCACTTTCTGCGATGTTGAACTTGTACTGTAAACGAGGTTCTTGTAAACAGAGGCGTCCCAATGTTTGGGGTGGCTGTGTCTTTTTGATTTTAATTTCCCTAAGCTATAGGACCATAAGTGGAAGTGCCCTAGGCTCTGTTGCTTTGTTTTTTAGATGTTTCAGGAAACACCATACACTTCTCCCGAGTGTCTGTTGGCAATTTACATCCCGCCCATCAGCATAACAAGGCTCCCAGTTCTCCATGGCCTGTCCTGCCTTTCTGGATTTTACACTTTTTTCAGATGGCCCTTTTGACCGGGGGGAAGTGAGACTTCATTGTAGTGTAGATTTCCTTTGCAAGCTTGCTTGGTTGGCCAAAAAGGGCGTATGCGTTTTTTCCTGAATATATTCAGGAAAAAACGCATACGCCCTTTTTGGCCAAGTGCATCATTGTGGACGTTCTGCCTCTTTTCCTATGCTTTCAATGCAATTCCAGTCTACCTCCTGAAATCGGTTTCCTGCAATTCTGCCCCGCTTTCAAGTCCTCTTGGCAGCCTTACTTCAGTATATTTTTGGACGATAGCTGTCATTTATAACTCTGCAGGTTTGTGAATTACAGTGCCCCTGAGCTCCTTTCTTCAACTCGCTTTCTTTTGAGCTGGCCGCAACACCGCAGGATGGCTTCAGGCCCTAATCTGGTTCCGGCACGGCACGCTGAGCCTTTGGTTAATTCCTCTTCCTGGTGGGAAATGAGAGTTAAATTTGCCCGTCCAGACACCTCCAGCTAGTCTCTCATTGGTTCTCGCTATTCCTGTTCATCTTCCGCAGAAATTGCAAACTGGGCCAAACAGGAGGTTAAAGGGACTGACTCTCCAAGTCGGGAGGGTGTTAGTAAAGCGTCTGGAATGTTGCACCCGAGTACCAGGGTACGAAAACTGAGACATATTTGAACACGTCTCCCGATCACATGGTTGATCATACTCTAGGTTCCACATGCATGTTTTAGCTGAAGGAAGAATACCTTAAACCTGGGTAGTTGAAACCCGTGGAATGGGTACCATGCAATATGACTTCAAAGGGTCTTCATTTGCTCACCGAACCTCTCCAATCCTATCACTGCTGCGTTTATGCCCCTGTACACATGCTTGATTCTCTTTCGGAGACATAGCAATCCATAGGTTTTAAGATACTTACTAGTCAGGTACATTCTTAGGCATTTAATATGCGGTGTTGAGTCCATTTCGTTGAGCAAGCAGTAGCTCTTGTCTATTCCATATTTGGCTTAAGGAACTTTATCTGTGCTCATTTCAATCTCTGGTTTTATGCAGCACCCCAACTCACCTTTCCCCTTAAGCAAGCATAAGTTGGTTTTCTAAATTTGAGACCCTGTTCTGTTCTGTAATTCAGTTCCTGTGTAGCCAAGTTTACATTCCGTGTATTACTGATATCTTATGATGTTTCTTTTTCTGTGTGACTTATTTCAGTTAGAATCATCATACCTGAATCCACTCATTGTGCTGCTAAGGGCCTGATGACATAGATTTCATTGCTGAGTGATATTGCTTTGTAAGTAAATACCACAACTTCTTTATCCATTTTTCACTTTCTGCGATGTTGAACTTGTACGGTAAACGAGGTTCTTGTAAACAGAGGCGTCCCAAACTTTGGGGTGGCTGTGTCTTTTTGATTTTAATTTCCCTAAGCTATAGGACCATAAGTGGAAGTGCCCTAGGCTCTGTTGCTTTGTTTTTTAGATGTTTCAGGAAACACCATACACTTCTCCCGAGTGTCTGTTGGCAATTTACATCCCGCCCATCAGCATAACAAGGCTCCCAGTTCTCCATGGCCTGTCCTGCCTTTCTGGATTTTACACTTTTTTCAGATGGCCCTTTTGACCGGGGGGAAGTGAGACTTCATTGTAGTGCAGATTTCCTTTGCAAGCTTGCTTGGTTGGCCAAAAAGGGCGTATGCGTTTTTTCCTGAATATATTCAGGAAAAAACGCATACGCCCTTTTTGGCCAAGTGCATCATTGTGGACGTTCTGCCTCTTTTCCTATGCTTTCAATGCAATTCCAGTCTGCCTCCTGAAATCGGTTTCCTGCAATTCTGCCCCGCTTTCAAGTCCTCTTGGCAGCCTTACTTCAGTATATTTTTGGACGATAGCTGTCATTTATAACTCTGCAGGTTTGTGAATTACAGTGCCCCTGAGCTCCTTTCTTCAACTCGCTTTCTTGTGACCTGGCCGCAACACCGCAGGATGGCTTCAGGCCCTAATCTGGTTCCGGCACGGCACGCTGAGCCTTTGGTTAATTCCTCTTCCTGGTGGGAAATGAGAGTTAAATTTGCCCGTCCAGACACCTTCCAGCTAGTCTCTCATTGGTTCTCGCTATTCCTGTTCATCTTCCGCAGAAATTGCAAACTGGGCCAAACAGGAGGTTAAAGGGACTGACTCTCCAAGTCGGGAGGGTGTTAGTAAAGCGTCTGGAATGTTGCACCCGAGTACCAGGGTACGAAAACTGAGACATATTTGAACACGTCTCCCGATCACATGGTTGATCATACTCTAGGTTCCACATGCATGTTTTAGCTGAAGGAAGAATACCTTAAACCTGGGTAGTTGAAACCCGTGGAATGGGTACCATGCAATATGACTTCAAAGGGTCTTCATTTGCTCACCGAACCTCTCCAATCCTATCACTGCTGCGTTTATGCCCCTGTACACATGCTTGATTCTCTTTCGGAGACATAGCAATCCATAGGTTTTAAGATACTTACTAGTCAGGTACATTCTTAGGCATTTAATATGCGGTGTTGAGTCCATTTCGTTGAGCAAGGAGTAGCTCTTGTCTATTCCATATTTGGCTTAAGGAACTTTATCTGTGCTCATTTCAATCTCTGGTTTTATGCAGCACCCCAACTCACCTTTCCCCTTAAGCAAGCATAAGTTGGTTTTCTAAATTTGAGACCCTGTTCTGTTCTGTAATTCAGTTCCTGTGTAGCCAAGTTTACATTCCGTGTATTACTGATATCTTATGATGGTTCTTTTTCTGTGTGACTTATTTCAGTTAGAATCATCATACCTGAATCCACTCATTGTGCTGCTAAGGGCCTGATGACATAGATTTCATTGCTGAGTGATATTGCTTTGTAAGTAAATACCACAACTTCTTTATCCATTTTTCACTTTCTGCGATGTTGAACTTGTACGGTAAACGAGGTTCTTGTAAACAGAGGCGTCCCAAACTTTGGGGTGGCTGTGTCTTTTTGATTTTAATTTCCCTAAGCTATAGGACCATAAGTGGAAGTGCCCTAGGCTCTGTTGCTTTGTTTTTTAGATGTTTCAGGAAACACCATACACTTCTCCCGAGTGTCTGTTGGCAATTTACATCCCGCCCATCAGCATAACAAGGCTCCCAGTTCTCCATGGCCTGTCCTGCCTTTCTGGATTTTACACTTTTTTCAGATGGCCCTTTTGACCGGGGGGAAGTGAGACTTCATTGTAGTGCAGATTTCCTTTGCAAGCTTGCTTGGTTGGCCAAAAAGGGCGTATGCGTTTTTTCCTGAATATATTCAGGAAAAAACGCATACGCCCTTTTTGGCCAAGTGCATCATTGTGGACGTTCTGCCTCTTTTCCTATGCTTTCAATGCAATTCCAGTCTGCCTCCTGAAATCGGTTTCCTGCAATTCTGCCCCGCTTTCAAGTCCTCTTGGCAGCCTTACTTCAGTATATTTTTGGACGATAGCTGTCATTTATAACTCTGCAGGTTTGTGAATTACAGTGCCCCTGAGCTCCTTTCTTCAACTCGCTTTCTTGTGACCTGGCCGCAACACCGCAGGATGGCTTCAGGCCCTAATCTGGTTCCGGCACGGCACGCTGAGCCTTTGGTTAATTCCTCTTCCTGGTGGGAAATGAGAGTTAAATTTGCCCGTCCAGACACCTTCCAGCTAGTCTCTCATTGGTTCTCGCTATTCCTGTTCATCTTCCGCAGAAATTGCAAACTGGGCCAAACAGGAGGTTAAAGGGACTGACTCTCCAAGTCGGGAGGGTGTTAGTAAAGCGTCTGGAATGTTGCACCCGAGTACCAGGGTACGAAAACTGAGACATATTTGAACACGTCTCCCGATCACATGGTTGATCATACTCTAGGTTCCACATGCATGTTTTAGCTGAAGGAAGAATACCTTAAACCTGGGTAGTTGAAACCCGTGGAATGGGTACCATGCAATATGACTTCAAAGGGTCTTCATTTGCTCACCGAACCTCTCCAATCCTATCACTGCTGCGTTTATGCCCCTGTACACATGCTTGATTCTCTTTCGGAGACATAGCAATCCATAGGTTTTAAGATACTTACTAGTCAGGTACATTCTTAGGCATTTAATATGCGGTGTTGAGTCCATTTCGTTGAGCAAGGAGTAGCTCTTGTCTATTCCATATTTGGCTTAAGGAACTTTATCTGTGCTCATTTCAATCTCTGGTTTTATGCAGCACCCCAACTCACCTTTCCCCTTAAGCAAGCATAAGTTGGTTTTCTAAATTTGAGACCCTGTTCTGTTCTGTAATTCAGTTCCTGTGTAGCCAAGTTTACATTCCGTGTATTACTGATATCTTATGATGGTTCTTTTTCTGTGTGACTTATTTCAGTTAGAATCATCATACCTGAATCCACTCATTGTGCTGCTAAGGGCCTGATGACATAGATTTCATTGCTGAGTGATATTGCTTTGTAAGTAAATACCACAACTTCTTTATCCATTTTTCACTTTCTGCGATGTTGAACTTGTACGGTAAACGAGGTTCTTGTAAACAGAGGCGTCCCAAACTTTGGGGTGTCTGTGTCTTTTTGATTTTAATTTCCCTAAGCTATAGGACCATAAGTGGAAGTGCCCTAGGCTCTGTCGCTTTGTTTTTTAGATGTTTCAGGAAACACCATACACTTCTCCCGAGTGTCTGTTGGCAATTTACATCCCGCCCATCAGCATAACAAGGCTCCCAGTTCTCCATGGCCTGTCCTGCCTTTCTGGATTTTACACTTTTTTCAGATGGCCCTTTTGACCGGGGGGAAGTGAGACTTCATTGTAGTGCAGATTTCCTTTGCAAGCTTGCTTGGTTGGCCAAAAAGGGCGTATGCGTTTTTTCCTGAATATATTCAGGAAAAAACGCATACGCCCTTTTTGGCCAAGTGCATCATTGTGGACGTTCTGCCTCTTTTCCTATGCTTTCAATGCAATTCCAGTCTGCCTCCTGAAATCGGTTTCCTGCAATTCTGCCCCGCTTTCAAGTCCTCTTGGCAGCCTTACTTCAGTATATTTTTGGACGATAGCTGTCATTTATAACTTTGCAGGTTTGTGAATTACAGTGCCCCTGAGCTCCTTTCTTCAACTCGCTTTCTTTTGAGCTGGCCGCAACACCGCAGGATGGCTTCAGGCCCTAATCTGGTTCCGGCACGGCACGCTGAGCCTTTGGTTAATTCCTCTTCCTGGTGGGAAATGAGAGTTAAATTTGCCCGTCCAGACACCTTCCAGCTAGTCTCTCATTGGTTCTCGCTATTCCTGTTCATCTTCCGCAGAAATTGCAAACTGGGCCAAACAGGAGGTTAAAGGGACTGACTCTCCAAGGCGGGAGGGTGTTAGTAAAGCGTCTGGAATGTTGCACCCGAGTACCAGGGTACGAAAACTGAGACATATTTGAACACGTCTCCCGATCACATGGTTGATCATACTCTAGGTTCCACATGCATGTTTTAGCTGAAGGAAGAATACCTTAAACCTGGGTAGTTGAAACCCGTGGAATGGGTACCATGCAATATGACTTCAAAGGGTCTTCATTTGCTCACCGAACCTCTCCAATCCTATCACTGCTGCGTTTATGCCCCTGTACACATGCTTGATTCTCTTTCGGAGACATAGCAATCCATAGGTTTTAAGATACTTACTAGTCAGGTACATTCTTAGGCATTTAATATGCGGTGTTGAGTCCATTTCGTTGAGCAAGGAGTAGCTCTTGTCTATTCCATATTTGGCTTAAGGAACTTTATCTGTGCTCATTTCAATCTCTGGTTTTATGCAGCACCCCAACTCACCTTTCCCCTTAAGCAAGCATAAGTTGGTTTTCTAAATTTGAGACCCTGTTCTGTTCTGTAATTCAGTTCCTGTGTAGCCAAGTTTACATTCCGTGTATTACTGATATCTTATGATGTTTCTTTTTCTGTGTGACTTATTTCAGTTAGAATCATCATACCTGAATCCACTCATTGTGCTGCTAAGGGCCTGATGACATAGATTTCATTGCTGAGTGATATTGCTTTGTAAGTAAATACCACAACTTCTTTATCCATTTTTCACTTTCTGCGATGTTGAACTTGTACGGTAAACGAGGTTCTTGTAAACAGAGGCGTCCCAAACTTTGGGGTGGCTGTGTCTTTTTGATTTTAATTTCCCTAAGCTATAGGACCATAAGTGGAAGTGCCCTAGGCTCTGTTGCTTTGTTTTTTAGATGTTTCAGGAAACACCATACACTTCTCCCGAGTGTCTGTTGGCAATTTACATCCCGCCCATCAGCATAACAAGGCTCCCAGTTCTCCATGGCCTGTCCTGCCTTTCTGGATTTTACACTTTTTTCAGATGGCCCTTTTGACCGGGGGGAAGTGAGACTTCATTGTAGTGCAGATTTCCTTTGCAAGCTTGCTTGGTTGGCCAAAAAGGGCGTATGCGTTTTTTCCTGAATATATTCAGGAAAAAACGCATACGCCCTTTTTGGCCAAGTGCATCATTGTGGACGTTCTGCCTCTTTTCCTATGCTTTCAATGCAATTCCAGTCTGCCTCCTGAAATCGGTTTCCTGCAATTCTGCCCCGCTTTCAAGTCCTCTTGGCAGCCTTACTTCAGTATATTTTTGGACGATAGCTGTCATTTATAACTCTGCAGGTTTGTGAATTACAGTGCCCCTGAGCTCCTTTCTTCAACTCGCTTTCTTTTGAGCTGGCCGCAACACCGCAGGATGGCTTCAGGCCCTAATCTGGTTCCGGCACGGCACGCTGAGCCTTTGGTTAATTCCTCTTCCTGGTGGGAAATGAGAGTTAAATTTGCCCGTCCAGACACCTCCAGCTAGTCTCTCATTGGTTCTCGCTATTCCTGTTCATCTTCCGCAGAAATTGCAAACTGGGCCAAACAGGAGGTTAAAGGGACTGACTCTCCAAGGCGGGAGGGTGTTAGTAAAGCGTCTGGAATGTTGCACCCGAGTACCAGGGTACGAAAACTGAGACATATTTGAACACGTCTCCCGATCACATGGTTGATCATACTCTAGGTTCCACATGCATGTTTTAGCTGAAGGAAGAATACCTTAAACCTGGGTAGTTGAAACCCGTGGAATGGGTACCATGCTATATGACTTCAAAGGGTCTTCATTTGCTCACCGAACCTCTCCAATCCTATCACTGCTGCGTTTATGCCCCTGTACACATGCTTGATTCTCTTTCGGAGACATAGCAATCCATAGGTTTTAAGATACTTACTAGTCAGGTACATTCTTAGGCATTTAATATGCGGTGTTGAGTCCATTTCGTTGAGCAAGGAGTAGCTCTTGTCTATTCCATATTTGGCTTAAGGAACTTTATCTGTGCTCATTTCAATCTCTGGTTTTATGCAGCACCCCAACTCACCTTTCCCCTTAAGCAAGCATAAGTTGGTTTTCTAAATTTGAGACCCTGTTCTGTTCTGTAATTCAGTTCCTGTGTAGCCAAGTTTACATTCCGTGTATTACTGATATCTTATGATGTTTCTTTTTCTGTGTGACTTATTTCAGTTAGAATCATCATACCTGAATCCACTCATTGTGCTGCTAAGGGCCTGATGACATAGATTTCATTGCTGAGTGATATTGCTTTGTAAGTAAATACCACAACTTCTTTATCCATTTTTCACTTTCTGCGATGTTGAACTTGTACTGTAAACGAGGTTCTTGTAAACAGAGGCGTCCCAAACTTTGGGGTGGCTGTGTCTTTTTGATTTTAATTTCCCTAAGCTATAGGACCATAAGTGGAAGTGCCCTAGGCTCTGTTGCTTTGTTTTTTAGATGTTTCAGGAAACACCATACACTTCTCCCGAGTGTCTGTTGGCAATTTACATCCCGCCCATCAGCATAACAAGGCTCCCAGTTCTCCATGGCCTGTCCTGCCTTTCTGGATTTTACACTTTTTTCAGATGGCGCTTTTGACCGGGGGGAAGTGAGACTTCATTGTAGTGCAGATTTCCTTTGCAAGCTTGCTTGGTTGGCCAAAAAGGGCGTATGCGTTTTTTCCTGAATATATTCAGGAAAAAACGCATACGCCCTTTTTGGCCAAGTGCATCATTGTGGACGTTCTGCCTCTTTTCCTATGCTTTCAATGCAATTCCAGTCTACCTCCTGAAATCGGTTTCCTGCAATTCTGCCCCGCTTTCAAGTCCTCTTGGCAGCCTTACTTCAGTATATTTTTGGACGATAGCTGTCATTTATAACTCTGCAGGTTTGTGAATTACAGTGCCCCTGAGCTCCTTTCTTCAACTCGCTTTCTTTTGAGCTGGCCGCAACACCGCAGGATGGCTTCAGGCCCTAATCTGGTTCCGGCACGGCACGCTGAGCCTTTGGTTAATTCCTCTTCCTGGTGGGAAATGAGAGTTAAATTTGCCCGTCCAGACACCTCCAGCTAGTCTCTCATTGGTTCTCGCTATTCCTGTTCATCTTCCGCAGAAATTGCAAACTGGGCCAAACAGGAGGTTAAAGGGACTGACTCTCCAAGTCGGGAGGGTGTTAGTAAAGCGTCTGGAATGTTGCACCCGAGTACCAGGGTACGAAAACTGAGACATATTTGAACACGTCTCCCGATCACATGGTTGATCATACTCTAGGTTCCACATGCATGTTTTAGCTGAAGGAAGAATACCTTAAACCTGGGTAGTTGAAACCCGTGGAATGGGTACCATGCAATATGACTTCAAAGGGTCTTCATTTGCTCACCGAACCTCTCCAATCCTATCACTGCTGCGTTTATGCCCCTGTACACATGCTTGATTCTCTTTCGGAGACATAGCAATCCATAGGTTTTAAGATACTTACTAGTCAGGTACATTCTTAGGCATTTAATATGCGGTGTTGAGTCCATTTCGTTGAGCAAGGAGTAGCTCTTGTCTATTCCATATTTGGCTTAAGGAACTTTATCTGTGCTCATTTCAATCTCTGGTTTTATGCAGCACCCCAACTCACCTTTCCCCTTAAGCAAGCATAAGTTGGTTTTCTAAATTTGAGACCCTGTTCTGTTCTGTAATTCAGTTCCTGTGTAGCCAAGTTTACATTCCGTGTATTACTGATATCTTATGATGGTTCTTTTTCTGTGTGACTTATTTCAGTTAGAATCATCATACCTGAATCCACTCATTGTGCTGCTAAGGGCCTGATGACATAGATTTCATTGCTGAGTGATATTGCTTTGTAAGTAAATACCACAACTTCTTTATCCATTTTTCACTTTCTGCGATGTTGAACTTGTACTGTAAACGAGGTTCTTGTAAACAGAGGCGTCCCAAACTTTGGGGTGGCTGTGTCTTTTTGATTTTAATTTCCCTAAGCTATAGGACCATAAGTGGAAGTGCCCTAGGCTCTGTTGCTTTGTTTTTTAGATGTTTCAGGAAACACCATACACTTCTCCCGAGTGTCTGTTGGCAATTTACATCCCGCCCATCAGCATAACAAGGCTCCCAGTTCTCCATGGCCTGTCCTGCCTTTCTGGATTTTACACTTTTTTCAGATGGCCCTTTTGACCGGGGGGAAGTGAGACTTCATTGTAGTGCAGATTTCCTTTGCAAGCTTGCTTGGTTGGCCAAAAAGGGCGTATGCGTTTTTTCCTGAATATATTCAGGAAAAAACGCATACGCCCTTTTTGGCCAAGTGCATCATTGTGGACGTTCTGCCTCTTTTCCTATGCTTTCAATGCAATTCCAGTCTACCTCCTGAAATCGGTTTCCTGCAATTCTGCCCCGCTTTCAAGTCCTCTTGGCAGCCTTACTTCAGTATATTTTTGGACGATAGCTGTCATTTATAACTCTGCAGGTTTGTGAATTACAGTGCCCCTGAGCTCCTTTCTTCAACTCGCTTTCTTTTGAGCTGGCCGCAACACCGCAGGATGGCTTCAGGCCCTAATCTGGTTCCGGCACGGCACGCTGAGCCTTTGGTTAATTCCTCTTCCTGGTGGGAAATGAGAGTTAAATTTGCCCGTCCAGACACCTCCAGCTAGTCTCTCATTGGTTCTCGCTATTCCTGTTCATCTTCCGCAGAAATTGCAAACTGGGCCAAACAGGAGGTTAAAAGGACTGACTCTCCAAGTCGGGAGGGTGTTAGTAAAGCGTCTGGAATGTTGCACCCGAGTACCAGGGTACGAAAACTGAGACATATTTGAACACGTCTCCCGATCACATGGTTGATCATACTCTAGGTTCCACATGCATGTTTTAGCTGAAGGAAGAATACCTTAAACCTGGGTAGTTGAAACCCGTGGAATGGGTACCATGCAATATGACTTCAAAGGGTCTTCATTTGCTCACCGAACCTCTCCAATCCTATCACTGCTGCGTTTATGCCCCTGTACACATGCTTGATTCTCTTTCGGAGACATAGCAATCCATAGGTTTTAAGATACTTACTAGTCAGGTACATTCTTAGGCATTTAATATGCGGTGTTGAGTCCATTTCGTTGAGCAAGGAGTAGCTCTTGTCTATTCCATATTTGGCTTAAGGAACTTTATCTGTGTTCATTTCAATCTCTGGTTTTATGCAGCACCCCAACTCACCTTTCCCCTTAAGCAAGCATAAGTTGGTTTTCTAAATTTGAGACCCTGTTCTGTTCTGTAATTCAGTTCCTGTGTAGCCAAGTTTACATTCCGTGTATTACTGATATCTTATGATGTTTCTTTTTCTGTGTGACTTATTTCAGTTAGAATCATCATACCTGAATCCACTCATTGTGCTGCTAAGGGCCTGATGACATAGATTTCATTGCTGAGTGATATTGCTTTGTAAGTAAATACCACAACTTCTTTATCCATTTTTCACTTTCTGCGATGTTGAACTTGTACTGTAAACGAGGTTCTTGTAAACAGAGGCGTCCCAAACTTTGGGGTGGCTGTGTCTTTTTGATTTTAATTTCCCTAAGCTATAGGACCATAAGTGGAAGTGCCCTAGGCTCTGTTGCTTTGTTTTTTAGATGTTTCAGGAAACACCATACACTTCTCCCGAGTGTCTGTTGGCAATTTACATCCCGCCCATCAGCATAACAAGGCTCCCAGTTCTCCATGGCCTGTCCTGCCTTTCTGGATTTTACACTTTTTTCAGATGGCCCTTTTGACCGGGAGGGAAGTGAGACTTCATTGTAGTGCAGATTTCCTTTGCAAGCTTGCTTGGTTGGCCAAAAAGGGCGTATGCGTTTTTTCCTGAATATATTCAGGAAAAAACGCATACGCCCTTTTTGGCCAAGTGCATCATTGTGGACGTTCTGCCTCTTTTCCTATGCTTTCAATGCAATTCCAGTCTGCCTCCTGAAATCGGTTTCCTGCAATTCTGCCCCGCTTTCAAGTCCTCTTGGCAGCCTTACTTCAGTATATTTTTGGACGATAGCTGTCATTTATAACTCTGCAGGTTTGTGAATTACAGTGCCCCTGAGCTCCTTTCTTCAACTCGCTTTCTTTTGAGCTGGCCGCAACACCGCAGGATGGCTTCAGGCCCTAATCTGGTTCCGGCACGGCACGCTGAGCCTTTGGTTAATTCCTCTTCCTGGTGGGAAATGAGAGTTAAATTTGCCCGTCCAGACACCTCCAGCTAGTCTCTCATTGGTTCTCGCTATTCCTGTTCATCTTCCGCAGAAATTGCAAACTGGGCCAAACAGGAGGTTAAAGGGACTGACTCTCCAAGTCGGGAGGGTGTTAGTAAAGCGTCTGGAATGTTGCACCCGAGTACCAGGGTACGAAAACTGAGACATATTTGAACACGTCTCCCGATCACATGGTTGATCATACTCTAGGTTCCACATGCATGTTTTAGCTGAAGGAAGAATACCTTAAACCTGGGTAGTTGAAACCCGTGGAATGGGTACCATGCAATATGACTTCAAAGGGTCTTCATTTGCTCACCGAACCTCTCCAATCCTATCACTGCTGCGTTTATGCCCCTGTACACATGCTTGATTCTCTTTCGGAGACATAGCAATCCATAGGTTTTAAGATACTTACTAGTCAGGTACATTCTTAGGCATTTAATATGCGGTGTTGAGTCCATTTCGTTGAGCAAGGAGTAGCTCTTGTCTATTCCATATTTGGCTTAAGGAACTTTATCTGTGCTCATTTCAATCTCTGGTTTTATGCAGCACCCCAACTCACCTTTCCCCTTAAGCAAGCATAAGTTGGTTTTCTAAATTTGAGACCCTGTTCTGTTCTGTAATTCAGTTCCTGTGTAGCCAAGTTTACATTCCGTGTATTACTGATATCTTATGATGTTTCTTTTTCTGTGTGACTTATTTCAGTTAGAATCATCATACCTGAATCCACTCATTGTGCTGCTAAGGGCCTGATGACATAGATTTCATTGCTGAGTGATATTGCTTTGTAAGTAAATACCACAACTTCTTTATCCATTTTTCACTTTCTGCAATGTTGAACTTGTACTGTAAACGAGGTTCTTGTAAACAGAGGCGTCCCAAACTTTGGGGTGGCTGTGTCTTTTTGATTTTAATTTCCCTAAGCTATAGGACCATAAGTGGAAGTGCCCTAGGCTCTGTTGCTTTGTTTTTTAGATGTTTCAGGAAACACCATACACTTCTCCCGAGTGTCTGTTGGCAATTTACATCCCGCCCATCAGCATAACAAGGCTCCCAGTTCTCCATGGCCTGTCCTGCCTTTCTGGATTTTACACTTTTTTCAGATGGCCCTTTTGACCGGGGGGAAGTGAGACTTCATTGTAGTGCAGATTTCCTTTGCAAGCTTGCTTGGTTGGCCAAAAAGGGCGTATGCGTTTTTTCCTGAATATATTCAGGAAAAAACGCATACGCCCTTTTTGGCCAAGTGCATCATTGTGGACGTTCTGCCTCTTTTCCTATGCTTTCAATGCAATTCCAGTCTACCTCCTGAAATCGGTTTCCTGCAATTCTGCCCCGCTTTCAAGTCCTCTTGGCAGCCTTACTTCAGTATATTTTTGGACGATAGCTGTCATTTATAACTCTGCAGGTTTGTGAATTACAGTGCCCCTGAGCTCCTTTCTTCAACTCGCTTTCTTTTGAGCTGGCCGCAACACCGCAGGATGGCTTCAGGCCCTAATCTGGTTCCGGCACGGCACGCTGAGCCTTTGGTTAATTCCTCTTCCTGGTGGGAAATGAGAGTTAAATTTGCCCGTCCAGACACCTCCAGCTAGTCTCTCATTGGTTCTCGCTATTCCTGTTCATCTTCCGCAGAAATTGCAAACTGGGCCAAACAGGAGGTTAAAGGGACTGACTCTCCAAGTCGGGAGGGTGTTAGTAAAGCGTCTGGAATGTTGCACCCGAGTACCAGGGTACGAAAACTGAGACATATTTGAACACGTCTCCCGATCACATGGTTGATCATACTCTAGGTTCCACATGCATGTTTTAGCTGAAGGAAGAATACCTTAAACCTGGGTAGTTGAAACCCGTGGAATGGGTACCATGCGATATGACTTCATAGGGTCTTCATTTGCTCACCGAACCTCTCCAATCCTATCACTGCTGCGTTTATGCCCCTGTACACATGCTTGATTCTCTTTCGGAGACATAGCAATCCATAGGTTTTAAGATACTTACTAGTCAGGTACATTCTTAGGCATTTAATATGCGGTGTTGAGTCCATTTCGTTGAGCAAGGAGTAGCTCTTGTCTATTCCATATTTGGCTTAAGGAACTTTATCTGTGCTCATTTCAATCTCTGGTTTTATGCAGCACCCCAACTCACCTTTCCCCTTAAGCAAGCATAAGTTGGTTTTCTAAATTTGAGACCCTGTTCTGTTCTGTAATTCAGTTCCTGTGTAGCCAAGTTTACATTCCGTGTATTACTGATATCTTATGATGTTTCTTTTTCTGTGTGACTTATTTCAGTTAGAATCATCATACCTGAATCCACTCATTGTGCTGCTAAGGGCCTGATGACATAGATTTCATTGCTGAGTGATATTGCTTTGTAAGTAAATACCACAACTTCTTTATCCATTTTTCACTTTCTGCGATGTTGAACTTGTACTGTAAACGAGGTTCTTGTAAACAGAGGCGTCCCAAACTTTGGGGTGGCTGTGTCTTTTTGATTTTAATTTCCCTAAGCTATAGGACCATAAGTGGAAGTGCCCTAGGCTCTGTTGCTTTGTTTTTTAGATGTTTCAGGAAACACCATACACTTCTCCCGAGTGTCTGTTGGCAATTTACATCCCGCCCATCAGCATAACAAGGCTCCCAGTTCTCCATGGCCTGTCCTGCCTTTCTGGATTTTACACTTTTTTCAGATGGCCCTTTTGACCGGGGGGAAGTGAGACTTCATTGTAGTGCAGATTTCCTTTGCAAGCTTGCTTGGTTGGCCAAAAAGGGCGTATGCGTTTTTTCCTGAATATATTCAGGAAAAAACGCATACGCCCTTTTTGGCCAAGTGCATCATTGTGGACGTTCTGCCTCTTTTCCTATGCTTTCAATGCAATTCCAGTCTACCTCCTGAAATCGGTTTCCTGCAATTCTGCCCCGCTTTCAAGTCCTCTTGGCAGCCTTACTTCAGTATATTTTTGGACGATAGCTGTCATTTATAACTCTGCAGGTTTGTGAATTACAGTGCCCCTGAGCTCCTTTCTTCAACTCGCTTTCTTTTGAGCTGGCCGCAACACCGCAGGATGGCTTCAGGCCCTAATCTGGTTCCGGCACGGCACGCTGAGCCTTTGGTTAATTCCTCTTCCTGGTGGGAAATGAGAGTTAAATTTGCCCGTCCAGACACCTCCAGCTAGTCTCTCATTGGTTCTCGCTATTCCTGTTCATCTTCCGCAGAAATTGCAAACTGGGCCAAACAGGAGGTTAAAGGGACTGACTCTCCAAGTCGGGAGGGTGTTAGTAAAGCGTCTGGAATGTTGCACCCGAGTACCAGGGTACGAAAACTGAGACATATTTGAACACGTCTCCCGATCACATGGTTGATCATACTCTAGGTTCCACATGCATGTTTTAGCTGAAGGAAGAATACCTTAAACCTGGGTAGTTGAAACCCGTGGAATGGGTACCATGCGATATGACTTCAAAGGGTCTTCATTTGCTCACCGAACCTCTCCAATCCTATCACTGCTGCGTTTATGCCCCTGTACACATGCTTGATTCTCTTTCGGAGACATAGCAATCCATAGGTTTTAAGATACTTACTAGTCAGGTACATTCTTAGGCATTTAATATGCGGTGTTGAGTCCATTTCGTTGAGCAAGGAGTAGCTCTTGTCTATTCCATATTTGGCTTAAGGAACTTTATCTGTGCTCATTTCAATCTCTGGTTTTATGCAGCACCCCAACTCACCTTTCCCCTTAAGCAAGCATAAGTTGGTTTTCTAAATTTGAGACCCTGTTCTGTTCTGTAATTCAGTTCCTGTGTAGCCAAGTTTACATTCCGTGTATTACTGATATCTTATGATGTTTCTTTTTCTGTGTGACTTATTTCAGTTAGAATCATCATACCTGAATCCACTCATTGTGCTGCTAAGGGCCTGATGACATAGATTTCATTGCTGAGTGATATTGCTTTGTAAGTAAATACCACAACTTCTTTATCCATTTTTCACTTTCTGCGATGTTGAACTTGTACTGTAAACGAGGTTCTTGTAAACAGAGGCGTCCCAAACTTTGGGGTGGCTGTGTCTTTTTGATTTTAATTTCCCTAAGCTATAGGACCATAAGTGGAAGTGCCCTAGGCTCTGTTGCTTTGTTTTTTAGATGTTTCAGGAAACACCATACACTTCTCCCGAGTGTCTGTTGGCAATTTACATCCCGCCCATCAGCATAACAAGGCTCCCAGTTCTCCATGGCCTGTCCTGCCTTTCTGGATTTTACACTTTTTTCAGATGGCCCTTTTGACCGGGGGGAAGTGAGACTTCATTGTAGTGCAGATTTCCTTTGCAAGCTTGCTTGGTTGGCCAAAAAGGGCGTATGCGTTTTTTCCTGAATATATTCAGGAAAAAACGCATACGCCCTTTTTGGCCAAGTGCATCATTGTGGACGTTCTGCCTCTTTTCCTATGCTTTCAATGCAATTCCAGTCTACCTCCTGAAATCGGTTTCCTGCAATTCTGCCCCGCTTTCAAGTCCTCTTGGCAGCCTTACTTCAGTATATTTTTGGACGATAGCTGTCATTTATAACTCTGCAGGTTTGTGAATTACAGTGCCCCTGAGCTCCTTTCTTCAACTCGCTTTCTTTTGAGCTGGCCGCAACACCGCAGGATGGCTTCAGGCCCTAATCTGGTTCCGGCACGGCACGCTGAGCCTTTGGTTAATTCCTCTTCCTGGTGGGAAATGAGAGTTAAATTTGCCCGTCCAGACACCTTCCAGCTAGTCTCTCATTGGTTCTCGCTATTCCTGTTCATCTTCCGCAGAAATTGCAAACTGGGCCAAACAGGAGGTTAAAGGGACTGACTCTCCAAGTCGGGAGGGTGTTAGTAAAGCGTCTGGAATGTTGCACCCGAGTACCAGGGTACGAAAACTGAGACATATTTGAACACGTCTCCCGATCACATGGTTGATCATACTCTAGGTTCCACATGCATGTTTTAGCTGAAGGAAGAATACCTTAAACCTGGGTAGTTGAAACCCGTGGAATGGGTACCATGCAATATGACTTCAAAGGGTCTTCATTTGCTCACCGAACCTCTCCAATCCTATCACTGCTGCGTTTATGCCCCTGTACACATGCTTGATTCTCTTTCGGAGACATAGCAATCCATAGGTTTTAAGATACTTACTAGTCAGGTACATTCTTAGGCATTTAATATGCGGTGTTGAGTCCATTTCGTTGAGCAAGGAGTAGCTCTTGTCTATTCCATATTTGGCTTAAGGAACTTTATCTGTGCTCATTTCAATCTCTGGTTTTATGCAGCACCCCAACTCACCTTTCCCCTTAAGCAAGCATAAGTTGGTTTTCTAAATTTGAGACCCTGTTCTGTTCTGTAATTCAGTTCCTGTGTAGCCAAGTTTACATTCCGTGTATTACTGATATCTTATGATGGTTCTTTTTCTGTGTGACTTATTTCAGTTAGAATCATCATACCTGAATCCACTCATTGTGCTGCTAAGGGCCTGATGACATAGATTTCATTGCTGAGTGATATTGCTTTGTAAGTAAATACCACAACTTCTTTATCCATTTTTCACTTTCTGCGATGTTGAACTTGTACTGTAAACGAGGTTCTTGTAAACAGAGGCATCCCAAACTTTGGGGTGGCTGTGTCTTTTTGATTTTAATTTCCCTAAGCTATAGGACCATAAGTGGAAGTGCCCTAGGCTCTGTTGCTTTGTTTTTTAGATGTTTCAGGAAACACCATACACTTCTCCCGAGTGTCTGTTGGCAATTTACATCCCGCCCATCAGCATAACAAGGCTCCCAGTTCTCCATGGCCTGTCCTGCCTTTCTGGATTTTACACTTTTTTCAGATGGCCCTTTTGACCGGGGGGAAGTGAGACTTCATTGTAGTGCAGATTTCCTTTGCAAGCTTGCTTGGTTGGCCAAAAAGGGCGTATGCGTTTTTTCCTGAATATATTCAGGAAAAAACGCATACGCCCTTTTTGGCCAAGTGCATCATTGTGGACGTTCTGCCTCTTTTCCTATGCTTTCAATGCAATTCCAGTCTACCTCCTGAAATCGGTTTCCTGCAATTCTGCCCCGCTTTCAAGTCCTCTTGGCAGCCTTACTTCAGTATATTTTTGGACGATAGCTGTCATTTATAACTCTGCAGGTTTGTGAATTACAGTGCCCCTGAGCTCCTTTCTTCAACTCGCTTTCTTTTGAGCTGGCCGCAACACCGCAGGATGGCTTCAGGCCCTAATCTGGTTCCGGCACGGCACGCTGAGCCTTTGGTTAATTCCTCTTCCTGGTGGGAAATGAGAGTTAAATTTGCCCGTCCAGACACCTCCAGCTAGTCTCTCATTGGTTCTCGCTATTCCTGTTCATCTTCCGCAGAAATTGCAAACTGGGCCAAACAGGAGGTTAAAGGGACTGACTCTCCAAGTCGGGAGGGTGTTAGTAAAGCGTCTGGAATGTTGCACCCGAGTACCAGGGTACGAAAACTGAGACATATTTGAACACGTCTCCCGATCACATGGTTGATCATACTCTAGGTTCCACATGCATGTTTTAGCTGAAGGAAGAATACCTTAAACCTGGGTAGTTGAAACCCGTGGAATGGGTACCATGCAATATGACTTCAAAGGGTCTTCATTTGCTCACCGAACCTCTCCAATCCTATCACTGCTGCGTTTATGCCCCTGTACACATGCTTGATTCTCTTTCGGAGACATAGCAATCCATAGGTTTTAAGATACTTACTAGTCAGGTACATTCTTAGGCATTTAATATGCGGTGTTGAGTCCATTTCGTTGAGCAAGGAGTAGCTCTTGTCTATTCCATATTTGGCTTAAGGAACTGTATCTGTGCTCATTTCAATCTCTGGTTTTATGCAGCACCCCAACTCACCTTTCCCCTTAAGCAAGCATAAGTTGGTTTTCTAAATTTGAGACCCTGTTCTGTTCTGTAATTCAGTTCCTGTGTAGCCAAGTTTACATTCCGTGTATTACTGATATCTTATGATGGTTCTTTTTCTGTGTGACTTATTTCAGTTAGAATCATCATACCTGAATCCACTCATTGTGCTGCTAAGGGCCTGATGACATAGATTTCATTGCTGAGTGATATTGCTTTGTAAGTAAATACCACAACTTCTTTATCCATTTTTCACTTTCTGCGATGTTGAACTTGTACGGTAAACGAGGTTCTTGTAAACAGAGGCGTCCCAAACTTTGGGGTGGCTGTGTCTTTTTGATTTTAATTTCCCTAAGCTATAGGACCATAAGTGGAAGTGCCCTAGGCTCTGTTGCTTTGTTTTTTAGATGTTTCAGGAAACACCATACACTTCTCCCGAGTGTCTGTTGGCAATTTACATCCCGCCCATCAGCATAACAAGGCTCCCAGTTCTCCATGGCCTGTCCTGCCTTTCTGGATTTTACACTTTTTTCAGATGGCCCTTTTGACCGGGGGGAAGTGAGACTTCATTGTAGTGCAGATTTCCTTTGCAAGCTTGCTTGGTTGGCCAAAAAGGGCGTATGCGTTTTTTCCTGAATATATTCAGGAAAAAACGCATACGCCCTTTTTGGCCAAGTGCATCATTGTGGACGTTCTGCCTCTTTTCCTATGCTTTCAATGCAATTCCAGTCTGCCTCCTGAAATCGGTTTCCTGCAATTCTGCCCCGCTTTCAAGTCCTCTTGGCAGCCTTACTTCAGTATATTTTTGGACGATAGCTGTCATTTATAACTCTGCAGGTTTGTGAATTACAGTGCCCCTGAGCTCCTTTCTTCAACTCGCTTTCTTTTGAGCTGGCCGCAACACCGCAGGATGGCTTCAGGCCCTAATCTGGTTCCGGCACGGCACGCTGAGCCTTTGGTTAATTCCTCTTCCTGGTGGGAAATGAGAGTTAAATTTGCCCGTCCAGACACCTTCCAGCTAGTCTCTCATTGGTTCTCGCTATTCCTGTTCATCTTCCGCAGAAATTGCAAACTGGGCCAAACAGGAGGTTAAAGGGACTGACTCTCCAAGTCGGGAGGGTGTTAGTAAAGCGTCTGGAATGTTGCACCCGAGTACCAGGGTACGAAAACTGAGACATATTTGAACACGTCTCCCGATCACATGGTTGATCATACTCTAGGTTCCACATGCATGTTTTAGCTGAAGGAAGAATACCTTAAACCTGGGTAGTTGAAACCCGTGGAATGGGTACCATGCAATATGACTTCAAAGGGTCTTCATTTGCTCACCGAACCTCTCCAATCCTATCACTGCTGCGTTTATGCCCCTGTACACATGCTTGATTCTCTTTCGGAGACATAGCAATCCATAGGTTTTAAGATACTTACTAGTCAGGTACATTCTTAGGCATTTAATATGCGGTGTTGAGTCCATTTCGTTGAGCAAGGAGTAGCTCTTGTCTATTCCATATTTGGCTTAAGGAACTTTATCTGTGCTCATTTCAATCTCTGGTTTTATGCAGCACCCCAACTCACCTTTCCCCTTAAGCAAGCATAAGTTGGTTTTCTAAATTTGAGACCCTGTTCTGTTCTGTAATTCAGTTCCTGTGTAGCCAAGTTTACATTCCGTGTATTACTGATATCTTATGATGTTTCTTTTTCTGTGTGACTTATTTCAGTTAGAATCATCATACCTGAATCCACTCATTGTGCTGCTAAGGGCCTGATGACATAGATTTCATTGCTGAGTGATATTGCTTTGTAAGTAAATACCACAACTTCTTTATCCATTTTTCACTTTCTGCGATGTTGAACTTGTACTGTAAACGAGGTTCTTGTAAACAGAGGCGTCCCAAACTTTGGGGTGGCTGTGTCTTTTTGATTTTAATTTCCCTAAGCTATAGGACCATAAGTGGAAGTGCCCTAGGCTCTGTTGCTTTGTTTTTTAGATGTTTCAGGAAACACCATACACTTCTCCCGAGTGTCTGTTGGCAATTTACATCCCGCCCATCAGCATAACAAGGCTCCCAGTTCTCCATGGCCTGTCCTGCCTTTCTGGATTTTACACTTTTTTCAGATGGCCCTTTTGACCGGGGGGAAGTGAGACTTCATTGTAGTGCAGATTTCCTTTGCAAGCTTGCTTGGTTGGCCAAAAAGGGCGTATGCGTTTTTTCCTGAATATATTCAGGAAAAAACGCATACGCCCTTTTTGGCCAAGTGCATCATTGTGGACGTTCTGCCTCTTTTCCTATGCTTTCAATGCAATTCCAGTCTACCTCCTGAAATCGGTTTCCTGCAATTCTGCCCCGCTTTCAAGTCCTCTTGGCAGCCTTACTTCAGTATATTTTTGGACGATAGCTGTCATTTATAACTCTGCAGGTTTGTGAATTACAGTGCCCCTGAGCTCCTTTCTTCAACTCGCTTTCTTTTGAGCTGGCCGCAACACCGCAGGATGGCTTCAGGCCCTAATCTGGTTCCGGCACGGCACGCTGAGCCTTTGGTTAATTCCTCTTCCTGGTGGGAAATGAGAGTTAAATTTGCCCGTCCAGACACCTCCAGCTAGTCTCTCATTGGTTCTCGCTATTCCTGTTCATCTTCCGCAGAAATTGCAAACTGGGCCAAACAGGAGGTTAAAGGGACTGACTCTCCAAGTCGGGAGGGTGTTAGTAAAGCGTCTGGAATGTTGCACCCGAGTACCAGGGTACGAAAACTGAGACATATTTGAACACGTCTCCCGATCACATGGTTGATCATACTCTAGGTTCCACATGCATGTTTTAGCTGAAGGAAGAATACCTTAAACCTGGGTAGTTGAAACCCGTGGAATGGGTACCATGCAATATGACTTCAAAGGGTCTTCATTTGCTCACCGAACCTCTCCAATCCTATCACTGCTGCGTTTATGCCCCTGTACACATGCTTGATTCTCTTTCGGAGACATAGCAATCCATAGGTTTTAAGATACTTACTAGTCAGGTACATTCTTAGGCATTTAATATGCGGTGTTGAGTCCATTTCGTTGAGCAAGGAGTAGCTCTTGTCTATTCCATATTTGGCTTAAGGAACTTTATCTGTGCTCATTTCAATCTCTGGTTTTATGCAGCACCCCAACTCACCTTTCCCCTTAAGCAAGCATAAGTTGGTTTTCTAAATTTGAGACCCTGTTCTGTTCTGTAATTCAGTTCCTGTGTAGCCAAGTTTACATTCCGTGTATTACTGATATCTTATGATGGTTCTTTTTCTGTGTGACTTATTTCAGTTAGAATCATCATACCTGAATCCACTCATTGTGCTGCTAAGGGCCTGATGACATAGATTTCATTGCTGAGTGATATTGCTTTGTAAGTAAATACCACAACTTCTTTATCCATTTTTCACTTTCTGCGATGTTGAACTTGTACGGTAAACGAGGTTCTTGTAAACAGAGGCGTCCCAAACTTTGGGGTGGCTGTGTCTTTTTGATTTTAATTTCCCTAAGCTATAGGACCATAAGTGGAAGTGCCCTAGGCTCTGTTGCTTTGTTTTTTAGATGTTTCAGGAAACACCATACACTTCTCCCGAGTGTCTGTTGGCAATTTACATCCCGCCCATCAGCATAACAAGGCTCCCAGTTCTCCATGGCCTGTCCTGCCTTTCTGGATTTTACACTTTTTTCAGATGGCCCTTTTGACCGGGGGGAAGTGAGACTTCATTGTAGTGCAGATTTCCTTTGCAAGCTTGCTTGGTTGGCCAAAAAGGGCGTATGCGTTTTTTCCTGAATATATTCAGGAAAAAACGCATACGCCCTTTTTGGCCAAGTGCATCATTGTGGACGTTCTGCCTCTTTTCCTATGCTTTCAATGCAATTCCAGTCTGCCTCCTGAAATCGGTTTCCTGCAATTCTGCCCCGCTTTCAAGTCCTCTTGGCAGCCTTACTTCAGTATATTTTTGGACGATAGCTGTCATTTATAACTCTGCAGGTTTGTGAATTACAGTGCCCCTGAGCTCCTTTCTTCAACTCGCTTTCTTTTGAGCTGGCCGCAACACCGCAGGATGGCTTCAGGCCCTAATCTGGTTCCGGCACGGCATGCTGAGCCTTTGGTTAATTCCTCTTCCTGGTGGGAAATGAGAGTTAAATTTGCCCGTCCAGACACCTTCCAGCTAGTCTCTCATTGGTTCTCGCTATTCCTGTTCATCTTCCGCAGAAATTGCAAACTGGGCCAAACAGGAGGTTAAAGGGACTGACTCTCCAAGTCGGGAGGGTGTTAGTAAAGCGTCTGGAATGTTGCACCCGAGTACCAGGGTACGAAAACTGAGACATATTTGAACACGTCTCCCGATCACATGGTTGATCATACTCTAGGTTCCACATGCATGTTTTAGCTGAAGGAAGAATACCTTAAACCTGGGTAGTTGAAACCCGTGGAATGGGTACCATGCAATATGACTTCAAAGGGTCTTCATTTGCTCACCGAACCTCTCCAATCCTATCACTGCTGCGTTTATGCCCCTGTACACATGCTTGATTCTCTTTCGGAGACATAGCAATCCATAGGTTTTAAGATACTTACTAGTCAGGTACATTCTTAGGCATTTAATATGCGGTGTTGAGTCCATTTCGTTGAGCAAGGAGTAGCTCTTGTCTATTCCATATTTGGCTTAAGGAACTTTATCTGTGCTCATTTCAATCTCTGGTTTTATGCAGCACCCCAACTCATTTTTACCCTTAAGCAAGCATAAGTTGGTTTTCTAAATTTGAGACCCTGTTCTGTTCTGTAATTCAGTTCCTGTGTAGCCAAGTTTACATTCCGTGTATTACTGATATCTTATGATGTTTCTTTTTCTGTGTGACTTATTTCAGTTAGAATCATCAAACCTGAATCCACTCATTGTGCTGCTAAGGGCCTGATGACATAGATTTCATTGCTGAGTGATATTGCTTTGTAAGTAAATACCACAACTTCTTTATCCATTTTTCACTTTCTGCGATGTTGAACTTGTACGGTAAACGAGGTTCTTGTAAACAGAGGCGTCCCAAACTTTGGGGTGGCTGTGTCTTTTTGATTTTAATTTCCCTAAGCTATAGGACCATAAGTGGAAGTGCCCTAGGCTCTGTTGCTTTGTTTTTTAGATGTTTCAGGAAACACCATACACTTCTCCCGAGTGTCTGTTGGCAATTTACATCCCGCCCATCAGCATAACAAGGCTCCCAGTTCTCCATGGCCTGTCCTGCCTTTCTGGATTTTACACTTTTTTCAGATGGCCCTTTTGACCGGGGGGAAGTGAGACTTCATTGTAGTGCAGATTTCCTTTGCAAGCTTGCTTGGTTGGCCAAAAAGGGCGTATGCGTTTTTTCCTGAATATATTCAGGAAAAAACGCATACGCCCTTTTTGGCCAAGTGCATCATTGTGGACGTTCTGCCTCTTTTCCTATGCTTTCAATGCAATTCCAGTCTGCCTCCTGAAATCGGTTTCCTGCAATTCTGCCCCGCTTTCAAGTCCTCTTGGCAGCCTTACTTCAGTATATTTTTGGACGATAGCTGTCATTTATAACTCTGCAGGTTTGTGAATTACAGTGCCCCTGAGCTCCTTTCTTCAACTCGCTTTCTTGTGACCTGGCCGCAACACCGCAGGATGGCTTCAGGCCCTAATCTGGTTCCGGCACGGCACGCTGAGCCTTTGGTTAATTCCTCTTCCTGGTGGGAAATGAGAGTTAAATTTGCCCGTCCAGACACCATCCAGCTAGTCTCTCCTTGGTTCTCGCTATTCCTGTTCATCTTCCGCAGAAATTGCAAACTGGGCCAAACAGGAGGTTAAAGGGACTGACTCTCCAAGTTGGGAGGGTGTTAGTAAAGCGTCTGGAATGTTGCACCCGAGTACCAGGGTACGAAAACTGAGACATATTTGAACACGTCTCCCGATCACATGGTTGATCATACTCTAGGTTCCACATGCATGTTTTAGCTGAAGGAAGAATACCTTAAACCTGGGTAGTTGAAACCCGTGGAATGGGTACCATGCAATATGACTTCAAAGGGTCTTCATTTGCTCACCGAACCTCTCCAATCCTATCACTGCTGCGTTTATGCCCCTGTACACATGCTTGATTCTCTTTCGGAGACATAGCAATCCATAGGTTTTAAGATACTTACTAGTCAGGTACATTCTTAGGCATTTAATATGCGGTGTTGAGTCCATTTCGTTGAGCAAGGAGTAGCTCTTGTCTATTCCATATTTGGCTTAAGGAACTTTATCTGTGCTCATTTCAATCTCTGGTTTTATGCAGCACCCCAACTCACCTTTACCCTTAAGCAAGCATAAGTTGGTTTTCTAAATTTGAGACCCTGTTCTGTTCTGTAATTCAGTTCCTGTGTAGCCAAGTTTACATTCCGTGTATTACTGATATCTTATGATGTTTCTTTTTCTGTGTGACTTATTTCAGTTAGAATCATCATACCTGAATCCACTCATTGTGCTGCTAAGGGCCTGATGACATAGATTTCATTGCTGAGTGATATTGCTTTGTAAGTAAATACCACAACTTCTTTATCCATTTTTCACTTTCTGTGATGTTGAACTTGTACGGTAAACGAGGTTCTTGTAAACAGAGGCGTCCCAAACTTTGGGGTGGCTGTGTCTTTTTGATTTTAATTTCCCTAAGCTATAGGACCATAAGTGGAAGTGCCCTAGGCTCTGTTGCTTTGTTTTTTAGATGTTTCAGGAAACACCATACACTTCTCCCGAGTGTCTGTTGGCAATTTACATCCCGCCCATCAGCATAACAAGGCTCCCAGTTCTCCATGGCCTGTCCTGCCTTTCTGGATTTTACACTTTTTTCAGATGGCCCTTTTGACCGGGGGGAAGTGAGACTTCATTGTAGTGCAGATTTCCTTTGCAAGCTTGCTTGGTTGGCCAAAAAGGGCGTATGCGTTTTTTCCTGAATATATTCAGGAAAAAACGCATACGCCCTTTTTGGCCAAGTGCATCATTGTGGACGTTCTGCCTCTTTTCCTATGCTTTCAATGCAATTCCAGTCTGCCTCCTGAAATCGGTTTCCTGCAATTCTGCCCCGCTTTCAAGTCCTCTTGGCAGCCTTACTTCAGTATATTTTTGGACGATAGCTGTCATTTATAACTCTGCAGGTTTGTGAATTACAGTGCCCCTGAGCTCCTTTCTTCAACTCGCTTTCTTTTGAGCTGGCCGCAACACCGCAGGATGGCTTCAGGCCCTAATCTGGTTCCGGCACGGCACGCTGAGCCTTTGGTTAATTCCTCTTCCTGGTGGGAAATGAGAGTTAAATTTGCCCGTCCAGACACCTCCAGCTAGTCTCTCATTGGTTCTCACTATTCCTGTTCATCTTCCGCAGAAATTGCAAACTGGGCCAAACAGGAGGTTAAAGGGACTGACTCTCCAAGTCGGGAGGGTGTTAGGAAAGCGTCTGGAATGTTGCACCCGAGTACCAGGGTACGAAAACTGAGACATATTTGAACACGTCTCCCGATCACATGGTTGATCATACTCTAGGTTCCACATGCATGTTTTAGCTGAAGGAAGAATACCTTAAACCTGGGTAGTTGAAACCCGTGGAATGGGTACCATGCAATATGACTTCAAAGGGTCTTCATTTGCTCACCGAACCTCTCCAATCCTATCACTGCTGCGTTTATGCCCCTGTACACATGCTTGATTCTCTTTCGGAGACATAGCAATCCATAGGTTTTAAGATACTTACTAGTCAGGTACATTCTTAGGCATTTAATATGCGGTGTTGAGTCCATTTCGTTGAGCAAGGAGTAGCTCTTGTCTATTCCATATTTGGCTTAAGGAACTTTATCTGTGCTCATTTCAATCTCTGGTTTTATGCAGCACCCCAACTCACCTTTACCCTTAAGCAAGCATAAGTTGGTTTTCTAAATTTGAGACCCTGTTCTGTTCTGTAATTCAGTTCCTGTGTAGCCAAGTTTACATTCCGTGTATTACTGATATCTTATGATGTTTCTTTTTCTGTGTGACTTATTTCAGTTAGAATCATCATACCTGAATCCACTCATTGTGCTGCTAAGGGCCTGATGACATAGATTTCATTGCTGAGTGATATTGCTTTGTAAGTAAATACCACAACTTCTTTATCCATTTTTCACTTTCTGCGATGTTGAACTTGTACGGTAAACGAGGTTCTTGTAAACAGAGGCGTCCCAAACTTTGGGGTGGCTGTGTCTTTTTGATTTTAATTTCCCTAAGCTATAGGACCATAAGTGGAAGTGCCCTAGGCTCTGTTGCTTTGTTTTTTAGATGTTTCAGGAAACACCATACACTTCTCCCGAGTGTCTGTTGGCAATTTACATCCCGCCCATCAGCATAACAAGGCTCCCAGTTCTCCATGGCCTGTCCTGCCTTTCTGGATTTTACACTTTTTTCAGATGGCCCTTTTGACCGGGGGGAAGTGAGACTTCATTGTAGTGCAGATTTCCTTTGCAAGCTTGCTTGGTTGGCCAAAAAGGGCGTATGCGTTTTTTCCTGAATATATTCAGGAAAAAACGCATACGCCCTTTTTGGCCAAGTGCATCATTGTGGACGTTCTGCCTCTTTTCCTATGCTTTCAATGCAATTCCAGTCTGCCTCCTGAAATCGGTTTCCTGCAATTCTGCCCCGCTTTCAAGTCCTCTTGGCAGCCTTACTTCAGTATATTTTTGGACGATAGCTGTCATTTATAACTCTGCAGGTTTGTGAATTACAGTGCCCCTGAGCTCCTTTCTTCAACTCGCTTTCTTTTGAGCTGGCCGCAACACCGCAGGATGGCTTCAGGCCCTAATCTGGTTCCGGCACGGCACGCTGAGCCTTTGGTTAATTCCTCTTCCTGGTGGGAAATGAGAGTTAAATTTGCCCGTCCAGACACCTTCCAGCTAGTCTCTCATTGGTTCTCGCTATTCCTGTTCATCTTCCGCAGAAATTGCAAACTGGGCCAAACAGGAGGTTAAAGGGACTGACTCTCCAAGTCGGGAGGGTGTTAGTAAAGCGTCTGGAATGTTGCACCCGAGTACCAGGGTACGAAAACTGAGACATATTTGAACACGTCTCCCGATCACATGGTTGATCATACTCTAGGTTCCACATGCATGTTTTAGCTGAAGGAAGAATACCTTAAACCTGGGTAGTTGAAACCCGTGGAATGGGTACCATGAAATATGACTTCAAAGGGTCTTCATTTGCTCACCGAACCTCTCCAATCCTATCACTGCTGCGTTTATGCCCCTGTACACATGCTTGATTCTCTTTCGGAGACATAGCAATCCATAGGTTTTAAGATACTTACTAGTCAGGTACATTCTTAGGCATTTAATATGCGGTGTTGAGTCCATTTCGTTGAGCAAGGAGTAGCTCTTGTCTATTCCATATTTGGCTTAAGGAACTTTATCTGTGCTCATTTCAATCTCTGGTTTTATGCAGCACCCCAACTCACCTTTCCCCTTAAGCAAGCATAAGTTGGTTTTCTAAATTTGAGACCCTGTTCTGTTCTGTAATTCAGTTCCTGTGTAGCCAAGTTTACATTCCGTGTATTACTGATATCTTATGATGTTTCTTTTTCTGTGTGACTTATTTCAGTTAGAATCATCATACCTGAATCCACTCATTGTGCTGCTAAGGGCCTGATGACATAGATTTCATTGCTGAGTGATATTGCTTTGTAAGTAAATACCACAACTTCTTTATCCATTTTTCACTTTCTGCGATGTTGAACTTGTACGGTAAACGAGGTTCTTGTAAACAGAGGCGTCCCAAACTTTGGGGTGGCTGTGTCTTTTTGATTTTAATTTCCCTAAGCTATAGGACCATAAGTGGAAGTGCCCTAGGCTCTGTTGCTTTGTTTTTTAGATGTTTCAGGAAACACCATACACTTCTCCCGAGTGTCTGTTGGCAATTTACATCCCGCCCATCAGCATAACAAGGCTCCCAGTTCTCCATGGCCTGTCCTGCCTTTCTGGATTTTACACTTTTTTCAGATGGCCCTTTTGACCGGGGGGAAGTGAGACTTCATTGTAGTGCAGATTTCCTTTGCAAGCTTGCTTGGTTGGCCAAAAAGGGCGTATGCGTTTTTTCCTGAATATATTCAGGAAAAAACGCATACGCACTTTTTGGCCAAGTGCATCATGGTGGACGTTCTGCCTCTTTTCCTATGCTTTCAATGCAATTCCAGTCTGCCTCCTGAAATCGGTTTCCTGCAATTCTGCCCCGCTTTCAAGTCCTCTTGGCAGCCTTACTTCAGTATATTTTTGGACGATAGCTGTCATTTATAACTCTGCAGGTTTGTGAATTACAGTGCCCCTGAGCTCCTTTCTTCAACTCGCTTTCTTGTGACCTGGCCGCAACACCGCAGGATGGCTTCAGGCCCTAATCTGGTTCCGGCACGGCACGCTGAGCCTTTGATTAATTCCTCTTCCTGGTGGGAAATGAGAGTTAAATTTGCCCGTCCAGACACCTCCAGCTAGTCTCTCATTTGTTCTCGCTATTCCTGTTCATCTTCCGCAGAAATTGCAAACTGGGCCAAACAGGAGGTTAAAGGGACTGACTCTCCAAGTCGGGAGGGTGTTAGTAAAGCGTCTGGAATGTTGCACCCGAGTACCAGGGTACGAAAACTGAGACATATTTGAACACGTCTCCCGATCACATGGTTGATCATACTCTAGGTTCCACATGCATGTTTTAGCTGAAGGAAGAATACCTTAAACCTGGGTAGTTGAAACCCGTGGAATGGGTACCATGCAATATGACTTCAAAGGGTCTTCATTTGCTCACCGAACCTCTCCAATCCTATCACTGCTGCGTTTATGCCCCTGTACACATGCTTGATTCTCTTTCGGAGACATAGCAATCCATAGGTTTTAAGATACTTACTAGTCAGGTACATTCTTAGGCATTTAATATGCGGTGTTGAGTCCATTTCGTTGAGCAAGGAGTAGCTCTTGTCTATTCCATATTTGGCTTAAGGAACTTTATCTGTGCTCATTTCAATCTCTGGTTTTATGCAGCACCCCAACTCACCTTTACCCTTAAGAAAGCATAAGTTGGTTTTCTAAATTTGAGACCCTGTTCTGTTCTGTAATTCAGTTCCTGTGTAGCCAAGTTTACATTCCGTGTATTACTGATATCTTATGATGTTTCTTTTTCTGTGTGACTTATTTCAGTTAGAATCATCATACCTGAATCCACTCATTGTGCTGCTAAGGGCCTGATGACATAGATTTCATTGCTGAGTGATATTGCTTTGTAAGTAAATACCACAACTTCTTTATCCATTTTTCACTTTCTGCGATGTTGAACTTGTACGCTAAACGAGGTTCTTGTAAACAGAGGCGTCCCAAACTTTGGGGTGGCTGTGTCTTTTTGATTTTAATTTCCCTAAGCTATAGGACCATAAGTGGAAGTGCCCTAGGCTCTGTTGCTTTGTTTTTTAGATGTTTCAGGAAACACCATACACTTCTCCCGAGTGTCTGTTGGCAATTTACATCCCGCCCATCAGCATAACAAGGCTCCCAGTTCTCCATGGCCTGTCCTGCCTTTCTGGATTTTACACTTTTTTCAGATGGCCCTTTTGACCGGGGGGAAGTGAGACTTCATTGTAGTGCAGATTTCCTTTGCAAGCTTGCTTGGTTGGCCAAAAAGGGCGTATGCGTTTTTTCCTGAATATATTCAGGAAAAAATGCATACGCCCTTTTTGGCCAAGTGCATCATTGTGGACGTTCTGCCTCTTTTCCTATGCTTTCAATGCAATTCCAGTCTACCTCCTGAAATCGGTTTCCTGCAATTCTGCCCCGCTTTCAAGTCCTCTTGGCAGCCTTACTTCAGTATATTTTTGGACGATAGCTGTCATTTATAACTCTGCAGGTTTGTGAATTACAGTGCCCCTGAGCTCCTTTCTTCAACTCGCTTTCTTTTGAGCTGGCCGCAACACCGCAGGATGGCTTCAGGCCCTAATCTGGTTCCGGCACGGCATGCTGAGCCTTTGGTTAATTCCTCTTCCTGGTGGGAAATGAGAGTTAAATTTGCCCGTCCAGACACCTCCAGCTAGTCTCTCATTGGTTCTCGCTATTCCTGTTCATCTTCCGCAGAAATTGCAAACTGGGCCAAACAGGAGGTTAAAGGGACTGACTCTCCAAGTCGGGAGGGTGTTAGTAAAGCGTCTGGAATGTTGCACCCGAGTACCAGGGTACGAAAACTGAGACATATTTGAACACGTCTCCCAATCACATGGTTGATCATACTCTAGGTACCACATGCATGTTTTAGCTGAAGGAAGAATACCTTAAACCTGGGTAGTTGAAACCCGTGGAATGGGTACCATGCAATATGACTTCAAAGGGTCTTCATTTGCTCACCGAACCTCTCCAATCCTATCACTGCTGCGTTTATGCCCCTGTACACATGCTTGATTCTCTTTCGGAGACATAGCAATCCATAGGTTTTAAGATACTTACTAGTCAGGTACATTCTTAGGCATTTAATATGCGGTGTTGAGTCCATTTCGTTGAGCAAGGAGTAGCTCTTGTCTATTCCATATTTGGCTTAAGGAACTTTATCTGTGCTCATTTCAATCTCTGGTTTTATGCAGCACCCCAACTCACCTTTCCCCTTAAGCAAGCATAAGTTGGTTTTCTAAATTTGAGACCCTGTTCTGTTCTGTAATTCAGTTCCTGTGTAGCCAAGTTTACATTCCGTGTATTACAGATATCTTATGATGTTTCTTTTTCTGTGTGACTTATTTCAGTTAGAATCATCATACCTGAATCCACTCATTGTGCTGCTAAGGGCCTGATGACATAGATTTCATTGCTGAGTGATATTGCTTTGTAAGTAAATACCACAACTTCTTTATCCATTTTTCACTTTCTGCGATGTTGAACTTGTACGGTAAACGAGGTTCTTGTAAACAGAGGCGTCCCAAACTTTGGGGTGGCTGTGTCTTTTTGATTTTAATTTCCCTAAGCTATAGGACCATAAGTGGAAGTGCCCTAGGCTCTGTTGCTTTGTTTTTTAGATGTTTCAGGAAACACCATACACTTCTCCCGAGTGTCTGTTGGCAATTTACATCCCGCCCATCAGCATAACAAGGCTCCCAGTTCTCCATGGTCTGTCCTGCCTTTCTGGATTTTACACTTTTTTCAGATGGCCCTTTTGACCGGGGGGAAGTGAGACTTCATTGTAGTGCAGATTTCCTTTGCAAGCTTGCTTGGTTGGCCAAAAAGGGCGTATGCGTTTTTTCCTGAATATATTCAGGAAAAAACGCATACGCCCTTTTTGGCCAAGTGCATCATTGTGGACGTTCTGCCTCTTTTCCTATGCTTTCACTGCAATTCCAGTCTACCTCCTGAAATCGGTTTCCTGCAATTCTGCCCCGCTTTCAAGTCCTCTTGGCAGCCTTACTTCAGTATATTTTTGGACGATAGCTGTCATTTATAACTCTGCAGGTTTGTGAATTACAGTGCCCCTGAGCTCCTTTCTTCAACTCGCTTTCTTTTGAGCTGGCCGCAACACCGCAGGATGGCTTCAGGCCCTAATCTGGTTCCGGCACGGCACGCTGAGCCTTTGGTTAATTCCTCTTCCTGGTGGGAAATGAGAGTTAAATTTGCCCGTCCAGACACCTCCAGCTAGTCTCTCATTGGTTCTCGCTATTCCTGTTCATCTTCCGCAGAAATTGCAAACTGGGCCAAACAGGAGGTTAAAGGGACTGACTCTCCAAGTCGGGAGGGTGTTAGTAAAGCGTCTGGAATGTTGCACCCGAGTACCAGGGTACGAAAACTGAGACATATTTGAACACGTCTCCCGATCACATGGTTGATCATACTCTAGGTACCACATGCATGTTTTAGCTGAAGGAAGAATACCTTAAACCTGGGTAGTTGAAACCCGTGGAATGGGTACCATGCAATATGACTTCAAAGGGTCTTCATTTGCTCACCGAACCTCTCCAATCCTATCACTGCTGCGTTTATGCCCCTGTACACATGCTTGATTCTCTTTCGGAGACATAGCAATCCATAGGTTTTAAGATACTTACTAGTCAGGTACATTCTTAGGCATTTAATATGCGGTGTTGAGTCCATTTCGTTGAGCAAGCAGTAGCTCTTGTCTATTCCATATTTGGCTTAAGGAACTTTATCTGTGCTCATTTCAATCTCTGGTTTTATGCAGCACCCCAACTCACCTTTCCCCTTAAGCAAGCATAAGTTGGTTTTCTAAATTTGAGACCCTGTTCTGTTCTGTAATTCAGTTCCTGTGTAGCCAAGTTTACATTCCGTGTATTACAGATATCTTATGATGTTTCTTTTTCTGTGTGACTTATTTCAGTTAGAATCATCATACCTGAATCCACTCATTGTGCTGCTAAGGGCCTGATGACATAGATTTCATTGCTGAGTGATATTGCTTTGTAAGTAAATACCACAACTTCTTTATCCATTTTTCACTTTCTGCGATGTTGAACTTGTACGGTAAACGAGGTTCTTGTAAACAGAGGCGTCCCAAACTTTGGGGTGGCTGTGTCTTTTTGATTTTAATTTCCCTAAACTATAGGACCATAAGTGGAAGTGCCCTAGGCTCTGTTGCTTTGTTTTTTAGATGTTTCAGGAAACACCATACACTTCTCCCGAGTGTCTGTTGGCAATTTACATCCCGCCCATCAGCATAACAAGGCTCCCAGTTCTCCATGGCCTGTCCTGCCTTTCTGGATTTTACACTTTTTTCAGATGGCCCTTTTGACCGGGGGGAAGTGAGACTTCATTGTAGTGCAGATTTCCTTTGCAAGCTTGCTTGGTTGGCCAAAAAGGGCGTATGCGTTTTTTCCTGAATATATTCAGGAAAAAACTCATACGCCCTTTTTGGCCAAGTGCATCATTGTGGACGTTCTGCCTCTTTTCCTATGCTTTCAATGCAATTCCAGTCTACCTCCTGAAATCGGTTTCCTGCAATTCTGCCCCGCTTTCAAGTCCTCTTGGCAGCCTTACTTCAGTATATTTTTGGACGATAGCTGTCATTTATAACTCTGCAGGTTTGTGAATTACAGTGCCCCTGAGCTCCTTTCTTCAACTCGCTTTCTTTTGAGCTGGCCGCAACACCGCAGGATGGCTTCAGGCCCTAATCTGGTTCCGGCACGGCACGCTGAGCCTTTGGTTAATTCCTCTTCCTGGTGGGAAATGAGAGTTAAATTTGCCCGTCCAGACACCTCCAGCTAGTCTCTCATTGGTTCTCGCTATTCCTGTTCATCTTCCGCAGAAATTGCAAACTGGGCCAAACAGGAGGTTAAAGGGACTGACTCTCCAAGTCGGGAGGGTGTTAGTAAAGCGTCTGGAATGTTGCACCCGAGTACCAGGGTACGAAAACTGAGACATATTTGAACACGTCTCCCGATCACATGGTTGATCATACTCTAGGTACCACATGCATGTTTTAGCTGAAGGAAGAATACCTTAAACCTGGGTAGTTGAAACCCATGGAATGGGTACCATGCAATATGATTTCAAAGGGTCTTCATTTGCTCACCGAACCTCTCCAATCCTATCACTGCTGCGTTTATGCCCCTGTACACATGCTTGATTCTCTTTCGGAGACATAGCAATCCATAGGTTTTAAGATACTTACTAGTCAGGTACATTCTTAGGCATTTAATATGCGGTGTTGAGTCCATTTCGTTGAGCAAGGAGTAGCTCTTGTCTATTCCATATTTGGCTTAAGGAACTTTATCTGTGCTCATTTCAATCTCTGGTTTTATGCAGCACCCCAACTCACCTTTCCCCTTAAGCAAGCATAAGTTGGTTTTCTAAATTTGAGACCCTGTTCTGTTCTGTAATTCAGTTCCTGTGTAGCCAAGTTTACATTCCGTGTATTACTGATATCTTATGATGGTTCTTTTTCTGTGTGACTTATTTCAGTTAGAATCATCATACCTGAATCCACTCATTGTGCTGCTAAGGGCCTGATGACATAGATTTCATTGCTGAGTGATATTGCTTTGTAAGTAAATACCACAACTTCTTTATCCATTTTTCACTTTCTGCGATGTTGAACTTGTACTGTAAACGAGGTTCTTGTAAACAGAGGCGTCCCAAACTTTGGGGTGGCTGTGTCTTTTTGATTTTAATTTCCCTAAGCTATAGGACCATAAGTGGAAGTGCCCTAGGCTCTGTTGCTTTGTTTTTTAGATGTTTCAGGAAACACCATACACTTCTCCCGAGTGTCTGTTGGCAATTTACATCCCGCCCATCAGCATAACAAGGCTCCCAGTTCTCCATGGCCTGTCCTGCCTTTCTGGATTTTACACTTTTTTCAGATGGCCCTTTTGACCGGGGGGAAGTGAGACTTCATTGTAGTGCAGATTTCCTTTGCAAGCTTGCTTGGTTGGCCAAAAAGGGCGTATGCGTTTTTTCCTGAATATATTCAGGAAAAAACGCATACGCCCTTTTTGGCCAAGTGCATCATTGTGGACGTTCTGCCTCTTATCCTATGCTTTCACTGCAATTCCAGTCTACCTCCTGAAATCGGTTTCCTGCAATTCTGCCCCGCTTTCAAGTCCTCTTGGCAGCCTTACTTCAGTATATTTTTGGACGATAGCTGTCATTTATAACTCTGCAGGTTTGTGAATTACAGTGCCCCTGAGCTCCTTTCTTCAACTCGCTTTCTTTTGAGCTGGCCGCAACACCGCAGGATGGCTTCAGGCCCTAATCTGGTTCCGGCACGGCACGCTGAGCCTTTGGTTAATTCCTCTTCCTGGTGGGAAATGAGAGTTAAATTTGCCCGTCCAGACACCTCCAGCTAGTCTCTCATTGGTTCTCGCTATTCCTGTTCATCTTCCGCAGAAATTGCAAACTGGGCCAAACAGGAGGTTAAAGGGACTGACTCTCCAAGTCGGGAGGGTGTTAGTAAAGCGTCTGGAATGTTGCACCCGAGTACCAGGGTACGAAAACTGAGACATATTTGAACACGTCTCCCGATCACATGGTTGATCATACTCTAGGTACCACATGCATGTTTTAGCTGAAGGAAGAATACCTTAAACCTGGGTAGTTGAAACCCATGGAATGGGTACCATGCAATATGATTTCAAAGGGTCTTCATTTGCTCACCGAACCTCTCCAATCCTATCACTGCTGCGTTTATGCCCCTGTACACATGCTTGATTCTCTTTCGGAGACATAGCAATCCATAGGTTTTAAGATACTTACTAGTCAGGTACATTCTTAGGCATTTAATATGCGGTGTTGAGTCCATTTCGTTGAGCAAGGAGTAGCTCTTGTCTATTCCATATTTGGCTTAAGGAACTTTATCTGTGCTCATTTCAATCTCTGGTTTTATGCAGCACCCCAACTCACCTTTCCCCTTAAGCAAGCATAAGTTGGTTTTCTAAATTTGAGACCCTGTTCTGTTCTGTAATTCAGTTCCTGTGTAGCCAAGTTTACATTCCGTGTATTACTGATATCTTATGATGGTTCTTTTTCTGTGTGACTTATTTCAGTTAGAATCATCATACCTGAATCCACTCATTGTGCTGCTAAGGGCCTGATGACATAGATTTCATTGCTGAGTGATATTGCTTTGTAAGTAAATACCACAACTTCTTTATCCATTTTTCACTTTCTGCGATGTTGAACTTGTACTGTAAACGAGGTTCTTGTAAACAGAGGCGTCCCAAACTTTGGGGTGGCTGTGTCTTTTTGATTTTAATTTCCCTAAGCTATAGGACCATAAGTGGAAGTGCCCTAGGCTCTGTTGCTTTGTTTTTTAGATGTTTCAGGAAACACCATACACTTCTCCCGAGTGTCTGTTGGCAATTTACATCCCGCCCATCAGCATAACAAGGCTCCCAGTTCTCCATGGCCTGTCCTGCCTTTCTGGATTTTACACTTTTTTCAGATGGCCCTTTTGACCGGGGGGAAGTGAGACTTCATTGTAGTGCAGATTTCCTTTGCAAGCTTGCTTGGTTGGCCAAAAAGGGCGTATGCGTTTTTTCCTGAATATATTCAGGAAAAAACGCATACGCCCTTTTTGGCCAAGTGCATCATTGTGGACGTTCTGCCTCTTATCCTATGCTTTCACTGCAATTCCAGTCTACCTCCTGAAATCGGTTTCCTGCAATTCTGCCCCGCTTTCAAGTCCTCTTGGCAGCCTTACTTCAGTATATTTTTGGACGATAGCTGTCATTTATAACTCTGCAGGTTTGTGAATTACAGTGCCCCTGAGCTCCTTTCTTCAACTCGCTTTCTTTTGAGCTGGCCGCAACACCGCAGGATGGCTTCAGGCCCTAATCTGGTTCCGGCACGGCACGCTGAGCCTTTGGTTAATTCCTCTTCCTGGTGGGAAATGAGAGTTAAATTTGCCCGTCCAGACACCTCCAGCTAGTCTCTCATTGGTTCTCGCTATTCCTGTTCATCTTCCGCAGAAATTGCAAACTGGGCCAAACAGGAGGTTAAAGGGACTGACTCTCCAAGTCGGGAGGGTGTTAGTAAAGCGTCTGGAATGTTGCACCCGAGTACCAGGGTACGAAAACTGAGACATATTTGAACACGTCTCCCGATCACATGGTTGATCATACTCTAGGTACCACATGCATGTTTTAGCTGAAGGAAGAATACCTTAAACCTGGGTAGTTGAAACCCGTGGAATGGGTACCATGCAATATGACTTCAAAGGGTCTTCATTTGCTCACCGAACCTCTCCAATCCTATCACTGCTGCGTTTATGCCCCTGTACACATGCTTGATTCTCTTTCGGAGACATAGCAATCCATAGGTTTTAAGATACTTACTAGTCAGGTACATTCTTAGGCATTTAATATGCGGTGTTGAGTCCATTTCGTTGAGCAAGCAGTAGCTCTTGTCTATTCCATATTTGGCTTAAGGAACTTTATCTGTGCTCATTTCAATCTCTGGTTTTATGCAGCACCCCAACTCACCTTTCCCCTTAAGCAAGCATAAGTTGGTTTTCTAAATTTGAGACCCTGTTCTGTTCTGTAATTCAGTTCCTGTGTAGCCAAGTTTACATTCCGTGTATTACAGATATCTTATGATGTTTCTTTTTCTGTGTGACTTATTTCAGTTAGAATCATCATACCTGAATCCACTCATTGTGCTGCTAAGGGCCTGATGACATAGATTTCATTGCTGAGTGATATTGCTTTGTAAGTAAATACCACAACTTCTTTATCCATTTTTCACTTTCTGCGATGTTGAACTTGTACGGTAAACGAGGTTCTTGTAAACAGAGGCGTCCCAAACTTTGGGGTGGCTGTGTCTTTTTGATTTTAATTTCCCTAAACTATAGGACCATAAGTGGAAGTGCCCTAGGCTCTGTTGCTTTGTTTTTTAGATGTTTCAGGAAACACCATACACTTCTCCCGAGTGTCTGTTGGCAATTTACATCCCGCCCATCAGCATAACAAGGCTCCCAGTTCTCCATGGCCTGTCCTGCCTTTCTGGATTTTACACTTTTTTCAGATGGCCCTTTTGACCGGGGGGAAGTGAGACTTCATTGTAGTGCAGATTTCCTTTGCAAGCTTGCTTGGTTGGCCAAAAAGGGCGTATGCGTTTTTTCCTGAATATATTCAGGAAAAAACGCATACGCCCTTTTTGGCCAAGTGCATCATTGTGGACGTTCTGCCTCTTTTCCTATGCTTTCAATGCAATTCCAGTCTACCTCCTGAAATCGGTTTCCTGCAATTCTGCCCCGCTTTCAAGTCCTCTTGGCAGCCTTACTTCAGTATATTTTTGGACGATAGCTGTCATTTATAACTCTGCAGGTTTGTGAATTACAGTGCCCCTGAGCTCCTTTCTTCAACTCGCTTTCTTTTGAGCTGGCCGCAACACCGCAGGATGGCTTCAGGCCCTAATCTGGTTCCGGCACGGCACGCTGAGCCTTTGGTTAATTCCTCTTCCTGGTGGGAAATGAGAGTTAAATTTGCCCGTCCAGACACCTCCAGCTAGTCTCTCATTGGTTCTCGCTATTCCTGTTCATCTTCCGCAGAAATTGCAAACTGGGCCAAACAGGAGGTTAAAGGGACTGACTCTCCAAGTCGGGAGGGTGTTAGTAAAGCGTCTGGAATGTTGCACCCGAGTACCAGGGTACGAAAACTGAGACATATTTGAACACGTCTCCCGATCACATGGTTGATCATACTCTAGGTACCACATGCATGTTTTAGCTGAAGGAAGAATACCTTAAACCTGGGTAGTTGAAACCCATGGAATGGGTACCATGCAATATGATTTCAAAGGGTCTTCATTTGCTCACCGAACCTCTCCAATCCTATCACTGCTGCGTTTATGCCCCTGTACACATGCTTGATTCTCTTTCGGAGACATAGCAATCCATAGGTTTTAAGATACTTACTAGTCAGGTACATTCTTAGGCATTTAATATGCGGTGTTGAGTCCATTTCGTTGAGCAAGGAGTAGCTCTTGTCTATTCCATATTTGGCTTAAGGAACTTTATCTGTGCTCATTTCAATCTCTGGTTTTATGCAGCACCCCAACTCACCTTTCCCCTTAAGCAAGCATAAGTTGGTTTTCTAAATTTGAGACCCTGTTCTGTTCTGTAATTCAGTTCCTGTGTAGCCAAGTTTACATTCCGTGTATTACTGATATCTTATGATGGTTCTTTTTCTGTGTGACTTATTTCAGTTAGAATCATCATACCTGAATCCACTCATTGTGCTGCTAAGGGCCTGATGACATAGATTTCATTGCTGAGTGATATTGCTTTGTAAGTAAATACCACAACTTCTTTATCCATTTTTCACTTTCTGCGATGTTGAACTTGTACTGTAAACGAGGTTCTTGTAAACAGAGGCGTCCCAAACTTTGGGGTGGCTGTGTCTTTTTGATTTTAATTTCCCTAAGCTATAGGACCATAAGTGGAAGTGCCCTAGGCTCTGTTGCTTTGTTTTTTAGATGTTTCAGGAAACACCATACACTTCTCCCGAGTGTCTGTTGGCAATTTACATCCCGCCCATCAGCATAACAAGGCTCCCAGTTCTCCATGGCCTGTCCTGCCTTTCTGGATTTTACACTTTTTTCAGATGGCCCTTTTGACCGGGGGGAAGTGAGACTTCATTGTAGTGCAGATTTCCTTTGCAAGCTTGCTTGGTTGGCCAAAAAGGGCGTATGCGTTTTTTCCTGAATATATTCAGGAAAAAACGCATACGCCCTTTTTGGCCAAGTGCATCATTGTGGACGTTCTGCCTCTTATCCTATGCTTTCACTGCAATTCCAGTCTACCTCCTGAAATCGGTTTCCTGCAATTCTGCCCCGCTTTCAAGTCCTCTTGGCAGCCTTACTTCAGTATATTTTTGGACGATAGCTGTCATTTATAACTCTGCAGGTTTGTGAATTACAGTGCCCCTGAGCTCCTTTCTTCAACTCGCTTTCTTTTGAGCTGGCCGCAACACCGCAGGATGGCTTCAGGCCCTAATCTGGTTCCGGCACGGCACGCTGAGCCTTTGGTTAATTCCTCTTCCTGGTGGGAAATGAGAGTTAAATTTGCCCGTCCAGACACCTCCAGCTAGTCTCTCATTGGTTCTCGCTATTCCTGTTCATCTTCCGCAGAAATTGCAAACTGGGCCAAACAGGAGGTTAAAGGGACTGACTCTCCAAGTCGGGAGGGTGTTAGTAAAGCGTCTGGAATGTTGCACCCGAGTACCAGGGTACGAAAACTGAGACATATTTGAACACGTCTCCCGATCACATGGTTGATCATACTCTAGGTACCACATGCATGTTTTAGCTGAAGGAAGAATACCTTAAACCTGGGTAGTTGAAACCCATGGAATGGGTACCATGCAATATGATTTCAAAGGGTCTTCATTTGCTCACCGAACCTCTCCAATCCTATCACTGCTGCGTTTATGCCCCTGTACACATGCTTGATTCTCTTTCGGAGACATAGCAATCCATAGGTTTTAAGATACTTACTAGTCAGGTACATTCTTAGGCATTTAATATGCGGTGTTGAGTCCATTTCGTTGAGCAAGGAGTAGCTCTTGTCTATTCCATATTTGGCTTAAGGAACTTTATCTGTGCTCATTTCAATCTCTGGTTTTATGCAGCACCCCAACTCACCTTTCCCCTTAAGCAAGCATAAGTTGGTTTTCTAAATTTGAGACCCTGTTCTGTTCTGTAATTCAGTTCCTGTGTAGCCAAGTTTACATTCCGTGTATTACTGATATCTTATGATGGTTCTTTTTCTGTGTGACTTATTTCAGTTAGAATCATCATACCTGAATCCACTCATTGTGCTGCTAAGGGCCTGATGACATAGATTTCATTGCTGAGTGATATTGCTTTGTAAGTAAATACCACAACTTCTTTATCCATTTTTCACTTTCTGCGATGTTGAACTTGTACTGTAAACGAGGTTCTTGTAAACAGAGGCGTCCCAAACTTTGGGGTGGCTGTGTCTTTTTGATTTTAATTTCCCTAAGCTATAGGACCATAAGTGGAAGTGCCCTAGGCTCTGTTGCTTTGTTTTTTAGATGTTTCAGGAAACACCATACACTTCTCCCGAGTGTCTGTTGGCAATTTACATCCCGCCCATCAGCATAACAAGGCTCCCAGTTCTCCATGGCCTGTCCTGCCTTTCTGGATTTTACACTTTTTTCAGATGGCCCTTTTGACCGGGGGGAAGTGAGACTTCATTGTAGTGCAGATTTCCTTTGCAAGCTTGCTTGGTTGGCCAAAAAGGGCGTATGCGTTTTTTCCTGAATATATTCAGGAAAAAACGCATACGCCCTTTTTGGCCAAGTGCATCATTGTGGACGTTCTGCCTCTTATCCTATGCTTTCACTGCAATTCCAGTCTACCTCCTGAAATCGGTTTCCTGCAATTCTGCCCCGCTTTCAAGTCCTCTTGGCAGCCTTACTTCAGTATATTTTTGGACGATAGCTGTCATTTATAACTCTGCAGGTTTGTGAATTACAGTGCCCCTGAGCTCCTTTCTTCAACTCGCTTTCTTTTGAGCTGGCCGCAACACCGCAGGATGGCTTCAGGCCCTAATCTGGTTCCGGCACGGCACGCTGAGCCTTTGGTTAATTCCTCTTCCTGGTGGGAAATGAGAGTTAAATTTGCCCGTCCAGACACCTCCAGCTAGTCTCTCATTGGTTCTCGCTATTCCTGTTCATCTTCCGCAGAAATTGCAAACTGGGCCAAACAGGAGGTTAAAGGGACTGACTCTCCAAGTCGGGAGGGTGTTAGTAAAGCGTCTGGAATGTTGCACCCGAGTACCAGGGTACGAAAAC